>NC_137470.1:97386383-97986383 GCF_964235325.1 Thermobia domestica
AGTATATTAAGCTTAAAGCAAACAAGTGTGTTGTGGTCCCTATGACTAAATTTTGCTCCTAATACATGCCATTATGTTCGCGGGAACCCCAGTCAAGTGAATCTGTTCTGCTACTCTTGGTTATCAAGTACACACAACAGCATATTACAATACAGGTATATCCATGGATCTCCCTAACAAGTAAATGAATAGTTTATATTAAGTTTCCGGGCATAAGCAAATATTTTCTGAATTTAATGCTGAAGTAGTTTCTTTAGTTTTTTTTTTTTATGTTTATAACTCCTGTTGTAAAAATAGATATTATGTCTAGGGAGTATCTTGCACACCTTAACACTCCCCTAAATTTCCTTACACGCATCCCTGGGCTTAAAAATATTGTTTTCTTTGAGTTTGTGTAAAAATGTATATCATTATTCTGGGTGCACACCCTTTTTATTTTGAACACCCCACTAAGTAAAAGTTCCTGGCATTTTTACTGATTACGTCATGTCATACTACCGAGATGGTATCAAATAAATCAGCCTCGGTGCGAGCTCTTTGCATATCCTTTCTCTTATTATAGCTATATTAAAAATACAAAACCATAGGACAAACTTTGCCCTCTCCTGCAAAAAATCCCGTGGATTTTTTTTAATGAAGTCAGGAAAAGCGAATGTATACTCGTGCATACTGAATAGGTGGCTGCTTATGAAGGTTTGTGTTCTAACTCGAAGAATCCAATGGAAAATGTCATTCATCTGCAATCAGTTCTTTGAAGTTTGTAATCCTCTCATCACCATTTTATTTTGTCTACAGTCGATGACGATTTCAAGCTGATTATACCTTTCATAACTAGCTACCTACGATGTTCTCACTAGCGTACT
Organism: Thermobia domestica; assembly: GCF_964235325.1. Taxonomy (NCBI): domain Eukaryota; kingdom Metazoa; phylum Arthropoda; class Insecta; order Zygentoma; family Lepismatidae; genus Thermobia; species Thermobia domestica. Next base: position 97,387,247 of record NC_137470.1, read on the forward strand.
TTAGGTTTCCCTGACTTCAATTGTTTTCAAAAAGATACAGCTGTTAAGAAATCTTTGAACCAACTAATTTATATCAATGTGTATTTCAGTATGTCTTACAAATATAAACTTATGGAAACATAGACTGTACCACTGTATTTCTTGCAAAAGTCTACCCCAATTTGATATATTACATGTGACCGCCTTCCTATTAAAAAGAAAATAGAAGTTAAGTGAGATACAAGATGGCAGCCATGATAAGCATACCCTCAAATAGATGTCTACTTCCCCCGGTGTCGGTTAATGTGGTTTTGGTTTTCATCCGTTTACCCGTTTTACAAATAAAACGAAATTTTCAAATTTAAAACGCATTGTTATGGCTTGTTCTGGTCAGTCAGGTTTTTCGCCACTGCGGCCATCTTTATGGACAGAAGCACTTTAAATTTTGCTTACGCTCGTTTCTTGATATTCTACATTTCTCTGCCAAGTTGATCAAGAAACTAGATTTCGACATCGATAATTTTACTTGTAAGAGATGAAAACTATGAAATACTGGTACAGAACCTTCTTAAAAAATTGCAAAGCACAAGGGTGAAACATGTATTTTAAAAATTCATTCACTGTCTGTATTGACATTTGAGTTAGACGACCCTATATATATATATATATATATATATATATATATATATATATATATATATATATATATATATATATATATAGATAGATAGATAGATAGATAGATAGATAGATAGATAGATAGATAGATAGATAGATAGATAGGCTCTACAGACCTTGGTGCAAATTAGTTATAAACCCGGTGCCCCACAAAATGTTCCCAATCGGGCCTCGCACCACCTAAGGCCGGCCTTGATGTATATAATATGTGTGTGTCTAGTATTGTACGATGGAAGCTGATGAAAGAGCTCTATATTATTCTTGGTTTTTTTTGACAGGTAAACAAAGAATATTTCGGGGATTAATCTACCCTAAAGATTATACTAATGTATCTTATCTTTTCTCTTGCATGTATATTCTCAGTCCTGCAGGAAGTTTTCATTTCTTTCTTGGAATACATAAACGAAGACTTTGGTTCGGCTTCTCCTTCACAAATCTTTGTCGAAGAGTTGACTTCCTAAATTACTTCTTATAGAAACCATCTAGAAATACACTGTACTGCTGAAACAGAAACCATCAACTAAAGAGGTCATAAATTTTGCCATTCCTCGTGTTTGAAGTTCCCGTTCTTCACAATGATTTCCTTCCTCCCGCCCCTATTGAGAAGTTCAAAGTAGGTTTTCAAAAGGACTGGCTCCCGCTGAGAAGGAAAGTGGGATGAGGAATGACTATAGTGCCATCTAGCAGTTAGACGGCCAAGTACGTGAACACGGAAAAATCTGATTTCTGATTTCTGTAGATTCAATGATGAAGGATATAATTTCTTATCGATTGTGTAATGGATGTATTTGGAAACAGCGAAAAGATAGTACAGTAGCGCACAAATACAAAGATAGTACTCCATTCTCAAAAAAGTCCGAAGTTTTTAGCTCTTTTCCTTACTGTAAAAAAACAGAAGAATTTTCCCCCTAATTTTGATCATTTTCTTATGGAAACTTGGATTATAATTATCTGTATTTATAAGAAGAAAATATCACGCACAGAGTTCAAATTGCACCTTTAAAATGAGATGCATCATATTGAGTGAGCTATTGAGACATTTTTTCGAAACAACGAACTGAAACCATGATTTGCCTAAAAAATGGTTGAGATTCCATGTTAAATTGAACACCAATATTCCGGCCGCTGTGGCTCACTCCTTCTCCCTCTTAAGAGATCAGAACTTAACGAATCTCGTCCTTTTTAGACTGATCACTACTATTGACTTTCTTTTTATTCCTTTGATATATGAAATTCTTCCAATTTGAAGGAATTTATTGGGATCATTTCTCCATCAACTACTTGTATTTGTATCTAGCTTTGTGAAATTTTTATCTATCTACATACATACAAAACATATACATACATAGTATGTATGTATGTATATGTGTTAGTGTATTTTTAATATGTTAATTAATAATAAGGAACTTTAAATTCAGAACTTTCATTCATTATGAAATTATGTAATTAACTATGTATTTACTATGAAATCATGTAATTATGTAACTTCAAAGACATGTAGTAGCCAAACTATATTCTAGCTTTTAAATACAGACATTAAACATATCCTTCAGCTCCATCGATCAACATTGAGAAATTGCCAAAAGATGGTTCATCTGAATTTCCGTGACATTTCACTTTTTTACCGTAAAAGAATCGAAATTAAAATGCTATTTGTGTGGTCACATATAGAATAAAATTTCAAAAGTTTACACTTGAAATTAATGCTGTCACCCATTTCGAACATTTTAAAAGCTTTTCCATAACTGTTCTCCAAATAGATCCGTTTATCAACCAAACGTAATTTTGTCGAGTTCAACAAAAATTCCAAAATTTACCTCTTGAAAGCAGATCATTTGTCCTCTAACATGCCCCATGTGTTGTGATGTCCAGCACAGCTCACCTTCATTTCATTTTCCCCTCATTTTATGATTGTATCATTAACTCTTTAATGTCCGTTAATCACTTACTGTTTTTAAATTTATCTCCTCCCTAGTGTTATAAAATTTCCGGAAATTTTGAACCTGCTGCTAAAAATCGTTTTTTCCGGGTTCTTTCCGGAAAAATTGGGAAAATAACAAAAATATTTGTATAAGGTTAGTTTTGCTAATAATGGAACCTGTTTTTTCTTTTCTTTTTCTTATTTTTTGAACGCATGAAAATTTTAAGTTGAGAAATTTCAATATTGTAAATATTAAAAAAAAAAGAATTCTAAAATAAAACGGTTGTAATTATTCTTGAAAATTAATAGTCTGCACTCATTTACTTTATATCGCTTTTAGTCGTTTACTCCTGGTTGTGCATTAATTACAGAAATTTTACAGTTACATTCACGTCTACCGTCATGAAGCGTTTCTGATGAAACAAATAGGGCTCTTGAATGAAATTGAGTTCTTAATGTGCTCCTTGATCTGGTGAAATTTCGTTACTTTTAATCAAATTACTTCTTAAAAGAAAGAGCACTAGGCAAATTTCACTAATACTCATGCACTAAGACAAATAATTACTATTATTTAATATTCAAATACAGACTTTAATATAAACTTTATGTACAAAATTTTGTATGTAAACAAATACTTGTTTTCTAGTGCGAGAAATTATCTACAAGTACACACACACACACACACACACACACACACACACACATATATATATATATATATATATATAGTATATATATATAAATGAAAGTGACTATAATTTGTAACTTAACAACTCTTGAACCACTAGACTGATCTCGATAAAAATTTTCAACATAGATGTGTTTCGGGCCTGTTCTGGTTTTTAACATTTCACTTTCAAGGTGCAACTTGGAAGAAGGAAGTGTGGGTATATAGTGGAAATTACCGATCTTAGTGTCGAACCCATAGTTTTTGGGGTACTGAGATCAGGGTTTGCCCAAGTGGACCCAGCCCGAATGGACCCACCTGGGTGTTTGAGCTTTTTGTTAATATATTATTGGTACAACTAAGATGATCACATTGAAAGTTATTTTTATCAGATTTTGAACTTTCTTTGGGCAAATTATAATGCTTTCACGTTAAGATAGACAACGACATTCAACATAAGACCTTTATAAAGTTCTGAATGCACTGAATGAATGAATTTAAAAATAAACGCACGTTAGCTTGAGATAATTATAGAACAAATTAGTGTGTGGATTATGCTTATAGCCTATTTGAAGTAAAATAAGCAATTTTATATTTTAGAAAATATTTTCCGTGAACAGTGTGCTTCCTGACTCGGCGCCGCCGAGCGAAGGACGTTATCCCTCATACGTTGACGGGTTTAAGGTCATAGGTGCCGGTACTAACAGTAAATACGTAAATACATTAGTAAAACTATTAGTATTATTTCTTACCTTTGATGGTGACAAAAGTATTCAGTAAAATTTGATTTTCCAACAATAGTTTAGTTCAGGCATTTGTTGCTACCCTTCAAATAAGCATTCTGTAGAATCAACACCAGCAATAGCGTAAAATTCTTGTCAAAATTAAGAAGCTTAATGCTCGGAGCTCCCAAGACTACATAACGCTTACTATTTTAAGTGCTGAATTCAAACTTCAGTATTAATGGAAGTTTCGATGTACGTACAGTGAAGCAAGTTGCATTTTCAGGGAAAAACCGTCGTGAAAGAAGTGTTCAGGAAATTCCCGCACATGAACGCACAAATCATCGGAAGTGAATACTTCAAAAACAAAACTATTTACTTTACGCTGGAAGATATTTAATTTCATTTATGACATTTTGAAATATTTACTTTATAAAATATAAATTATAGGCCTACCTTTGTGAATTGTTTTAAATTAATTTTCAGAAAAGAGCCGTCTTGCAACAAGTGCTCGGGAAATTCCCGTAATTGAACGCGCAAAGCATTGAAAGTGAACTTCAACAATAAAACCATTTATTTTACGTTGAAAAATATTTATTTCATATAAGACATTTTGATGAATTATGTCTTTGTTTGAAATTAATATAGCTATTTGGTATTCATATTCGGCGAACGTCACTGAGGTCTGGGATGGCGATATACATTTGCCTGTACTACACAGTATTCAACTTTCGGTCTTTTAAGTTTTCAGGATACAAGCTGGGGAAAATCTAAATTTTATGTAGAGATTTTGGAGGCATATTAACGTAAAATTACAAAATGGCTCCTTTCTTTCAAAATAAAGGATATCCACGCTACAATGGGCAGTTTTCGGTCTTTCAAGCTGAAATTTGCAGAGTAGAAGCACGAGAGACTAAGTTATCTGTATATATATTTTAGCGGCATAAAATTTCAAAATGGCTGCCATTATTCAAAACAGTGTTTATCCGTGGTACGGGGTGCAATTTTCGGACTTTTTAAGTTGAAATTTTGTGGGTAGAAGCACAAGACATTCTAAATTATCTGTATAGATTTTTTCGGCGACCCAATATAAAATTTCAAAATAGCAGCCATTTTTTAAAAACAGCATTGAATAGAAAATTTTTGCAAGTTGTGACAATGACAATCTTGAAATGTAAATCATATTTTAAAATTTTTACCCCAAAGACATTGAAATATTTGAAAAAAATTAAACTCGAAAATACCCACATGGTCCCAGGTGGGTTGGATGTTTTCAAAAATACCCGGTTATTTTTCAAACCCTGACTGAGATGAACAGTAAAATTTACAATGAAGCTTAAATTCAAATTCAACACCGCAACTTGGGGGAAGGAGAGGGGATATATATATATATATATATATATATATATATATATATATATATATATATATATATATATATATATAATGATCGAAAATGACCGATACTAATGTCAAATCCAGTTTTCGGGGTTGCTGAGATAAACAGTAACACTTTGGGTGCTGTTTAAATAAAAATTCAGGCCCGCAACTTAGGGGAGGAGGAAGGAAGATAGTAAAAATGACTGAAAATGGCCGATATTAGTTTCGAATGCATAGTTTTCAGGGTCGCTGAGGTGAACAGTGACACTTTCGATGCCGTGTAAATCCAAATTTAGCCCCACAAATTGCGGGAGGAGGAGGTATATAAAAATGATATAAAACAATCGATATTAGTGTGAATCCATAGTTTTTAGAGTCGCTAAGATGAACAGCGGCATTTCCGATGCAGTTTAAATCCAAATCCAACGCCGTGACCTCGGGGCGGGAAGAAGGGGATTATACATATATACCTATACAGGATGTCCAATATACAATGCAACACGGCGTTTGGGATAGTAGAACTTTTGAACCTGACGCAATACATAAATAATGGTTATACAAAAATGAAGCCTTATTCATGCATATATTTTAAACTAGGAAAACAACGATTGAAGTACACTACGAACCACACAGTGTTGCCAGATGTAACCAAAGGTGTATTTTTTTTTTTTTTTTTTGCAAAACATGCAATTTGACACATAACTCATACGTATGGATGTTCTGTCATTAATTTTTAGTTTGTTTAGTTAGAGTGGCTTGGAAACTATGGAGCAGAAAAAAGAAAAAAAGAATTTTTCACTTCCACCGATAACTAGCCGGGTGGGGCCTCTGTAAGGGGGAACTAGAGAAATCGTAGTTTTCATGAATTAACACTCTGAATCGGCAACTTTGCTGACGTTTCAGTGCATCAGAAGGTGTGTTAAGGGTCTGTCTGTATTATGCAATTCCTGAAAAGAACGAAAAAGAAACTTTGAAATTATTAAGATAAAACTGTTACTTACATGCAGCCGGCAACACTGCTACTAACACGCAATGAGTTATCTGCTCTACAATAGATGCTGGAAGTACCCCCTGTTTTGATTCAAACACAGGTTCACACATTTCGCCATGTTCGCAGCAACTTTACGAAGAGTAGAAGTGTTAATGTTCTCAATGGCACTGCAAATGCTCGTTTCCAAGTCTTGTATAGTTCGACGCTTTTGCTGTATACTTCTTGCTTTATGTAGCCCCATAGAAATGAATAGTAGCGTTTCCAAACAGCTTTCCAACGATATGATACTTGACCCCCTTACCATTTGCAATTTAGGAGTTGGACACCACTTGGGAACCTGCGGGTGGCCCTAGGGCAACACTTTTTGCTTTGATACGTTGTACTTTTAAAATGATCAAACACGTGTTTTCTTGTTTTTGTTTTCGCATCTCTCTCACCGTTTGCGATTTCTAGGGGTGGCAAAGGAATTTCTGGGCGCCCTATATAATCATATAACTCGCACAGTATATGCATTCGGAAATTTGTTATCACAGTTTCGTAATAGGCATCATTAGTGCTTTCGATTGGTGTATAAACCATCTTCCACTTCGACCTCTCTCTCTTCCCTTGTAGGCGACATCTCTAAAATTGAAAGAAGACTCGATATATCGTTTAGCGTTTATACATACAACGAAAAATATATGGTGTACGTTTTATATCATACTAAAGTCGAAAGAGACACCCATGTGAATTTATTATATGTAAAAAAAGAAAATAAAACACACTATTGTTGGATTAAAGACCTAAGTAGATTAGTTAGTACTCAAATAACTAAAAGGAGAGCTCGAAAATACTTATATGATAGATGCTTGTTATACTTTTACTCCCAAAATGCACTAGATAAACATGAAAGAGATTGTTGTACTCACGAAGCTGTTAAGATAGAAATGCCACTAGAAGATACGTTGAATTTCGGAACTACCAATATACGATGAAGATGCCATTTGTGATTTACGCTGATTTCGAATGTCTATTGCACAAGGTTATGGGTTGTGAAGAATGCTATCCAGAAGATGAATCATATACCAAAAAATATCAACAGCATAAGCCATATGTGTTCTGTTACTATATTGTAAAAAGTGATGGAAGTAAAACAGATCCTGTTGTGTATAGAAGTAAAGATACAGCTAAGAAGTTCATAAGAATGTTAAAGAAAGAAGCCCAAAAAATATAAAACATATAAGGTAAAGTAACGAGTTACCTTTAACAAGTAAACAGATAGAAGAGTTCAACAAATCTGAATCCTGCTATTACTGTAAAGTAGAATATACTCCAGAGAACCATAAAGTTAAACATGACGACCACATTACTGGAGAGTTTGTGGCTGCATTATGTAACAATTGTAATGTAAAAGTTTGTACCAGTGATTATACATAACTTATCTGGATATTACTCCCACTTGTTTATAAAAAGAGCTAGGATGTAATAAGGAGCAAATAGAATTAATACCTAATAACGAACAACGATACATATCATTCAGTTAAAAGGTTGAAACTATCAAATTAAATTTCATAGATCCGTTTAGATTTAGGACATGTAGTTTAGACAAATTATCATCAAACCTAACGAGAGAACAAATGACTCACACATAGCACTTCTATCTTAACGAAATTGAATTCAAACTTGTATTAAGAAAATTTGTTTACCCGTATGATTATGTTAGTGACTGGAATAAGTTTAGACAGAGACAATTACCACCAAAGAAGCATTCTTCAAGAAGCTTACGAACGCCCATATAAGTGATGAGGATTATGAGCAAGCAAAGAAAGTATGGGAAATATTTAAAGTTAATAATCCGGACAGTACCATGACCTATATCTAAAAAACTGATGTGTTATTATTAGCAGATGTGTTTAAGAACTTTAGAGATACATGTCTTAAAGCTTATGGTATTGATCCAGCATGGTATATGACGGCACCAGGGTTAGCTTGGGATGCAATTTTAAAGATGACAGATATAAAACTAGAGTTGATAAATGATTATAATATGGTCTTGATGATAGAGAAAGGTATAAGAGGTTGAATCTCACAATGCTAGAGAAGATATGTAAAAGCAAACAATAAGTATATGGAAGATTACGAGAAGAATAAAGAAGACTCTTATATTATGTACCTCGAGCCAATAAGCTGTACGGCTGGACTATGAATCAGTATCTACCGAATAAGGGATTTAGATAGTTAAGCGAAGACGAGGTAAGATAAATATACTTCACAACTATACCTGATAATTCCGAATTCAAATATATATTTTAAACATTCTATACAGAAGAAATCGCTACTTCAAGGTTTGCTTCCTCGAGATTTTAGATGCCTAAGTTTTATCATTTAAGGCTCTGGCAAGGATAAATTTCGTCCTGCAAGATATTTGACTATTCGATATTTTGTTCCGCGAAGTTTTCACCAGGCGAGACTGTAGACAGCGAGATTTTGGTTGCGATGTTTCACCCGCAAATCATCACAAGATCAAGTATTAACTCTGTTGTGATGAATGGTCAACTACAAAATAGAAGTATACACGAATCTGGATATATGTACAAGTATGGCTTTCTAGCATATATATACATTTCTCTCCTTCCTCAGGGTTACCACCTGGACCCAGATGGGATAATTGAAAAAGGCTCTACCAAATGGATAAATATAACAGATAGGACCTTCCAGAAATCAGCAAAAGAGGTTCTCAGGCATCTTGGTACACACCAATAGCAGTACATTTCCATAAACTCCTTTTACAATCCCTTGCTGTTCCAGAGGATAAAGTTAGACTTCTTGCAGCGTCATCTCCCCATGCTGGTGCATGGTTAAATACGTTACCATCACCCCAATTAGGTCTTCACATGTCTGATAAAACCTTTAGAATCGCAGTAGCCCTAAGACTAGGTTCAGCTGTTTGTGAGCCACATCGCTGTCCAGCTTGCGGGGATTAAGTTACCCAACGCGGCCTGCTAGGTCTCTCATGCATGAAGGGCATAGGCAGAAACACCAGACATTTATCTGTTAATGACATCATTTTGCGAGCCCTCACGACGGCAGGAAATCCTTCGATTCGTGAACCGTCAGGCTGTTGTTCCGATGGTAAACGACCTGATGGCATGACATTAATTCCTTGGATGAGAGGCAAATCTCTAGTATGGGATTTTACATTTTCAGACACATTCGCCCATTCAAGCCTCCCATTGACCGTTGTGAATGCTGGAGAAGTTGCTAGACGTAGAGAGGCAGAAAAGGAAAGGAAATACAATAATCTCCTCGATAAATTTATATTTGCTCCAATAGCTATCGAGACCAGTGGAGAATGGGGTTTTAGAAGCCTTGATTTTATCAGAGAGGTAGGCAGACGCGTATCTATCGTTTCTGGAGATGTTCGTTCAGCATCCTTCTTGTTCCAACGTATATCCATTGCGGTCCAACGTGGCAACGTTTCGTCAGTTCTTGGTACGTTGCCGCCTGGAAGGGAACTGGAGGGGGTGTTTCTTCCCTAGTGCAACATAAACAAGCGAACAATAGAATAATAAAAATAATATATCAATGTTCAGAGAAATTTGGCAGTATTTTAGATTTAAACTTGAAATATTGATCCATCCACCTGTAACATAATATTTATTCAAATTGCGTTTGCTTCTTAGAAATTTCATGTTTAAATTTCATTGTAGTTATTGTCATAATATATCTATCTATCTATCTATCTATCTATCTATCTATCTATATATATATATATATATATATATATATATATATATATATATATATATATATATATATATATTGATTCCGTGCGATTTGTAATAATTTCTGTTGACGACAATGCTATTACTGTTTATCGACCAAATTTAATGGAGAGTTTGATAAGATTCCTCAGCCGAAAATAATAACTCCAGTTTAGTAGGGTCAGACGTGACCCTCTTCAAAAATACAAGGTGTCAAAATTGATTAATTCATTTATTGCCGTGTAAACGACCTTGTCTATAACCCAGGTATCACTGTACAGGTCTCTGAGAGGTAGGGATTTATTGCCAGACCGTTAGGTGGTCGGACTGGCTCTTGGAAGGTTGGAATGGTTCCTAGAAAGGTTGAATGACCTGTATATTTTATTCTTTCGTATTATTTATAATAATACTCATTGTTAAGATATGCAGAGCATACTCTTGGGAAAAATCAGAATGACGTCTTTTTATTTTATTCAATTGAATAGTATACTGGTGTCCAAAAAGATAGTATAATTAAGAAAAATGGGAAAACGTGGGAACACACAATGGGAACAGCGGCATATCAGCCGTCGTAGAACAGTGCGATGATAACTGAACTTGCCACACAGAAGAAAGCGTGCTGAAGGTCATACAAGGGCTGCTGGAGGGAGTGAAGAGAAATGCCCGAAGAAGAGCTGATAACAGCACACTACACCATAGTCGATTGCTGAGTCGTGTGCAAAGCAGACGTGTTGGCAATAGTATTAGTACGTCGTGAAGGCTTCAGCATGCCACGAGAACCCACACTAGACCCTGTCTTGAGAGACAGGATAATCGGACGGCTGGAAGCTGAGCAGACACAAACGGAGAAATCCGGAACACTGCATGTACCACAAAGTGTGATCTCACGGCTGTGGCACAGGTTTCAACCAACATTGCACGTGCACCAATTCCGGGTCGTCCAAGAGTCACAACCCCTCGACAGGACCGGTATATGTCGGTAAGAGCATGTCGGACTCGGTCGATGTCAGCACAGAAACTGTCATCAGAGATTGCAGCTGCTACAGGAACACGTGTTTCAAGAGAAAAGGTACCGCTGACTGCATGAAGTTGGTCTTTATGCAAGAAGTCCCGTCGTGTGTGTCCCTCTCTCTCGTGTGCAAGGCAGAGCCCGCTTGAGGTATAGCCAAGAACACAGGCACTGGACCATGGAACAGTAGGGTCACGTTCTGTTGTCGGATGAATCGCGATTCAGCTTGCAGTCAGATTCTCGACGGACACTGATATGGAGAGAACAGGGGACACGCTACAACCCGCAGAACATCAGTTAAAGGGACCAAGTGTTATACGAAAAAAAAAAACAATTCGCCAGGAACAATGGTCTCCGATATGTTTGGTCGCGTGATGGAAAAGTGCTTCTAAGGAAAGACGAAACATTCCAAGTTAAAAATTTCAAAAAGCTAGATCATCTACAAAACATGCAAAACTAAGTGGCTCAACAGGACTGTTAACTCAAGATGGAACAGATAATTAATGAAATTTTCTTATACCAAAATATAGGCACTAACATCTGTAATGATATAGACTCTTTTAATGAATTATTTAGTGATAAAACAGGAATTACTATTATTCAAATGAATATTAGAAGTATTAGGAAAAAATTAGATGAATTTTTAGTATTGTTACAAAATATTGCTATAAATGTAGATATAATTGTTTTAACAGAAATATGGAAAAAATAAGCAGCTTGTAACATTAACATAAACGGATGTCGCTGTTATTTTACAAATAGGTCTTTAACACGTGCAGATGGAGTCATGATATTTGTAAACGAGCAAGTTGACATTGACAAGGTAACGGAACTGAATCTTGCTGACGCCACTTAAATGCGCCTACATTTAAGCAATGCAGAAGTTTGCAATATAATAGCTATAATAGCTATATATCGCACTCCGAGTGGTGATGAGAAATCATTTCTACAATCAATAAATGATGAGCTTAAAAATTCATCAACTTGCTCTTTGCTTTTAGGTGATGTCAATCTAGATATATCGAGTGACAAAAACGTTGCCTATATAAACACGTATTTAAACTTACTATATTGTCATGGTTATGTTTCATGCATAAATAAACACACTAGAGTTACAGAATATAGCAAGACTTGTATAGATCATATATTCTTAAAGCACCAAAGTCCACTGAATTTCACATCAGCTGTGTTGCAAACAAGTATAACTGACCATTTTCTCACTAGTATAAATGTTCTTATTACATTGCAAAAGAAGGAAAAATGTCATACGAAACAACAATTATAGATTATACTTTATTAAATGAAGAACTGAAAAAAATGTAACTGGAATCTGGTAAAACAAGGTAATTGTGTTAATACTGCAACTTCGAATTTTATACAAATGATGAAAAATTGTATAAGTAATTCACGTATTAACTGTAAAAATAAAAAAGTAAGTAGTAAATATCGCAAAATAAAACCATGGATAACAAAAGGATTAGTTAACTCTGTAAAAGAAAGAGATAGATTAAGACGTTTAGTATTAGAAAACCGAAATGATTTAGAATTTAAGGAATATTACAGAAGGTATAGAAATATACTTACACAATTAATAAAAGAAGTTAAAAATGACTACTACAGAAAACAAATTACATTATGTAATAACAATGTTAGTAAATTATGGAAGGTAATAACAGATATTATAGGTAAAAATGACAAAAGATATGTAGAAATAAATGAACTAAACACTAAAAATCGTCTAGTAAAATTTGAACGTGATCCAATGTTAATAGTTGAAAGTTTTAATGAGCATTTTTCCAGTGTTCGCAAAAAAAATAGTTAACAAAGAGATTGATGATAAAATAAATTTGAATTTGAATTCCCAAACTACAGCAGTAAACTCTATATTCTTCACTCCAATCACTGAACAGGAAATTGAACGCTTCATAAATGAATTATCACCAAGACCATCTGGTATAGACAGATTATCAGCAAGTGTATTGAAAGATACGAAATCAAATATATTGAAACCTTAGCAGTATATCTTAAACCTAAGCTTAGTAACAGGTGTATTTCCTGATGATTTTAAGACTGCTGTAATAAAACTTATATATAAAAAAGGCTCAAAGGCTGATCCTAATAACTATAGACACAAATAAATCCTCAGTAAATGTGCTAAACTGTTAGAAAAATGTATAAAGGGAAGATTAGTTAATTTTCTTGAACAAAATAAGCTCTTTCCTTGAAATCAATATGGATTTTAAAAAGGTAAAAGTACATCAGATGCGGTATACAATTTAACAGAGATTGTTTGTAAAACTGTTGATAAAGCTGAAAAAGTAATTGCAGTTTTCCTAGTAGTAGCTAAAGCATTCGACACAATATCACACAAAGTTATCTTAAATAAACTAGAAAGATGTGGAATAAGGGGTATATCGCTATCTTGGTTTAATAGTTATTTGAAAGACAGAAAATAGGCCGTCCAAATAGGTAATTTTCAAAGCAATTATTTATATGTAAAACAAGGAATCCCACAAGGAACTGTGTTAGGCCCAGAATTATTTTTAATTTATATAAATGATTTGTGTAATTTAAAAATGGACGGACATATACAATCATTTGCTGATGACACCTCCTTTATATTTACTGGTAAAACTTGGACAGATGTATTCAAGAAAACTGAGGCAGAAATGAAGAAAGTAAAACAATGGCTTGCTAATCATCAGTTAGTATTAAATGCTGAAAAAACAGGTACCGGTATATAACGTTTTCGCCAACTTTAACAGGACAGCCGGAAAACATATCACTAAAATTGCATTATTTTCAAAATACTGATAAATGTAACTGTAGTCCTCTTATTGATGAAAATAAAGCAAAATACGTAGGTATATTTATTGATAAGCATCTAAAATGGTCTTCTCGCATTACACATATCGCCACAATACTAACAAAATTATTATATAAATTTGTTCAATTACGAAACATGGTAAGCATAAAAATATTACGTACCGTATATTATGCTCTTCTAAATAGTATACCTACATATGGTATATTAATTTGGGGTGCTGCTTACGGTACTCATTTAAAACCTCTGATTGTTCAGCAAAATAATATAAGTAAGAATATGTTTAAAAAAGAGACTTGAAAGTAGACTAGATAGACTCTTTGACCAATTTTCAGTATTACAACTTTCAAAATTATATTTGCAGAAGGTATTAATATATGTTAAAAAAGTATATAAACAAATGAGACGTTAAAATATATGTATATAACCAGAAATGTGACAGACAAGAATTTATAAATTAAAGCAACGAGTAAATCTATAACTCAATATCAAACATATTACAGAGCTCCGAAGATCTATAATAAACTCCCACTCCGAATCACAGAGGGAAGTAATTTCAAAGTATATAAAATGTTAATTTTACAGTGGTTAAAAGATTTAAAAAGTATTTAAAAAACTATTGTTAGATAAAAGTAAGAATTATATCTTTACTTTATTTGTATTTTGTATATTTTTGTCTTGTCTCGTTTTGTCTGTAGCTTGCTTAATTTATTTTACTTTCTTGTTTATTTTATTTTAGAATAATGGTATCGTATTAAACTATTATGTCAATAAGGCTATTGCAGGATTGTAATCCTGTATGCCTTTTACAAATAAATACATAAATAAATAAATTATAAACCTCATATGTTACGATAAGGAAATAAATAAATAAAACATGAGAATCAGGCTGACACAGAAGCATTTGATTATGTGAGCCATTATCTATCTTTTCTTTATACTTTGCATAAGAAATACAAAAAATCGTAATATAGAATTGAGTGCATTGAGTTAAGTTACCCGACACCGGGAGATAGACATGACTTCCGGAAGTCCGAAGTCCTGACATCTCTGAGTACCGGGTACGTTAAGCTCTAGTAATAAAGGGAATCTAGGAAGTCCGATTTCGTTTAGAGAAGTAATAGCACTTACAAGGAGGAAATTTACTTGTTAATTTCTGTAAAAATTCTTATTCTTTTGTTTTATTCAATTAATATTTTGTATATTGTTATTTTATAATTTAATGTTTATGTATTTTTATGTATTCTTTAATATATTGGATACACCCAATAATTTGGTGGTGGGGTGTGATGGTTTGGGCGAGCATCATGCTGAATGGCCGTACTAACCTATACGTCTTTCAGCGCGGTACTTTGACTAGCCAGAGGTACCGTGATGGGGTGATGGAACCGTATGTGAAACTGTTTCGGGATGCAGTTGGACCATCATTCATATTCATTGATGACAAAGCTCGTGTGGTGGATGATTTTTGGAGGAGGAATATATTCGACACATGACGTAGCCTACACGGTTCCCAGACATGAATCCAATAGAACATGTCTGGGATGCATTGGAAAGGCGGATTGCAACCCGACAGGCTCCACCACGAAGGATTCCGGACCTGTATACTGCCCTACGGGCGGAGTGGCCAAAGATACCGTTGGACCTCATCAACGAAATGATCAGAAGCATGGAACGACGTTGCACAGCAAGTGTAGCCGCGCAGGTTAACCACACGCCTAACTGATGCTCTTGATCCACCACAAACTCATTTGTCTTCTCGCCACACACATTGGGTCATTTTCATCTGGTGAGTTTTGTCAAATAAATGTGTTGGGACTGTGTGTTGTGTGTTTTCTTCTTCCCTTGCATACTTTTTTCACGCAGGTGTCCACCTTTTGGATGCTTAGGATCATTCAGGCATGTTTGGTCCGTGTGGACTAAGATTCTGCTATTTTTTGGCTGTGGACTAGGATTATGCTATCTTATTGGACACCAGTGTATTGTTTATATTAAATATATGATCCCTGTAGTACCTGTAGAAACAGAGAATAGTCTCTGTACCAACATGTAGAAACAAAGATTGGCCTCCAGAAGAAGTTTCAATCCTTTCGTATTATTTTAATTCGATCAAGTTGAAACAATTATGCTGTGATCAAGTTAAAACAATTAATTCGATCCTTCACAATGACGTCATTCTTTTTTATTTAATTCGTTCGTATGCTAACGCATACTCCCTAGAACAGCTATGCTGTTATCATATTAAAATTAAAGAAGGGGGAGTTAACAAACTTGATTCATGCGGCACATTTTAATTTTGATTTGTACGGTCGTGAAGACCTCCTTTTTACGGAGTATGTATACCTTTACATGATTGGGTATGCTGGTACAATTACAGAACATGAATTTCGTACGTCTTCCTCGGCTGAAAACAAAAGACTAATTGAGCTTTTCGCGGGCTTTTTGGAAATAGGTTGGATAGGAGTGAAAGCTGGCGTTGATGTGTAATTAACTTACAGGTAAGTGTTAAAACATGAAGACAAATACAAAAGAAGACGGACACACGGTTGCTGGATATCACAGAATGCCGATGGGGTAATAATAAAAAAACAATTTTGATGCCTCGGTGGGTGGAGCATGACATAATATCGGCGGAGAATACAAAAGAAGATGTAGGTTGCGGTAGGTGAACATGTTGAAACTTGCCCTTATTGACAGTGGAAAAGAAGTTTGCTGCCATAAATGGTGAACACGTGATTACCTTGCGAGTAATAGGGGAATATATATATATATATATATATATATATATATATATATATATATATATATATATATATATATATATATATATATATTACCGGGTGAGGCATTTAAAACTGTTTTTTTGAATATCTGGAAAACTACAAATCGGATTTTGAAAAAATTGTAATAAAAGTTGTTCGTCTCAAAGAGGGACATCCAATGATACCACACTCGACCCCCTGCCCCCACCCCCCGGGGGCGGGAGTGGGGGCAACTTTGAAATCTTAAATAGGAACCCCCATTTTTTATTCCATATTCTGATTCTCCGTAAAAAAATACGTAACTTTTGTATTGAACATTTTTTTCGTTGCGTGATAGATGGCGCTGTAATCGACAAAAATCAAAATGCCTCACAAACATTTGAGTTGAGTTGATTTTGAGTTTAACGTCCCGTTCAGCACCGAGGCTATATGAGACATGGACCTACTGATTAACGTGGAATCCGAACCACATGAGCTCCCTCCGGGAATCGAACCCGGGTCTCCCACGCCAAAGGCGCGTACGCTAACCGCTTAGCCACGGAGGAGCTCACACAAACATTTGAAAAATGAGGCATTTAAAACTGTTTTTTTTTGAATATCTGGAAAACTACAAATCGGATTTTAAAAAAGTTGTAATAAAAGTTGTTCGCCTCAAAGGGGGACATCCAATGATACCACACTCGACCCCTTGCTTTTACCCCTCGGGGGCGGGAGGGGGGCAACTTTGAAATCTTAAATAGGAACCCCCATTTTTTATTCCTTATTCTGATTCCCCGTGAAAAAATACGTAACTTTTGTATTGAACATTTGTTCGTTGCGTGATAGATGGCGCTGTAATCGACGAAAATCAAAATGGCTCACAAACATTTGAAAAATGAGGCATTTAAAACTGTTTCTTTTGAATATCTGGAAAACTACAAATCGGATTTTAAAAAAGTTGTAATAAAAGTTGTTCGCCTCAAAGGGGGACATCCAATGATACCACACTCGACCCTCTGCCCCCACCCCTCGGGGGCGGGAGGGGGGCAACTTTGAAATCTTAAATAGAAACCCCCATTTTTTATTCCATATTCTGATTCTCCGTGAAAAAATACGTAACTTTTGTACTGAACATATTTTCGTTGCGTGATAGATGGCGCTGTAATCGACAAAAATCAAAATGGCTGACAAACATTTGAAAAATGAGGCATTTAAAACTGTTTTTTTTTTTTTGAATATCTGGAAAGCTAAAAATCGGACTTAAAAAATAAAACGTAAAAAAATTCACTCATCTCGAAGGGGAACATTCAACAATATCACACTCGACCCCTGCCCAACCTCCCGGGGGCGGGAGGGGGTCAACTTTGAAATATTATACGAGAACCTCCATTTTTTAATAAAGGTTTGGATTCTCTGGGAACAAATACGTAACTTTTGTATTGAACATTTTTTTCGTTTCGTGATAGGTGGCGCTGTAATCGACGAAAATTTGTTACGAACAATTGAAAAATATCCAAGAAATACGCATCAGATTAAGAAAATTAAAATAGATAGTTTTGATATCTTTGTAAATGCTATCAAATGACACCATAGTTGACTACCGTAACGCTATCTCAGTTATTCTGAAAGGTGGTTATTCTAAAATCTTTAATGAGAAACTGTAATGTTTTAAGCAAAACACTTGATTCTCCAGAACATAATTCATTACTTTGCCCAAATTTTTGGTGTAATTTCTGTTACCGATGTAGGTGAAATTTACTTCAATTGGACTACGTTAGCAATTAGCAGTTAATGATGATTTTATTTCACAGATACTTTTCTCTGATGAGGCAACTTTCACGAATACTGGTCAAGTGAATCGGCATAATATGCATTATTGGTCAGTAGATAATCCTCATTGGTTAAGGCAAGCCGAGCGTCAACGTCCATGGAGTGTGAACGTTTGGTGCGGTGTTTTAGGTACTCGAATAATTGGCCCATACTTCATAGACGGGAATTTGAATGGTCAAATGTATGCCGATTTTTTAGATAATATTTTGCCAACACTACTGGAAGATGTCCCACTTCAAACAAGAATGAATTTTTGGTTTCAACAAGACGGATGTCCAGCGCATTATTCACGGATATCTCGTGAGGTTTTGAATAGAAAATATCCTGATCGATGGGTTGGACGAGGTGGTCCTCAAAATTGGCCTGCACGATCCCCTGATTTAACTTCTTCCGACTTTTTCCTGTGGGGAACGCTAAAAGCAAAATGTTACACGGAAGAACCAACAACCCCAGAAAATATGCGGCAGCGCATAATCAATGCATGTGCAAACATTAGCGAAGAGACACTTAGAGCAGTAGAATTGTCCTTCAGAAACAGAGTTGTAATGTGTATTGCAGAAAACGGACACTAATTTGCTTCGGTAAAATATGGAGCTTCCGATGGTGAGAGGCAAGGGGACTCACCTTAAACAAGCACCCCGATGGTGAGAGGCAAGAGGACTCACCTAAAACAAGCACCCCGATGGTGAGAGGCAAGGGGACTCACCTAAAACAAGCACCCCCATGAACAACCACCTAGCAACCAATTATACAATAATGTATATTTCTTACATATATTAAAAACATTCTTCTTTTGTTATTTTTAAATTAACATTATATCAGGTATAGTGCTTATGTAGAAGCACTTTCTGCCCAAAAATACAGGTAATTATCAATCGATACAAAGTATCTCGTTGTATAAAATGTCGCCCGAGGCAAGGGGACTCACCTGAAACAAGCACCCCGATGGTGAGAGGCAAGGGGACTCACATTAAAAAAGCACCCCGAAGGGAACAAATTACTACTACGTCCACGTCGTTGTTCCTGGGTAACGCTAAAAGTAGTTTTAATTGTCGAGTTTATTTTCAAAACGGATCTTGTCCATTTTTTCTTTTTTAAATTGAGATATCAGTAGCTTTGAAATCTTTGAGGTCGTATCTTTCTGTTTATGAATTGGTTTCTTGCCAAAACTGTCTAAAACATTTTAAAAAAAGTAATTTGAAAAGTAGGTTTTTGTTCATAAGTGATATTGTCCACAACAACATGGCGCACTGATAAGGAAAGGATTTTTTAATTATAAAACGGCTCTTTTCTATAACCATTGAATGACTAGTTGCCATTTTCGGTTCAAATTGTCTTTTGTCCCAATGCTATGCATTGCATCAGCAAGCAAGATAATAGTGATAAACAATTAAATTTCACGGGATTTACATTCATTTCTCCTTCAAGAAAGAATATTGTGTTATCACCGGCTATAACTGAAAATTTGATAAGGTTTTAACGATAAGGTTGGTTTTATTTACTACGACGCCATTGTTGGAGTAGCAAAAGTAGCTTGAAGAGTGTAATGAAATCACTCTGTCCTATTAAAAAGAAGCTTTCCGGCGTAAATGTCCACGGAGATGGAAAGATTAAAAGATTTGAAAGAGGAGGATGTTATTATTACACCAAGTCCACCTGGAAACGGCAGGAAGAAAATGCGTAATCCTGACAAGTGGAAACGCAAAACGTAAAAATTAAAAGAGTCAACCTATTCACCCAAATGTTTGCACGAAACACTTTAACTGTAACCATGTAGGAGGAAAGACTTAGATGTACAGAAATGTGTATGCAAGATATTTGCAAATTTCACCAATGCTTCTATTTGGTTAAAAATAAAATAATCCAAGACAATTTCATATTAAAGCATACGAAACCTTCAACACCACAACGAAAAAGACCAAAGAACAAAGGGAAGAAGCAACACAGCTTTGGATTCGATATTACGATCCGAAATGTGATAGTGACATCAAAACACTGCTGATAGTGTGTAAGAATTTTTTTGTTGTGTGTTATGAGTATCTGAGAAATGGTTTAAGCTAATATGTAAACGGAATTTTGAAAGTGGATAGCTGGCATCAGAAAACAGAGGAGGAGACCATAAATCCCATATGTTTGAAGCCAAGAAGAAAACTGTTAAAACATTTATTGAAAGACCAGGCCCGTATTTAGGTAAGTGCTATTCTATGCTCGAGCACAGGGCGGCAGAATTTATTGGGCGGCAAAATTTTGGAATTTCTCTAAGATTCACAATAAAGTAATATTTAAAACTAGCAATCTGCAGAGTCCCGCGCAAGGGCGAGAAAATATGTTAAAAAAGTCATCCTTTCCCACCACCCTTCCAAGCGGTGAGGATGAACTTAAAACATCATGAAAAATGATACCGTTAAACTTAGCGACCTCGAAAACTATGAATTCAACACTAATATCTGTCGTTTTCGATTACTTTTAAAATCTCGCCCCCTTCCTGGGGAGTGGAATATGACCTTGAAGTTGAAATGTATTAAAGCTGTCGTTATACATCTCAGCGACCCCCCACCCAAATAACTGAATTCAACTATAATCATATTGGTCGTTTTTAAGGGGGCGGCAAAATTGTGCGGGGAGGCAGCAAAAGGGCACATAGGCGCACAATATTATAAAAACGGGCCTGTGAAAGACTAATTCCTGTACAGAAACATTATTGCAGACGAGAAAATGGAAAGAAGCATAGCTGCTAAGTTATTTGTCTGTAGCAAAACTTCACCAACTGTACAATAACGATGTGGAAAACGATCTTCGGGTTCCATACTCTTATTTGTAACTGAATACAATATAAGTTTTGGAAGTCCTGCTGTAAATCCTGCTGGAAGTCCTGCTTCATTCGCCGTTCCAAGATGGCGTCAAGCTCGAAGTCGATGCAAAGTGGTGCTCTTATTGTTTATCTTTTTCTCGTGGTTGTGTGTAGTGTTTATGTGCGTGCTCTACTATCTTCATGTAGTAACGGTGCTGTGACTTTCCCAAATGAAGCATTGCCAATGACACATGGACTGAAGTGTAGTGGAAGATCATTTCATTTTATTGCTGCTGCCTTCATACCAAGAGGACCGCCATGTGCTCTCTCTGGTACTGCTAACAGTGACGGAGGAACTACCAGTGATTTTGTGACAAGGTATGAGTCAAAAGCAAAAAAACAGTGCCTCATTCTCGTTTGTTTTCTCATCCTTTGTGGTGATATTCACGTAAACCCTGGCCCACCCTGTCCATATTGCACTAATGCTTTCAATATATATTATCAAAATGTTCGTAGCATTAAAAACAAATTACTTGAGTGCTCATTGAACCTAGGTGAGATAAGGGAACTGGATTGTTTCGCAGTAACCGAATCGTGGCTAAATGAATCAGTGAACGACAGTGAAATTAGCTTTTCTAATAATTTCACCATTTATCGTAAAGACCGCATAACTCGTGGAGGTGGAGTGATGATTTGTGTAAATAATAGGTGGAAGAGCAAGAGAAGACTGTATCTCGAACGGGATTGTGAACTTATATGGGTGGAAGTATTTATTCCAAAGCGTCGTTCTGTGTTTATTGGATGCTTCTATAGGCCGCACAAGAACACCCCCCAGCACATCTTAGAAGCTTGCCATGACTCACTGTTGCATGCGTTGTCACACGGTGACGTCATCCTATTGGGTGATTTCAACCTTTCCATCACGTGGCAGGACAGCAAGCATGGAGTCGCTAAAGATGGAAACGACAGTTATTTCGTGGACAATTTTATTCATGGACTTGGTCTAGGTCAACATAATATGCATAATACCCGCTATAATAGCAATCTTGACTACATTCTTTCTAACTTAGAACCTCGTTGTGTTGTCCCATGCAGAAATCTTTTTCCCTCGGATCACGATTCCTTGGATGTTTCTTTCGATTTCCTCCCCTCCACTACTACAAACCAGCCCCTCAAAAGTAGGTCACAACTTCTATGGAAGAAAGCCCCCTGGGGTGACATCTGCCGGGCTATTGAACTGTTTCCTTGGTGTTTGTTAGAGGTAGGAACTGTTGACGACGCTGTGGACTTATTTACATCCGTTGTCCACTCAACCATAAAGGACTTTGTGCCGGTGAAAGCATCAAAATCGAACAGGTTTCCGGTCTGGTACGACAATGAACTTCGTGACCTTCTTAAAAACAAAAAGCTTGCCTGGACTCTATGGAAATCACATCCGAGTGACTACACATATAAAAACTTTGCTAGAATTAGAAGTCTTGCCAAGAAGGTACAGCGACGTAAATATTTTGAATACATGGACTCAATTGGTGATTTTACTGTTAGTAACCCTAAAGTCTTTTGGTCTGTAATTAAATCTAGAACAAAATCTCCGGGCATACCGGCAACAATTCAAGATGAAAATACTGAAGCGAGTGATGATCAAAGACCAGACCTCTTCAATAACTACTTCTGCAAAACATTTACTTCCCTTTCCTCTACAACCCATCTCCCCCCTCTCCATCCCATCTGTTCGGACACCTTATCCATTCTCTCTACCACCCCGGGCGAAGTCCTGGCTCTCTTGCTATCGTTATCTCCACATAGATCACTTGGACCTGATAAAATTAGTCCTCTCTTTCTCAACAAAACTGCTTCAGTTATTGCGGTTCCTCTATCTTATTCAATAGATGCTTCAAGGAAGGGTATTATCCCACCAGTTGGAAACTGGCTCACGTGACCCCAATATATAAATCAGGACTTAAAGATCATGTATCCTCCTATAGGCCAATATCTCTTCTTTCTGTAATATCAATTATCTGCGAAAAAATAATTAAAGACAGGCTACTTAAATTCACCTCACCTTACATCCATAGTTCTCAGCACGGCTTTCTACCGAAAAGCTCAAGTCTCTCAAACTTAAGTACTCTTCTTTCCTGTGCAGTCAAATGTATGAATAACAATACTCAATTAGATGTTATCTACTTTGATCTCTCGAAGGCCTTTGATTCTGTCAGTCACATTCATCTTCTTCATAAACTCTCCAATATATTTAATGTACATGGCAAATTTCTCTCTCTAATCACAAGCTACTTGAAGGACCGTAAACAGAGAGTTGTTCTTTCAGGGGCGACTTCTAACCCCCAACCCGTGATCTCAGGGGTGCCTCAGGGGAGTGTACTTGGGCCTCTACTGTTTGTCCTGTATATGGATGATCTCTACACGCACTTATCAGCTCAACCTAGTGGCCTTCTGCTTTTTGCTGACGATTGTAAGTTATACAGAGAAATATCGTGTCTCCATGACACAATTGCTCTACAGGAAGACATAAATTACCTTACAGGCTGGTGTGAAATGTGGCACTTGAAACTCAACAGTAAGAAATGTGACAGTATTACTATTACTTTGAAAAAGTCTCCTGTTCCCTCCACATACCATATCAACGATTCCCCTATCACACATTCTGCTAGTCATAACGATCTTGGTGTCATCTTTGATTCAAAACTCACCTTCTCTGACCACATCTCCTCAATACTGAAGAATTCAATGCGCATGTTGGGACTTCTTTATCGATTCACCGAACTACGCACTGTTTCTTCATTAGCAACTTTTTATAAGACTTTAATAGCGCCCAAGCTCGAATACTGCTCTCCCATATGGGCCATGGCAGCACCTACACATCTCTCCAGACTTGATTCTGTTCTCAATTTCTTCATTGCTATAGTCCGATTTCGTGTTCCTGCACTTCGAATATTATCTAAGAAGGAGCTCTTGCGACATCTTAATATTCAGACTCCTGAAGTACGCAGAATTATCTCTGATCTGAAATATCTACATAAAATAGTTAATGGAACCTTAAGATCGGAAATATTACTTCAGGAACTATCCTTACGTGTCCCTTCCCGCATCACTCGGAATACCCACCTATTCCATCTTGCCCGTTCTAGGTTGGCTGTTATACAGAGGTCTCTTTTTTATAGAATACCAAACAGTTATAATCAAGTAACAACTGATGTGGACATTTTTTCGAGCTACCCAGTGTTTGAAAGAGCAATTAAACGAGCTTTGACGGAATAGTTTTACTTTTACACTCTTTTTTTCTATGTTGTTGTTATTGTTGTCTTGTTTTTTTCTTTCTTTTGTTAGCATGTCCCTGTGTAAAATGGCAAAGTTATGCTGTATCTGGGAAATTGTTCAATAAATAAATAAATAAATAAATAAATAAATAAATGTTCGAAATGTATGCAGTTTGAGTTGAGACTTCAATCAAGGAATACCTCTTGTGAAACTGAATTTTCGATACATAAGAGAAAGGTGAAGCCTTTCATTCCTTATTGAAAAGTAGAAACAATGATGCAATCACTTTATTATTCGACTCGCAAAAGAATCATGTTCTTCCTCGAGTTCCAGATCAAACCGCCTATTACAGCAGCACAATTTTAGTTGTTTAATTTTACGATTTACGAAGGAACGTCAACCGATAGGCAAACAAAGAACAAATTGTTTACACAGTATATTATTGGACAGAAGCACACGTAGCCAAAGGATCATCGGAAATTGCATCAGTAGTGTTTCATCGTCTGCAAAACACGTCATGTGAAGGCGTATCAGAAATTCGACACTTTGTAGATGGATATGCAAGGCAGAATAAGAACTCTGCTAAGATTTGCATCTTGTTCCATTGGCTGAATGAATGCACTATATCTAACTTCTCCAGGAGACTCCTATCTCACTTCTCATCGTGTTTTATAATAGGATTGAGCTTGAGCTTAAGGGTCGTGATACAATGATACAGCCTAAAGGATATGCTAAAGTGTTCCGTAATCATAAATAGTAATCGAGATGTTTGACGAAACTGCCTTGTACAACTGGAAGTAAGTATCGTAAGAAAATATGAAGAATCCAAATGAATGGCACTTCAAATTCCACAACTGTTAAAATAAAAGTTATGTTCTTGCAACAGTACCAACTTCACCCATTGCAGTAAGGGGTTCGTATTTAAGATTTCAAATTTGCCCTCCTCCCACCCCCGGGGGTGGGGGCAGGGGCTCGAGTGTAGTATCATTGGATGTCCCCCTTCGAGACGAACTTTTATTACAACTTTTTCAAAATCCGATTTGTAGTTTTCCAGATATTCAAAAAAACAGTTTTAAATGCCTCATTTTCCAAAAGTTTGTGAGCCATTTTGATTTTTGTCGATTACAGCGCCATCTATCACGCAACGAAAAAAATGTTCAATACAAAAGTTACGTATTTTTTTACGGAGAATCAGAATATGGAATAAAAAATGGGGGTTCCTATTTAAGATTTCAAAGTTGCCCCCCTCCGGACCCCGGGGGTGGGGGCAGGGGGTCGAGTGTGGTATCATTGGATGTCCCCCTTCGAGACGAACAACTTTTATTACAATTTTTTCAAAATCCGATTTGTGGTTTTCCAGATATTCAAAAAAACAGTTTTAAATGCCTCATTTTCCAAAAGTTTGTGAGCCATTTTGATTTTTGTCGATTACAGCGCCATCTATCACGCAACGAAAAAAATGTTCAATACAAAAGTTACGTATTTTTTCACGGAGAATCAGAATATGGAATAAAAAGTGGGGGTTCATATTTAAGATTTCAAAGTTGCCTCCCCTCCCGACCCCGGGGGGTGGGGGCAGAGGGTCGAGTGTGGCATCATTGGATGTCCCTCTTTGAGACAAACAATTTTTATTGCAACTTTTTTAAAATCCGATTTGTAGTTTTCCAGATATTCAAAAAAACAGTTTTAAATGCCTCATTTTTCAAATGTTTGTGAGCCATTTTGATTTTTGTCGATTACAGCGCCATCTATCACGCAACGAAAAAAATGTTCAATACAAAAGTTACGTATTTTTTCACGGAGAACCAGAATATGGAATAAAAAATGGGGTTCCTATTTAAGATTTCAAAGTTGCCACCCCCTCCCGCCCCCGGGGGGTGGGGGCAGGGGGTCAAGTGTGGTATCATTGGATGTCCCCCTTCGAGACGAACAACTTTTATTACAATTTTTTCAAAGTCCGATTTGTAGTTTTCCAGATATTCAAAAAAACAGTTTTGAATGCCTCATTTTTCGTTTGTGAGCCATTTTGATTTTTGTCGATTACAGCGCCATCTATCACGCAACGAAAATATGTTCAATACAAAAGTTACGTATTTTTTCACGGAGAATCAGAATATGGAATAAAAAATGGGGGTTCCTATTTAAGATTTCAAAGTTGCCCCCCTCCCGCCCCAAGGGGTAGACGCAGGGGGTCGAGTGTGGTATCATTGGATGTCCCCCTTCGAGACGAACAATTTTTATTACAACTTTTTTAAAATCCGATTTGTAGTTTTCCAGATATTCAAAAAACAGTTTTATATGCCTCATTTTTCAAATGTTTGTGAGCCATTTTGATTTTTGTCGTTTACAGCGCCATCTATCACGCAACGAAAAAAATGTTCAATACAAAAGTTACGTATTTTTTCACGGAGAATCAGAATATGGAATAAAAAATTGGGGTTCCTATTTAAGATTTCAAAGTTGCCCCCCCTCCCGCCCCCGGGGGTTGGGGGCAGGGGGTCGAGTGTGGTATCATTGGATGTCCCCCTTTGAGACGAACAACTTTTATTACAACTTTTTCAAAATCCGATTTGTAGTTTTCCAGATATTCAAAAAAACAGTTTTAAATGCCTCACCCGGTATATATACAGGGTGACCGCGTGACTATGTTACAAAATTTAAGGGATGATTCCTGACACGGAAACAAGAAAAAAAGTTCAAATAAACTTTTGTCCAACGTACATAATTTCGGAGCTACAAGGTGCCGAAAGCGTGGGAAACTGACATTCAAAGCTCTATAGCTCGACTATGGTGAATGATAGAGCTAATGCGGCATGGTCACGTCAAAGACACCGAAGCTGCTGTATTCAAAAATGCTTAGGTCGAGATCGTGCAATTCGTGCACAAGGGATTCCCCAAAGGAGCGTAGGGATTCCCGGATAATCTGTCAAGAAAGATGGGTCGAGAAGGATACGGATGAATAGCTGTCCCAACTGCTAGCAATAATGTATCTGTACTAAGTCGATATCTCGCACAAGCACAAAATGGCGAACAGTTTTATACGTGCCATGTGTGGTTGCATAACGCGCACTAAATAAGAATGGGAAACATGAAAGGAAAATGTGAATAATTTAGTACAAATGTTAAATACATGATATTACGCTGTCCTATCATTGAACATACGCATTTAATAAAAGGCAATAGTCATGAAACGTTCAAAAATGTTGTAAAAGGATCACACTATTAGTCTTTCTTCCATGTATTGTTGTCATTGAAATCAAATAAACAAAACTGAGCGAAACAACCATAATGCAAAAGAGGTTGTTTCCTAAAAACAAAAGTCACAAGAATGGGAATAATGTCTTCAATCAACATTTTACAGCAGGATTGAATGCAGCCAAGAACATCATCAATTACCTGTAAACGAGACAAATCTCCCAATTATCCTACAATAGGTGATGGACATGGCGTCCCTTTACTTCAACACAGGCGTTACAGCGTCGCAGTAAGATCTGACGCATCCACTGTAACAACCCAGGATCTGTTCTTATAGTATCACAGACAGCGAGTATTCGTGCTAAGTTCTTCTGCGTTGTCTATAGACGTTTCATAGACAAGTGTTTTGACATGACCCCACAAGAAAAAATTAAGTGGATTCAAATCTGGGGAACGTGCATGCCAATTACAAGGACCGCCTCTTCCAATCCATCTGTCACGAAACGTTTGATTCAAATACTCTCGAGCACTAGCTGAAAAGTGGGCTGGGCCGCCATCATGTTGAAACCACATCCTTTGACGAACACCGAGAGGGACATCCTCTAATAACTCTGGAAGTATGTCTCCCAGGAATCTCGTATACACTGGTGCAGTTAATCGTGGTGGTAGTAAATATGGACCTATTATCTGATCACTGATAATACCCGCCCACATATTTATGGCGAATCGGTCTTGGTGGCCCCTTTCCACAATTGCATAAGGATTTTCGTCTGCCCATACATGACTATTGTGACTATTAAATATCCCGTCTTTCGTAAAACAAGCTTCGTCGGTGAAAAGCAAGTAGGAAGCAACTGTGGATCAATTACAGAGCGTTGGAGAAACCACTCTCAAAACCGAACGCGAGGTTGAAAGTCAGTTGGACGTAAGGCCTGAACCCTCTGCGGGTGATAGGGGTGTAACTGTTGCTCGTGTACTACTTTCCAAACAGTATCTTGTGCTACTTCCCTTTCACGTGCTACTTTCCGGGTACTTACTGTTGGGTCTTGGGTGAAACGGTCAAGCACTTGTTCTTCAAAGTTCGGAGTACTTGTGGTTCTTCGTCTTCCTTGGTCGTAGTATTGAGGTTGTAAATTCCCCGTGTCTCGTAAGCGTTGAAAAAGTCTGGCAAACATAGTATGGGCTGGATGTCTTCTTTCTGGATACTTCAGTCGATATAACCTATTAGCTTGTCGACTGTTGCCATTTGCTTGACCGTATACAAATATCATGTGCGCAAGTTCTGCTATCGAATACTCCATTTGATCTCACATTCGAACAAGCAAAGCACAAACGGCACTAAGGAACTCGTACGCTACGAACAAAACCACATGAAGAATGACCTTCCACCTTCCACAACACCTTCTAGTAGGGTTGTCTTATACTTTCCTTACCTTCGATTGTTTTCTACGACAGAAGGAAGAACAAATGCTTGTGATCGAACCTGCAAACTGTGGTTTACTTCAGTTGATAGCACCGTCTGTGAAAACAAAATATCTTCTAAACGATAACAATACGACATGTTAAGCATTCTAGACAAAATCTCGGAATTAGTCCTGCAAAACATCGGAAGCAGCGACTAAAACCAACGTCCTGATAAATTGTTTTTCCTTGTTCTTTTTCAATGTTCGGGTAACGCACATTACGGCTAATGATAAGAAACGGATATTTTACTGTTGTTCTCTGGCAGTGGTCAAATTAACATGGGATGGCGGAAAAATCCCCCTCTCGTAAAAAGTATCCTCGGCTCGTATCATCAAATGAAATAAAGTTTCTGCCTGGAAGAAAGCACCCATATTCCCCGGTTTTTCCCCTTAGTTTTACTTGCTTTCAATGACAAAACTACATGAAAGAAAACAATGATAGTGTGATGTTTGTACAACATTTCAGTACGTTTCATGATTATTCCCTTTATTAAACGCGTCTATACGTACAATGAACAGCACAGTGTACTATCATGTATTTACCATTGTACTAAATTATTCACATTTTCCTTTCATATTTTCCCCACTCTTATTTACTGCGCGTTATGCAACCACACATGGCACGTATAAAACTGTTCGCCATTTTGTGCTTGTGCGAGATATCGACTTAGTACAGACGCATTATTGCTAGCAGTTGGGACAGCTATTCATCCGTATCCTTTTCGACCCATCTTTCTTGACAGATTATCCGGGAATCCCTACGCTCCTTTGGGGAATCCCTTGTGCACGAATTGCACGATCTCGACCTAAGCATTTTTGAATACAGCAGCTTCGGTGTCTTTGACGTGACCATGCCGCATTAGCTCTATCATTCACCATAGTCGAGCTATAGAGCTTTGAATGTCAGTTTCCCACGCTTTCGGCACCTTGTAGCTCCGAAATTATGTACGTTGGACAAAAGTTTATTTGAACTTTTTTTCTTGTTTCCGTGTCAGGAATCATCCCTTAAATTTTGTAACATAGTCAAGCGGTCACCCTGTATGTATATATATATATATATATATATATATATATATATATATATATATATATATATATATATATATACAGAAATCATGCAGTCCATTGAGAAAGAGGAACCTTGCGAAGTTAACACTGAAGCATTATCTGGTGTTGAAACAGAAATATACAAATCATCGTCAGATGAAGAATATGATATTGATGCAATAAAATCACCAGTGCTAACAGCTCCAGAAAACTCACTGCCATCTCCAGTTGTATTATCAAGAACATCGAGATTTTTGGGTTTAGATTATTGTTGTAATAGTCAAAAAGTGGATCGTGAATGTATAAAGAGGGCTATTGAAAAATCGAATTTCAACGATACATTAATGTGCGACGGTTGTAGACGGATCCTATCACGACTTTGCTCATGACTGTATGAATGTGGCCCCAAAGACATTGGAAACCTACGCCTGGAGTATTATAGCGAGTCCTAGTGTTGAAGAAGATGTGTTTTACCTGTAGACAAACCCGCATATTATTAGAATATTAACAAGAGAAAAATTCTATGAAACATATGCAGAATTATTAAGCGATCCCGGAATTACTGGACATTTTCATAAGAAAAGACAGATAGAAATCGGACATTCCACATTGAAAAAATGTATTCGAATAGTGCTAGGGTTTCATGTGTGTTATGTCCTTCATGTGTGTTTCATGTGTGTTATGTAACATTGTCCTTCGTTAAATGAATTATGTGGTAACACATTTAATGAATATTGTTTTTTTCACACAAATATTGTAAAAAAATCAGGACATGCATATCGTAATTCTCAACAGTTCAATCATTGGTGGAAATATGAAAGATCAACACCATTAAGTAATGCATTATCAAGATTGTAATGGTTTTCTTAGCAATTGTAAATAAAATGCAGGAAACTAAGTTTTAAAAAATATTGAAAAATGAAAAATGTATAGATGATTTAAAAAATAAAAAATGTAAATATATATTAAAAATAAAAAATAAAAAAAATAATTTGTGTTTTCTTTCTTAAAAAAATATTTACATGTTTATAAATAATATCATCATCTTTTTTAAAATTTTTCTTGTTAAACAATTTTAGACAGTTTTGAGATGAATGAGTGCGAATAATATGATGCAAAAAGAATAAAGCAAAATAACCGCACACAACAGAATTATCGTCCTGATATTGATGATTATTATTTGTGAAATATATTTTAGTATTTTTTGATAAACAGTTTTTTATTTTCCTGGGAATGTCTATAGCAAGAGTATCAAAGTAATATCCATGCTTTTTCTCATCGATGTACACTGCAACCCAATCTGATCCACTTGAATCAGATGTATCGAGATTAATCACAAATGCAGCAGGAGGTTCTACTGTTACAGGAAGTCTGTCAATTGGGTAAATCCCAGTAACACTTGCACCAGTCACTTTATCAGCTAGTAACCCTTTTAACAAATAGTCATTATACATGATGAAGATTATTATTTTTAATCGTAGTACCTATATAACTAACAATCTTATTCACATGTAAAACATAGTCATACACATTCACATATTCACTTTACAGTAATGCTTCTTGAACGCTCCATCTATATTGTCCGAAACTATGTTTACTATGTGCACAACTGTGAACATCAAAAAACTAATGAAGTATACTTTCGACAGTCTATTTCTTCTAAATATGTGGCATTTCTTTGAAGAATTTCTTGAAAAAACACTTTCTAGTTATTCCGTATTTGTATATTCTTGTAGTATTTGAAAAATATGTTTGAAGTATTTCTTTAAAATGTGTATATTCTACATGGCCTTCGTGCAAGGTAATGCCATATATATTCTCGCCTAGCTACTTGTTTGTAGTTATGATAGGCTCAGATAACTTATTTAAAGGAAATGGTGGTTTAAAAGCCCAGTTTTGGAGAAAGGGTACGTCAGGATTTACGATGGCTAGCTCCTATACAATAAACTCATCATCATCGTGATAGGCAGAGAAGTGTACACCAACTCTCATTGTACTCAACTGAATAAATTAAAAGGTGTTATCAGTATAAATATTTCTATCTTTGTCTGCTTGTGCTAAGGAATCAAATTGTGCATAGTGATGCATGTAACAGGTTCAATTAAAGTTTCTGAAAATAATACTTTTAAATTTATAGGGGAATCGCGTACTATATCCCAAGTGTTATCATCCAAAGTTCCAGTTGGAGAATCAAAAGCATGCAGAGCATATCAGTTTGGATATTCATTAAGAGTAACAGTATGCGAATAATTTTGATAATACATACCAGTACCTGAAATCAAAGTATAGTAACTTAGGATGTATAAATTGCTATTAAAATCAGAAGTGAGGGGATTGGGAGGATATGATTTTGAGCCGACTTGTAATTGCAGTTTGTTAACGTTAAAATTTCGAAGCTCATAGGGACTAAGATGTGATTTCCCATTGAAGACTGTGTTGGAGATGAAACCAATAACCAGGCCTTTAGGAACATTATCCAAGAATAGATTATCAAGATTGTAAGACTACACTTTTGCAGGTATAGTATAAGATCTTGTCTCCACTTTTGTCAGAGGTAACTTCGACGTTTCCGAAACTATTCGCGTATTTATTTGCATAGCTAAATCTGCAGCTACATCAATGCGACTTACATGAAGAATAACTTCCTCAGGTGCAAATTTATAACTTGTATTTTCTGGAGACATTAAGCAAAAATTATCTTTACTACGGTGTAATTTTACACGTAAACTTACTTTGCTGGGAAGCATACGATCCAAACTTACAATATCAGTATGAAGACGTTCGTACATTTCAAAAGAAATACTATTTTACACCTTATTAGCACGTTTTTGAAAACCAGCATTTGTATTATCTAATTTATTAAAATGTTTTGCAGTATCTTTATGCCACATGGCACATGCTAAATGTGTTTCAGAAGCATAATAAGAATAATTTAATAATGTTACAATCTATGCACGATAAAGATAAGATCCAGATGAAGAACTAATTAATTTATCCTTTAACTAAATATCAATTTGACTAAATAATGAATGTAGGGAATTATTTACTGGTGCAACAGTATCATCTTCAGTTAAAGTTGTACTATCATTTGTAATTTTACAACGTACACTCATGTCCAAAATTT
Source organism: Thermobia domestica (assembly GCF_964235325.1). Lineage (NCBI taxonomy): Eukaryota > Metazoa > Arthropoda > Insecta > Zygentoma > Lepismatidae > Thermobia > Thermobia domestica. Next base: position 97,420,628 of record NC_137470.1, read on the forward strand.
TTGTCGCATGTCTATAAATATGTTGTTGAAGGAATATAATTTGATTACAATTTCGCCCGGTATTTCTTACAATGTTAGTACGTGTACAATCGGCAAAGACATGTATGTGGCAAAATTTAATGTCAAAAAAGTAGTAAATAAGTACAATAAAACGAAAATAAAATTTTCTTGTCCATTTACAAATATTTTATTTTTCTCATTCTAATTTTCGTATTTATAATTCTTTTCCTACGAAATTTACCACAAATATAATTTCCCGAATCTACACATAGTATTAGTATTAAACGTAACCTGTGAAACCATTATCAAATTATATTCTCAAAAGAAGACAGTTATATATATGCGACAATAATTTTCAGACATGAGTGTACATAAAGATATAGATATGCAGGATGAATAAATTTCCGTTTTTCCAGGAATAACAAATTCAATAGGTTCTTCTGAGGTTAATGTAGAAATAGGACGACATTCAGCATTTGTAGTTGCTTCAATAGCTGTTTGTGTCATTGGTATAGAAAAGATAATCAAATTCAAAGATAATCAATTTGTACAACATTCAGAACTATTTGAATTTAGGAGCACCATTATGAAAAGATATCGTTTATACATTTACGGTTTGTTGGTGGTCCAAACTTTACAATTGCAAGAGCCTTCCTCTTGCGTGACCGTCTCTTACCGTTACCAGTTAGCAAGTGTCCGATTTTATTAATGACTTTTGTCTTTCAACTATCACGAGCTTCCTTTACACGCGCACGAACATATTCTTTAAATAGGCGATTTTCTAACAATCTCCCGCAACTTGTATACCCGTTTGTAAGATCTGACGCTTTACAGTTTTTGCACCTTGTTTAAGAAATGGTAAAGCGAAACGAAATAATCCTTTACAGAAACTACTTATCCCATGTTTCCATTGATATACAGGTCCTGAAAAATATGGTTTTGTACGTCCACGATGATAAGAAACACATCTTATTCTCGTCTTTATTATTTAGCAGATGCAGAAGAGCGTTTAAAATGTACTGAAATGGCAAATTTTGCCTTGCATGATCTTTTAATAATATATAGAAAGTGTTAACATTTTTCAAGTGGCATGTAATGAATATCTTCAAAGGTAATTGTTTGAACTTTTCCAGATTTAATTTCAGAGATTTTTGCTATACTTAATAATGATGCATTTGTATAAACTAAAAATTGATATTGTATAATATCTTTATAAATGAAACTTGATGTGGATATCCGATATCTACGTATGATTGTTTGAATCCCCTAGGTTCTTTAAAAAGATCTGATCTTTTAGAAAAAACCTAATTGTAAAGCTAATGTAGGCAACAGTGTAACTGATTCTTACACGTTCATCACATTCAACATGTACAATATTTGAAAAACTAAATCTTATAAAACTTGATACTGCGTTTAATTCTTCTAGTAAATGATGAGTGGATAGATAATTTGCAGCAATAATTTTACTTTTCATAGGATCTGCATTTTTAAATTTGTCCCATATCACATTTTTACCTTCGGTAACATTATAACATGTTAATGGAATATGTACTTCACTTAATCCTATGTACCAGTCGGATTCTGATAAAAGAATATTATTTTTAATTGATTAATAAAATGTGCTGGACTATTTGTAAGACACAAATCTGCACTAGCGTTTGAAACTAATGTAATGTAAAAACTATCATCAATACTTTGAGAAATGATTTTCGCTTAAAGTTAAGTGTTTAGTTTGAATTTCCAAAACGAAATAGTAATTTAACCTGTGTTCATCTTTTAAATATACTTCTATCGTATCAAATATTTCTTTTCAACTTTAACATAATGCGGTGTGTGAAACACAAAAGATTTTACATGACCGTATTGTACGTTATATACACTAAGTTTTTGAACTAATGGTCCTATATTTTGTTGTTGTTTTAAAATATCAACGCACACATTAATTGTATTGGGAATATTATAATCTAAATCCCATGGTAATTTTCAACATGTTAAAATTAAATCATAATTACTAACTTTTGTATATACAACATTTTAATGTCAATGTATTTTCATTAACAAATCCAAATATCGGTTGTAATCCTGGTGTAATGCCTATCACACATTGATCTTCTAATTTTAACGATTGTGTAATAACAATATGACTTTTATTTTGTAAATAATGTAACATACAATCATTTTCAGGAATCAACAGTAGAATGGATTCAATCGATGAATAATATCAAGGTGTTATTTGAACATGACGACGTTCAACTGCCTCATCAATAACAGCAGTAATTATAATTTCTTCATTTTCACCAACATTATAAAATTTACACGGAATATTAATTTGTGTTACTTATGTCAATCAGTTGTGCTAATTTAACTCGAAATTATGGTGTAGTGTTATTATCAAAAAGTTTGCTACTACCAATTGAAGGAAGAGTAACGTAAAAGTCGTGTGTAAAGTTCGAATTCATTTTGTGCACTGAGTAGAATCTGATCTAATCCATGAATTCATACTTGATGGATAGCTCAACCATTTTAGATACATCCACCCATTTTTACGTTTCAATACCTTTTCAATTAGATAAGTTTTTTTTGAATTTATAATTACCTTTTGTAATTGATGCACACAAAATATTATTTTAATTTCTTCAACATTCCAAACTTTTAATTTATAAGTGACAGGGCATGATTTAATAAATTTATCAACAATAAATATTTCTTGTGACCATTTAGGTAAATATCCTTTGCTAATATATGTTTATACTTACTAACATGAACGTAATCACCAGGACTAAATTTACAACTTGTATTCTTTTTATTTATTCTATTTCCTTATAATGTTTCCCACAGTTGATTTACGTTGTTATCATTTACTTCTGTGGGTGCCATTTTAGTACTCAAGTGATATGATTGGTTATAATTATTTACAATTTGATCTAATACATTAATATAACGATGAGTATACTTTGCGATAAAGTAACGATACAATCTTTCTTTTAATGTACGTATAAAACGTTACGCTAAAACACATTTAATTTCGGAATGAACACTATAATGATTAATTTCTTATTATTTAAACAATTGTTTTACATGATGATTATAAAATTCACATAAATCTGTTTGTACGTTAAACACGGGCAACTTGATTTTCAAAAATTTTTGTTACTGCTTTTGCCATTTCAGGACCTTTCTTTGTTTTTAACTGAACACGATATGCATAACATTAAAAATAGCAATACAACATAATATATATATAATTATCATACTTTGCAATATTTTGCATATCGGCTAAATAAATTTGTAATATTTCATTTGGCGCACTAACACAATATTTTTTCGTTTGAAAACTTTACGTGCTGGTGATGTAGTGTATAAGCATCTTGATAAGCTAACAATTTCTTAATTTTCTTTTATATAACATTGTTTTACGTTGTAATGTTTGTGTACTTGATAAATAATCAGGATTTGAATAATCATAATATATTTTTGATGATTTTGTCATTTACATACTATATTTTTTTCCAATGTATAAGAAATTAGTTACTACTGCAGGGCTAGGTGATTTTCTCACTTTACGGGTACGTTGTGTACTACTACTATTCAGTTTTGATGCTGGTGTGCTAATAGGTGTACCAATAAATTCTTTAGGAATATTAAGATCTTCTACTAAAATTTTTAAATTCATAAATAGCTATAGGTTTTCTTAAATATTTTCTTGTACGAACAACATCATTTACTAAATATATAATATTTGAACCTGGTATTGTTTTTCCTTGTATACGTACTCTACCAGAGATAACCCATTGAATTTTATCAGAACTTGTCAAGAGTTTAATAATAGATCTGATTTCCTACGAAGTATTTTCGGTATTGATTGCAAAATGTGTGATACAAATGGTAAAAATGATATATTATTATCATGTTTGAAACTTTATGATGAGGATTTTTCTTCTACTTGAATTACAGGTAAAATAATAGGTTTATGTGAAGATGAAGTATACTGTAAATAACGATGCAAAGCTTGTTGATATAATTTTTACTTTTGTTGTATACTAAGATCCCGAGGTTTTAAAATTTTATTGATTTTTACATATGAACGTGACTGATGTGAATCTACGGATTTAGGATTGGATTGAATTTAATGTACAGTATTTTCAGGAACTAAAGTCACTTTACCTAATCCTGACATACTTAACGACTAAAAATACTACTTCCTACTGCTCCAAGAATCGGTCCCAAGATTAACTGAGGTAGTGTACCACCTTTTTGTAGTAAGAACTTCGTTTTCTTCAATGCCGTACGCTGCTGAGATAGAGCACGCAAGATCTTTCTATGTCTACATAAACATTGTTTTCGAGAATTTAAACGGATGTTTCCTTTTATTGGATTTTAGCTAATTGAGAAATTGCTCTTATTAAATCCCCTGAAGTATTCTGTAAAATTTGTTTCGTTTTGTACTCTTGCATTTGCACAAAGGATACAGCGTGTTGTAGAGTTGTTTCACCTTCAACATCTCGATGCAGACTAAACAAAGATCTCTGTATGCATGTCTTTTAAGTTAGCGTAAACACATAATTTCATTGGGAAAAATATATTTACGTATTCGCAATGCATCGTTTGTTTTCTGTGACAGGTCAAATAATACTTAAATGTGAGGCTAGCGTCTTACTTCTACATATTCACGATTTGTTTACTATACCGAGCGGTAATTTGTCTAGCTAAATATTGTAAATGTAATTTATCACGAGGATTTATAATTCTATAATGTAATGTGCTTTCCAATTAATATCACGTGCATGTTTTCCTTTGTGAAATAAATTCTGAATAATATATATTACAATTAACTTTTAGGATGTGCATACTTTGTAAATAAATTAGCAATATCACTATTGGTTTCTAACATTAAATCATCAAATATTAATAATGAATTTTCTTTAATTTCTAATTTTTTTGTGTCAGGCATTCGCTCTACAAAACGTATTTTGAAATTTGCATCTAAATTTATTTTACTGCATCATAACACCACACAATACCATTAAATTTTATACTAAATATTTGGTCACGTTCATTAAGTAAACGATTTACAAAAAAGGTTTTTAATCCGCCCCCGATGGACCAGCAATTAAAATAGTAGAGGGATGTTGAAACTTTAACATCATGTACTCAAATGAATGCATACAATACAACATTTATTTTATATACATTCACACATTTAACATCAAGCTTCCACAGGAAATTTAATATTTTCAAAATCTATAAGTGTTCGGAGTTTAAACAGTAAACGAAATGGTTAAAAATCACTGGAAAAAATAATATTAAGGCTCTCGAGTTAAAAATCACAATTATAGAGTGTACTTCTAATCTTCCATACGAAGCGATCCAACAAAAAATTGCACAACAAACGAAGTGGTTGAAAATAAATTAAGAATAAATAAGAAATGCATTAGGGAAAATAAATTAGGCATAAATTAAGAATACATAATTTAAATGGTTCACAATCTACGATTGTTCTTTGGAATTTCTATACAAAGTAACACGTCAAAAGGAAAGAAGAGACATTAATACAAGTCACATTCACTCGTTCGTGGGGCTGTAACCGTAAAGTACATTTGTACGTTTTCTTATTTGTTCATCGTCAGTCATATCATGTTCGTCAATACGTTTCCGTTTTTTTTGACCTCACGGTGTGTCTTTGTCTCCCCACAGCTAAAGATACGGAACCCTGGTCAGCGCACGATACTGTTTGGATTTTCTGTTTGTGTTTACTCTAATTATCCGGACACTAATTTATAGAAACTCTCAGTTAATTTTCTGAGAGGTCCTATCATTAAGTGCAATCTCCTAATTTTGAAAGTATGCCGAACATCCCCTTGGACATTTGTTATTCTCATAGCGAAATTTTTTCGCGTAAACCGATAAAGGTTGTAAATTCCCAACATTCTGGTATTTCATTTGTCAGATCACACAAATACTTTCCGAGCGGTAAGAAAAGTTCATCTTTTTTTCCATACGTACTCCCATGCGCAAAAATATTGCGCGTATACTGTAACTCACAATTTTTCGCAATTATTCCATTTTCCATAGGTTTATTGGTAAAATTCAGTTATTAGTACGTGGAGATAATAGAAAGCAATCCATCTAAGGAGATATTTCCAAAACATATAATAAAATAATAAAAATATAAGCAAAAAACTAAATTATGTTCGGTTTTGTGTATACTGGCAATAATGTTTTCGAGGGAATTTTTGGAGTAGCACAGCACGATTGCAGAGGGAATAACAAGATTAGCTGAATCAAGGAACTGGAAATTGGAGTAAAATATTGCATTTATTGGCTTAAATCTAGGGTGTAAATTGTCTGCCAAATATAAATTAGCTTCTGTAAGCAAGATGTTATACGGAAATATATAAACAAAGAGAAAAACTGTTGTCTTAAGTTTGGAAGTGACATGCTCTATAGCCATGAGCATTTATTTCTTAAGAAAAAGATAGACAACAAAAGAAAATCTGTGTGGTTAAGTGGGTAGAGTAACGGACTAGTAATTCTTATACTGTTTTGACACCAGATCGAATCCCATCCGGTCATGTTCAATTTTTTTTCTTTACAAAACATTGTAGAAAGTATATAATTTTTGTGTTAATAAGTAACGAAATAATATAATAATGAAATAACTTTTTGTTTTTCTGATGACGTATTTATTCAGAATTAGCTTACTATTTATTACTAATAGCGATTGTTTTTAGTTTATGGTATGGTATGCTTAACCGTTCCCTCTCCGTTTTTACACAGCTTCAACTCACTGCGAGTGTCTGTGAGTCAGGAACAGGAAAAAACAAAACAAGAGCAACCTACAGCTTTACACACAGCGTGAGGAACACAGTCACAGCGATAGCTCGTTGTCATGAAGAAAAAAAATGTTCTAGTGTTTCTGTGTGTGTGTTTCTTTTTAAAGTATTGACTCTCTCTCTCTCTTCTTTTGTTTCATATCCACAAGTGCAACAAATGCAAGTCTGTGTGAAAAAAATCAAGAGTGCTTTCTTTAAACAAAACTAAATTTTACAGCTCTCTTTGTGAGGAACGCGAATGCTTCCAAAAGATGCCATGAATATTAACTATAATCGTACCGAATTATACAGTAGCGTGAAAAACTGATAATAAAATGATGTAACATGCATAAGCTTTTTTTTCTAGAGTAACCACACATTAATCATAACAAATTAAATTTTTGGGATTACTAATTGTCACATTACGTGTCGGTGTAGGCCTATTCGTTTTCACATTCGAGCGACGAAAGAAGAAAGTGTGGTGATAGTTATAAAAACCGAATACCAGATTTCAATAAATTCAAGTTACATGGCTCCTACATATCGACAAAAATGATTTTTCGATGTCTGTCCATCTATTTGTCTCTCGGTTCGTCACGCTTTTACACGCACTCAAATAGAGGCCATACTGTTCAACGTATCTGCACCGAATTCTAGACATAACGTTTTAATAACATAATATCTTTCGAATTTTATGTCCTTCGACACCTAAAAGCAAGGGTAATTTACTGAAGGATTAAAATTTAAAATAATTCAATTTTCTCAAATAAAAAAAAGCTGTGACGATTTTATTTACTTTTGATAAATATATATTTTATTAACAAATCTCCACCACATATGAATAATTTTTCTGAAAAAATATATATGGTGTAATTTACTGTATGGTATACGTTCTTTTTGCACAATTTTCTCAACCACATTTCATAAATAAACGTATCATTGATTACCTAACAATATGACAACTCGTTCGAAGGAGTAGCTTAATCTTAGGGTGAGCTTTCCCCCGATGGTTTTCCCATTAACGCCTCAGGCAATTTTGTTCATATTTCGTAAAGAAATATTTCATTAATAAACTAACATAGAGCATAAATAGTTTATTCCGATAACATACAGAAGAAGTGGTTTTCTCAAGGGTTGATTTTTTTGGACAATTGTCTCAGTAATAACTGAGACAAATTTGTTCTAATTTCAGTAAAAATATTTTCTGTAATAATCTTACAATATGGTATAACTCGCTTGTTCCGAAAAGAAAAATCCAAAAGAGATAGTTTACTTTGACAGTGAAATTTTTCCCGACGATTTGCTTAAAAATTACTCGATATACTGTCAAAATTACAGATAGAAGAGTTTACCTTTGGGGGTAAGCTTTTCCCGATGACCTTCCTAAAAGCAACTCAGGAGATGTTTGTTGTTCATATTTTATAAATACGTGTTACATAAATAACCTAGCTATATGGTATAATTCCCTCATCCGGAAAATCTAGAAATGGTATATTACTTTTGACAGTAAGTTTTACCCTGCGATTTTCTCAAGAACGACTTAGACGATTGTGTTCGTATTTCATAAATAAATGTTTTATGAAAACACTAACAATATAGCATAGCTTGTTTGTACTGAAAAGATCCACAAGGGATAATTTATTCTTGGGGGTGACTTTTTGCATAATTTTCTCAGAAATTACTCAGACGCTTTTACTTATAGTTAACATACAATTATATCCTTTATAATTCTAATATATGGGTCAAGTTATTTCTAACGGAAATATAACCAATGGGTACTTTACTTTTGGGCCTGAAGTTTCTTCTAGCAAAGTTTTCCAAAACATTATTTTATTCGCAATTTCCCAAATAAATATTTCAATAACAGTTGCAGCCTAACATAAGTCAGTGTAAAAAATTCGAGCGAGAAACTACAGTGCGTTTACTCCGTACTCTTTCTTAAATATATTTTTAAATGTTACACCTAATCACAATTTTCCGAACAAAATCGAAACTTCTTTTTAAATGTGCCTTGTTTTGGTCAAATGGTTCAAGTGCATTGGTTCTGGATTAGATTTCCAGTGAGAGCTAGTGTATCTTCATCCAAGAGATGTGACACGTCGGTGCAAAGAAGAAAGTGTCTAAATAAGCCTAACCAAGCTAATCAACAAAAGAAATAATACAATGTTACGAAATTATCGTAGAAACGTTGTTAATATTAGATAGGTTCGACTGGAATGTCCAAACAATTGTCAATTCCAAAGGTCTTTGTGTTCGTCCGGCGGGAGCTCATGTGGTTCGGATTTCACGTTAATCAGTAGGTCCACGTCTCATATAGCCTCGCTGCTGAAAGGGACGATAAACTCAAAATCACATCACACATCTTTGTTTTCGCCTTTGTTTTAGCTCATAAATGTCTCTGTTCATAAGCTCCTTAGTGGTTAGCGTACGCGCCTTTGGCGTGGAAGACCCGGCTTCGATTCCCGGCGAGAGCTCACGTGGTTCGGAGTCCACGTTAATCAGTAGGCCGACGTCTCATATAGCTTCGTTGCTGAACGAGACGTTAAACACAAACTCAATGTCTTTGTTCATAAATGTCTTTGTGTATGGTTTTGCATATACGTGGCATGGACATTAAATTTTGATTTCTACGCCATATGTATCTAATTACATACACACCTATAGAACGAACACAACAAACTTGGAATATCTACATTGTTTGCGTATGGAAAACAATCACGCTCTACTGTACAGGACAGCCGTGAGTATGGAATTCCATACACATGGCAATCAATGTATTAAGAAATGTATAATAATAAGAATTAATAATAATAATAATAATAATAATAATAATAATAATAATAATAATAATAATAATAATAATAATAATAATAATAATAATAATAACAGAAAACGATACGATCACTTGCATAATTTATAAATATAAGTTAACATTTAATAAACATATAACTGCAATGGAATTAAGTTGTTTCTCTCTCTCCCTGAACGCTACAGCCCTTATTGTTCTAAGGCGTAGAAGAGAACTTGTGGCACCCACGATTTGGGGCGGTATGTGGTCACAACTTGGTATTCCTTTGTTGTTAGTCCTAGCTTTCTAGACGGATGCAGTTATTACCGGTAGAATATACAAGCAAATAGACTTTTGTATTACTATTAAAGTAAATAATTACACTCATTCCTTCAATGTGATACTTGTGGTTGCTTAACCGTATACAGACAGCTGATCCATGGAAAAATCGTTAATAATAATAATAATAATATAATAATAATAATAATAATAATAATAATAATAATAATAATAATAAATAACAGGAACTCGACAAATATTCTTGCAAATAATAGGAAAAAGTTTGCGTCACACTGTTCACTTTGCTGGACACACCAGTGTGGCGCGTTATACCGATTGTGGCACACTGGAATATAGGGTATGTTTTTTTTATTATTTTTTCCCAACTATTCCAACTGCTTCAATTGAAATGGATCTATAATAATAAGAGAATGAATTTTGTCTTCTTACCCTTCAATTTAGAAATAAGGTTCGCGAGAATTTCATAAAAGAATAATATACTCAGAATTGTATATAGTAGTTTCATTTATTCGAAATTACATACCGGTACTTCCTGCAACTGTTTTTTGATTGAAATGATTTTAAATGAAATTTTTATAATAAGTTTTACGTCCCACGATTATGCCGGATAGGCTAAAGGAGACAGTGATGATAAGAAATGAATGAAATGGTGGAATGAAAAAAGTGGGATAAAACGGGAGAACCTTGAGAAAACCCAGGCACACAGTGTTTGTCCAGCACAAAGTTCACTTGGCGCGAGCATAGATCGAACCAAGGACTCCATGCACCAAAGGTGAACGCTCTACCACTGAAACACCGTGGTCTCTGAAATTACTTATGGAACTACCGAGAACTATGCTGTAATATTTGAATGTGCTCCAAGTTTACAATAATTAGTTTAGTTAAATTCATTATTAACAATTAAATAATTGCATTCATTATTAACAGGTAAATGCTGCTGATGCAAAGACTTAAATCTAGCGATACCGCGAGCGTAAGTATTAAACAGAGAGATTTTAAAGAGCCCCCTGAGCTGGGGGCCCTGGACTCCATTGGCTCCGCCCTTAATCCGCTAATGCATATAGATTATAAATTAAAGGGAACGGGCCGGGTCCGTTCTAAAAATTCCGGCCCGTGCAGACCTCTAGCTCCTGTGTATATGCTATCTGAAAATACAGTAGAGTTTCGCTTATCCGACATAAAACAGGCAGACAGAACGCCGGATAATATGGATGTGTTAAGGAAAGAGCTATAAAAAGTCAAACTATGATATAATTTTACACATTACGCATCTAATTATCATCTTTGCAAGAAACAAATATAATGCATTGACTCAGTGACGTATCCAGCGTGAGGTCCTGGAAGCTGTCCCTTACCAAACCTCAAGCACTTTTTAATAAACCTACTTTTTCCCTTTTGAGGTTTTTTTTTATGTCAGATTACTTTGAGTCAGTGTCCAAACTGTGGACAATGTGTTGTTGTTATAATTCTAACAAGTAACACTTCCCAAGTGTAACACTCCGATTTTGATAAAATTTGGCAGGTAGATACTATACATAAAATAAAGAAATAAGTGCTTATTATTATTATTATTATTATTTTTGCTGAAAAACGGTTTTAGGGGGCAAAAGCCCTCACCCAAAATTTGAAAGTTGACGCTCGAAAGGCAAAAACAAGTGGACCAAAGTGAACGAAATTGTGAACAGATATTGCGGACATAAAATTAGGGAATACGTGTTTTGTATTTTCCTGGAAAAAAACGGTTAGGTGGGGCACAGATCCCTCCAAACCTTTGATCATGAAATATCAAAAGTGCTAATAACAGTAAGTCAGAAGTGCCTAAATTTACATGAAGAATTGAAACAAAACTTTGTGTTAGGACAATAAGCAAAAAATAAACAAATTCGGCTTTTTTATTTCCTGCGAAAAAACGGTTTTAGAGGACAAAAGGTCCTTCCCATGAATTTTGAAATTTGACGCAAGAAAGGCAAGAGAAAATGTACTGAACTGAATGAAATTGTTCACAAATGTTGTAGAGGTAAGATGGGGAAATACGTGCTTCGTATTTTCCTGAAAAGAGAAAAAAACCTTTTGAGTGGACCGAGGCGTTGAGTGTCGGAAGGATTGGACCGAAGCGAATGAAGTTGTCTGTAGATATTGGATATGAAAAATAAAGCCTCTCGTGTTTCACAAGTGTCTCCATCAGATTTCTTCAAATTTGGCAGATCAACAACAAGCACAAACAGTATAGCGTATTTTGTAGTATTTCACGAGGCAACTTTAACCCTTACAATGTTTTTCCGCATAAACAAAAACACGTGCCGATTAATTTCCTGTTTGCTGTAGATGTGCCAAAATTGATAGGGACATCTTTAAAACACGGAAGTCCTTATTTTTACATACAGTCTATACAATATCTACACACAATTTCATTTGCTTCGGTCCACTCCTTCCTGCACTTTTACGGTAATATTAACTTTTTTTTGGAAGGGCTCTAGGCCCCAACACTGTTTTTTCATACAAACTAAAATGCATTTCATTTATTGTTTTGCAAATTGTCCCTATACGAAGTTTCGTTGCAATTCTCCATACTCTTTAGGAACTTCTGACGTATACATACTTATTTGCACTTTTGATATTTCGTAATCAACAACTTAGAAGGTCCGAGCCCCACTCAATCGCTTTTTTCCAGGAAAATACGAAACACAATTACCTCAATTTACGTCTAAAATGTCTGTGTTCGATTTCAAAATTTTGGGTGGGGAATTCTGCCCCCTAAAACCAATTTTTCGCAGAAAATAAACCCGTTTTTTTTGTTTTGTTTTGTTTTGCGTATTGTCCCTACACAATGTGTCGTTCCAATTCTTCATGTCCTTTAAGCACTTCTGACATACTGTTATTAGCACTTTTGATATTTCACGATCAAAGTTTTGGAGGGGTCTGTGTCCCATCGAAACGTTTTTCTTTTTTTCAGGAAAATACGGAACCAATATTCCCTCATTTTTCGTCTACAATATCTGTGCACAATTTCATTCATTTCGGTTCACTTCTTCTTGCCTTTCGGGCGTCAACTTTCATCATTTTGGATGGGGGATTTTGTCCCCTAAAACAGGCATTCGTTTAGTTTTTGCGTATTGTCCATACACAAAGTGTCATCGGAATTCTTCGTCCTTTACACAAATCAGACATATTGTTACTAGCACTTTTGATATTTCATGATCAAAGGTTTGGAGGGGTCTGCGTCCCACCTAACCGTTTTTTCCAGGAAAATGCAAAACACGTATTCCTTCATTTTACGTCTGCCATATCTGTGCACAATTTCGTACACTTTGGTCCACTTGTTTTTGTCTTTCGGGCGTCAACTTTCAAAATTTTGGGTGAGTGCTTTTGCCCCCGTAAAACAGTTTTTCCGCAGAAAATAAAAAACATGTATTCGTTTATTTTATGTGTAGTATCTGCCTGTCAAATTTTATCAAAATCGGAGTGTTACACTTGGGAAGTGTTACTTGTAAGAATATACCGTAATGCCATTGATACCAGGTGGAATTAAAGAACACTTTTAAATGGGATTATAATTTCGTTTCCGGTCTGTTTATAACATTACTGTATTAGAACGATACACTCATTGTCATTTGCTATTTTTGTTATGTGATATAAGTAGCAGACAGTTTTCCTTACATGTATCTAGAAAATATTTTTTGATTTCGTGTGAGTTAGAATTAAGTTTGACCGGTTCATAAATGACAAGTAAGAAACGTTTAAGAGAAATACAGAACTGTTGCATTATTATTATTATTATTATTATTATTATTTTTGTTATTATTATTATTATTATTATTATTATTATTATTATTATTATTATTATTATTATTATTATTATTATTATTATTATTATTATTATTATTATTGATATTTTTGAAACATTAGAATTACGTGCTTACGAGGATTCGTGTCGGGTCCCCTCCGAAAAGAAAAGCTGGATATGTGCCTGCACTGAATGATAGACGTATGAGTCAAGGTATAGACGAGCGTGCTAGGCGATCGAGTCCGGAGCATCAAGAACAGACTAAGACCACAACTTGCAGTTCTTCTTGCCGATTGATGCTGCTTTTTACCTGCTATGATATGTCGGATAATAATGTGAAATAAACGAAGGTCAAGACCATGGCGTATTGGTGTTTCATGCACCTAAACCTGTAAAATATTTGTGCCGAAAACATCTTTCACTCACTACCTAAATTTGAGAGTATGATCGCTCATCTTGCCTTATAAAGTATAGTCTTATAAAGAATATATATAGCATAATAAAAACCTTAAGACCAAATTCAATGATTTTCTATAGTGTTCTTTTTTAATAACGGGAAACTTGTTTATTTCGTCACGATAAATCACGTTTGATACTAAGATGTCTGTTTCTGACTATATATATTTTTCATACTTTATTGTAGACAATTTTTTTTCAAGAAAAGAGTATGATAAAGGAAGCTATACAACACCATAAACTGAAAGCAATCGGTATTACTAATAGTACACTAATTCTAAATAAATACGTCATCAGAGGAAACAAAAAGTTATTTCCTAATTGTATTGTTTCAGTTTTATTAACATAAAAATTATACACTTTCTACAATGTTTTGTAAAGAAAAAAAAATTGAACAGGACCGGATGGGATTCGATCTGGTGTCAAAACAGTATAAGAATTACTAGTCCGTTACTCTACCCACTTAACCACACAGATTTTCTTTTGTTGCCTATTTTTTTCTTAAGAAATAAATGCTCATGGCTATAGAGCATGTCACTTCCAAACTTAAGACAACAGTTTTTCTCTTTGTTTATATATTTCCGTATAACATCTTGCTTACAGAAGCTAATTTATATTTGGCAGACAATTTACACCCTAGATTTAAGCCAATAAATGCAATATTTTACTCCAATTTCCAGTTCCTTGATTCAGCTAATCTTGTTATTCCCTCTGCAATCGTGCTGTGCTACTCCAAAAATTCCCTCGAAAACATTATTGCCAGTATACACAAAACCGAACATAATTTAGTTTTTTGCTTATATTTTTATTATTTTATTATATGTTTTGGAAATATCTCCTTAGATGGATTGCTTTCTATTATCTCCACTTACTAATAACTAAATTTTACCCATAAACATGTGGAAAATGAAATAATTGCGAAAAATCCGTGAGTTACAGTATACGCGCAATTTTTTTGCGCATGGGAGTACATGTTGCTGTTAGTGTCATGGTAGATTGCTCTGTCTGGCCTGCAGTCGTCAGTAGTTCGTACAGTCTAAGTCTAGCGCACATAGTAATAAATTCGGCTAGTATTACTTGGAAAATTCTAACGACACGTTTTCAGTTTCAATGTCTCTGTAAGTGATAATTAAATGGTCATCATGAATTGGAACCACACTTTAAATTTCATATCTTGCCGTGGTTAAATACCTAAGAAACTTTACCTCATCACTAACGATCACACTCTGCGACATGTCTGTGAGTTGCCCCCATTTGCCATATAATAAATTGGGGTACAGTTTCGCACATTGCCTCAATCCCGTGTACATCCTAATGTTATCATAATTCAACCGTATGCCTTCATGAGCATAATATTCTTCTATATATTTTCGTTTGTCTTCTTCCGTTTTACAATAAGCGGGAAAACCAGATGCTTCCTGCTTCATTTGAAGGAAGGAATTCACATAAGTCTTGAATAGACCACCTGATTTCCCCTATTCAGGATCCAAGAGTTCAAATTCTCATATTTCATGTAGTAGAATGTTATGCTCACTACAAGCGCATTTTTGACCCTTTTTTCGAACCAGATCTTTTACAAAGTTACACAGCGCAAAGTATTTCCATAACTACAATTCTAAAGTGAGATTGAGTAATTGCATTACACATAGGCTTTTATGACATTTAAAATCATAAAAACTTACATCTAAAAAACTTACAATCTAAAATTTTGCATCTAAAACTACAACTCTTCTAACTTATTATATCCCCATGGCAGGGTATTTATCCCATTCTTTAAAACACATCTCTTATCATCCACGCAACTTAAAGCTAACCCTTTTACTTCTATACTATACAAATCGTGCTTATAACTTCTAATCAAGTTCATCTTCTTATAATATTCTTTTTGATTGAACAAGCAGTCTTTATAATCGTTAAATGATAGTTCTTTACTTACAACATTTTTCTTAACTCCTTTTGCTTTCTTACAACATTTATCTTTTTCGAACCTGATTGAGTACATTTTTGATCTTAAACCAACAAATTCTTCTATGATTATTCCTTTAAGTTCATCTTTCATCTTACCAAGTATTTTCTTATTGACCTGTGGTATCTTATATCTGTTATCTTTAGGGTAATCATTCGTGTCGAAGTAATCAATATAATTTTTCATGTCCTCGTACACATCTTCTGTTTGGATATGGTATATATAACTATAGGTTTCTGTATAACATACTTCTATTTTGTCTTGATATTTTGGTTTCATCACATTATGATGGAAATTGTACATTAAATATTTTGATAAATCTAGAATTGACATACCAACATAAATCGGTTTGTTAAATTGCACTTTAATCTTGTTCATGTGAACTGCTACTAAATTTTCCGTAAAAGCTGTAGAACTCTTATAATTTGGTTTTGCTACAAGCTTCTCGTATTTTTTCTCATCACTTACAAGTTTAATATTAACTCTCTTTCTAATATTCTCCATAGTCTTCCCAAATACTGAATTATTCATGAGCTTATAAAAGTCTTTTTCAAAATCATTTGTTGTTTAGTTCTCATTTGTGTGTTTAAATCAATATATTTCTTTAACCAATCTGATTGTTCTAACTCTATTACTCGATGTATCTTGTTAAGTTTTAATCCAAGTGAAAGACATTGTTTTAGGTTTCGATAGTGAATTACATATTTTTCTTTGTCATATAGGGTTGTTAATAGCTTCGATTGTTTTGAACCAGGCGGACATATATTTTGAGGAGCTAATGGATAGTCTTTGTGATAGTCATGTAATTCTTTAGGATATTCAAGATCAACTTCTAATATGTAACCAGTATCAGAATCACCAGGTATATTTGTGAAATCTATTTCTCTTATCTCATCTTCACTTAACCATTTAAATCCCTTATACGGTAAATATTGACTCATTGCCCAGCCATACAAGTTATTGGCATCTAGATACATTAAGTAAGAATCTTCTTTATTCTTATCGTAATCTTTCATATACTTATTACTTGCTTTAACATATCTTTTTGAGCATTGACTAATCCCACCTCTTATACCTTTCTCTACCATTAATACCATATCATAATCCCACAACAATTCTAATTTTATATTTGTCATCTTTAACATTGCATCCCAAGCTAAACCTGGTGCTGTCATATATCAAGCAGGATCAGGGTCATAAGCTTTAAGACATGTTTCTCTAAAGTTCTCAAACACATCTGCTAACAATAATACATCTGTTTTCAAATATAAATCATGGTATTGTCCAAGATTCTTAATGTCAAATGTTTCCCATAATTTCTTTGCATGTTCATAATCTTCATCACTTATATGTGTGTTCATAAGCTTGTTGAAGAATGCTTCCTTTAGCGGTAATTTTCTTTCTCTAAACCTATTCCAATCGTTAACATAATCATATGGGTAAACACCTTTCCTTATTACAAGTTGAAACTGTTCTTGATTAGGATAAAAGTGTTGGATATGTATCCTTTGCTCAGGTTTCAAGTTTGATGACAATTTGTCTAAACTAGAAGCCATAAATCTAAATGAATCTACAAATTTCAATTTAATAGTTCCAACCTTTTTACTGAATGATATGTATCTTTCTTCATTATTGGGTATTAGATCTATTTCTTCTTTATTACATCCAAGCTCTTTTATAAACAAGTGAGAGTCATATCCTGTCAAGTTATGTATGATCACTGGTACAAACTTTAACTTTTAAATTGCAGTTATTACATAGAGGTGCTACAAATTTTCCTGTTATATGATCATGATGCTTAACTTTATGATTTTCTTTTGTATACTCCTGCTTACAGTAATAACAACATTTAGATTCATTGAACTCTTTTCTCTGACCTTTTGTTAATGGTAATTCGTTAATTTGTTTGTATATGTTCGATATGTGTTTAGCTTCTTTTGTTAACAGTCTTATAAATTTATTAGCAGTGTTCTTACCTCTATACAAAACAGGATTAGTTTTACTTCCATCGCTCTTTACTACATAATAACAAAATCCAGATGGCTTATGTTGTTGATATTTTTTCGTATATGGCTCGTTATCTGGATACCATTCTTCACAACCCATAACTTTATGTAACAAACATTCAAAATCAGCATAAATCACAAATGGCATTTTCATTGTGTATTGGTAGTTTTTAAATTCAACACATTTACCTTCTTCAGGCATTATTATTTTTACTGGTTCATTTAACGAACAATCTTGCTCATGTTTATTTAAAGCGTCTTGTGAGTAAAAGTATAACAAACATCTATCACATAAATATTTTCGACCTCTCCATTTAGTTAACTGTGCACATACTAGTCTGCTGAAATCCTTAATCCAACAATAGTGTGTTTTAACTTGATCTTCATTTTGTTCTTTTATATATAATAAATTGACATGATTTTCTTGCTTGTTTTGTGTGTGATGTAGTATATAGATTGAATAGTCTTTATCATATGCATAGACATTTATAGAAATATCAAGTAATTTTTCAGCTTTTGGAATATCGCTTAGTTTTACAGGAAAATGAATATTTTTTAATTTTTCTTCTAAGTATTTAACAGCTTGCTTGTACTTGGAAGGTCGTTGTGTATCTTTATTAACTGGGTATAGTGCAGAACAAATTGAATATAAGAAACATTTTTCATCTTCGTTCTTTACATTTATGATTGCTTGTTTATTTTTAATTTGTTTAGGTAATTCTATGTATGTTGATCCTCTATATGGTGTATATTTGACGATTGCTAGTTGTAAAAAGTTAATGTTTATAAGAGCCCAGCCAGAACCTCTAGCTTGGAACTCATCCATTCTTGTTCTTAATCTTTGTTTCATTTTAGTTATTTCTTCTTTTAAATTACTTGATTGATATATTTCTTGGTTTTCAATGTTAAAATAGAAGTTTCGAGTTTCTTTACCTTTCTTATATGTACAACTTATATAAAGATTAGCTTTTAATGAACTATGTTTACTTAAGCTAATTTGTAATCTGTTTAATATAGCTTTAGTTGTTGCAGTAATATATTGTTCAAGTGGATCTTGCGGTTTGTAATCTGTTGTAAATTCCCATGTTTCTAATCTTCATTTCATTGTTGTTTCTTTGAGCTTTACTTCAATTGGTACTGATTCAACTTTGATTTTTGGTTCTTCAATTACTTCTTGTTTAAATGGGAATATATTTCTAAGCTGTCTTCTGTTTTGTTCATCATCATATTGTTTAAGAAGGTTTATTAGTTCTGCTTTTCTTAATCGGCAATATTTTTTGATTCCCTTTTCTTTACATTGTCGTCTTAACTCTATCACAGTAAATTTACTATAATTACTCATCTTATTTACTATATAAAAAATCTTACTACTCAATTTTTATCTTCGCCGGATTATTTCTGTTCATTTTTGTACTATTTTTACTTCCATTTATCTTAATACAACGCTTAACATTGTACACTCCTGCCATTGTCTACATATTACGCGTTGTATTAGAACACGACTTTGATGAGAATAAACCATCAAAGTCACATATACACATATTAAAATTAAATCATTTTTGTAAACTTACTCATCATCGTCATAATCATCACTACCATATTTATATTCATCATCACTACTCAAATCAGATGTTTTTTGTTGCATTATTAATAATTATTTTTCCTTTAACAGTATTTGCTTCTCTAGTAGTGCTGCTAAGAGTTTAAGATCATGATGAATTAGTTTAAGTCTATCATGTAATAAATCAAATTCTTTCTCCATATTTATTATATAGAAAACCAACAAAAATGAGATAAATTTAAAACATCTAAGAATAAAAACGAACATGTGAATATGACTAGTGCTAAGGAAATATTATCTTACAAACTTATATTTGATTGTGTATGTAAACATTTAGATATTGGTGGTTATAATGATGAAGACAAAATAAATTTTAGCGTATCCATAGGTATGTTAGATCATTTGTTCAAGAAAGCCACTAAAGAAAACAACTCATTTCTTATACAAAACATTCTCTATGCAAACGTTATGAATTTGTCTGATAAGATATTAGACTCACTGACTGATGAACAATGGTTATCTATAGGTTATGTTGATTATTAGGAGGAATATAACTATGATCACATTACAGAAGACTTCATACGTAAATATCTGCAGAAATTTAATTTGAGGGAAATATGTTCATGGAAAAAGTTATCGGAAGAGTTTATAAGAGAATTAGCTGATAAAGTTGATTGGGAGATTATTTCAGGAAGCCAAGACTTATCAGAAGACTTTATAAGAGAATTTGCAGATAGAGTTGATTGGAAAGAAGTATCGTATAATCAAAACCTATCTGAAGAATTTATTAATGAGTTTATAGATAAAGTTGATTTTGATGCTATATCTTATGGAAACAAACTTTCTGAAGCTTTTATACGAGAACATGCAGATAAAGTTTCTTGGGGGCGCTTATCTGGAACTCAACAATTATCAGAAAACCTTATAAGAGATTACGCCGATTAAGTAGATTGGGAAATAATTTCACTGTTTCAAAATTTAACAGAAGGATTTATTGCATAGTTCAAAGACAGAGTTTATTGGCATAACATTTCAATTTATCAAAACCTCTCTGTAGAGTTTATATATTTATTTAGACATTATGTAGATTGGAGAGTTATAATAAGAAAATGTCATAATAATTCTGATTTAGGTGGTATATTGAATTTAGCGTTCGATGTTACAGCAGATGGTTTGTTTAATGTTTAACTAATTACCTTTTATGACTATTATATCATAAAAGTCGTAACCTTAAATATTAGATATTAACCTTAATTATCTTTTATGACTATTATATCATAAAAGTTGTAACTTTAATTATCTAATATTAACCTTAATTATCAGATATTAAAAGATCATATAAACAATCAATTTCTTTAACCAATTCTTTTTCTGATAGAGGTGTCCAAAACTCATTACCCTTACCTTTACGAATATCTAGTTCTTGCTGCATTAGGTTGAATAGCTTAATACTGTTAGGATCTCTAAACTTTTCATATATTATTACATGATTCGATATTTTTCTTCTACGTCATTAAGAGGCTTATATAGACTTCTCTTTTGGCATCTGATAGCATAATAAGGGAAAGGATCATTAGGTTTGTTCTTCTTATATATGATTAGGCAATTATCTTTTGAAACATCATCTGTATATGGTGCTGCGATTGTTTTAAGATGATTTATTTTCTTTTGTTGTTTATCATTGTTTATACGTAATTCATTCATTTGTTGTTCTATTTCTGGTAGTCTTGTTTGTAACTCTTCTTGATCTTCTTGATTTTTTTTAAAATTAGAAACGAAATAGTCTTCGATAATATCATAGCATTTGTCATAGGAGTCTTGTGATACCCATAAAGCAATAGCGAGAAATATCTTTTTATACATATATGTTCCTGAGATTAGATTGTTTATTTCGTTACCAGCTAGTTTTACTGTGTAAGATGAGTTTCTGAAGTTCCTAGAATCCCAGGAACTTCGAAGTTTGTTGTAGTAATCTAATAGCTCTTTTGATTCTTTATTTTCTAACCAGTTATCAAACCTCTTACCACCACTCTGACACAACTTAGTAGCATTGAAATATCCTGTACTCTTATCTATAATCATTTTAAAATCACCGAAAATACCATACCAAAAGTTATCTTTAATCTGTTCATAGCAAATATCATTTAAACTAAGAGAATTATTTATAGTACTCATATTTATTATATAGAAAATCTTTATTTTTTATTTTTTATTTTTTTTGCCGGAGCATCACGCTCTTGACATAGCTTAGTAGCATTGAATTAACCTGTATTCGCCTTTTATGGAATAATAACCATAAAAGACAACATTTATTTTTACACTACAACATTACTTTCATCTATCCAGCTATTATGTGAATCATCAAATCCTAACCATTTAACGTATACTTTATCACCTTTCTTTCTTAACACCTTTTCCACCAAGTATTCATCTTTATGTTTCGTCTTTAATAGTTCTGGTTCGTAAAATCTACCTTGTACATCCTCTTCTTCTAAATCTTTAATTCTATATGTAGGCGGATTAGATGGAATAACTTCACTAATAAATACTTCTGTTGACTAATTAGGTGTATATCCTTTCTCAAATAACCCTTTCGATTTACTTATACGAACATGATCACCTAACTTGTATTTGGGTTTAACACGCCTATATTCTTTCTTATACACTTTCTCCAATATTGTTCGCTCATTCTTCTTATTAACTTCTATAGGCTTTAAACCAATTGTTCTATGTACTCTATTATTATACTCACTAACCAATGTTGGTAATATCTCTATCCATTTATAATTTCCTTGTGTTGTAAACTTCTTCCACATGTTCTGTTTACGTGTTCTATTAAATCTTTCAACAACAGAAGCTTTCTTACCACTATAGGTTGAATAATGATTAATCTTATTTTTTTCCATTAACTTCTTAAACTCTTTATTGTAAAACTCTTTACCTTGATCAGTTTGTAAGTTACTAGGTTTTCTCGTTCTTAATATGGATTCGAATGCTTCTGTAACATTTTTACCACTCTTATCTTTAACAGGAACAGCAAACGCATATTTTGAAAACACAGCTATAATCGTTAGCAAATACTTATAATTTAATTTGGAAACACCTTTTAATACTCCACTATCCATTTCTACAAGATCAGCTTGCCAAAGATCATCAATACCTTTTATAACTACACTTAATCTGTCAAAGTTTTTTCTAGATGGTTTGTGAATTTCTTCTATAATGTCTTCTCTAATACCTTTACCATCATATAGTCAATCATTCTTTTTAACGAATTGAGTTTTAGTAACACCACATACAGAGCAAATACCTTTTTTTAGATACCTTCCATTCTTTGTTTTTTCTATCCTAATGGTATCTTTCTCCGTATCTGTCAATTGGTTACATTTAACACAATACATTATCATTACTATTTATTGTATAGAAGATCAACGAAAAAAAATTATCATTACCTAATAATATACTTTTAACATTATCGTCATCATCACTTGATTCGTTTTCATCTTCTGTTTTTATATACATAATAATCAATAATAACTTACCTTCTTTTAAATCAGAATCTTTGGATGGTCTAATTGTTAACTGATCATTTATATTAAAGTGTAATGGAAAACTTTTAACTAAAACGTCATTTAAAATAAGTCTATAAGATGTTTATTAAGACTCGATTCTATATGCATTAACCTACCTCTATAAAGAAATTTGTAGGCAGCAGCTAAATTATATACAAAAATGCAGGTTTCCCAAGATCATCTTCTGCCAATCGACATGGAAATTCAACAATTTCTTTTCTTGTAAGTAAATTAAACTCTTCTTTCACTGATTCAAGATGTTCTAATGCTACAACATCTTGTTTATCAATAGCATTAAATACATTAACCAATCTTTTATTCTTAAAATCAACCCAGGATGTAAAAACTTCTCTAGATTCTGCATTATACTTTTAACATTACCAAAAATATCCATATTTATTATATAGCAAACGTCTTTAGGAAAGCTCTCTTTCTGTGTACATTATAACAAACAATAATTGACCTTCTTCCATAGCTGAATTTTTAGTTGGTTTAATTGTAATTATATCATTCTTGTTAAAGCTAAAAGGTATATTTTCAATCAAAGTATCACCTAAATATACCTCTAGAAAGTATTTATCCAAACTTAATTCCATGTGCTTTATTTTCCCGTTATAGAGAACTTTGTAACCATTAGAAAGATTAAATATTCTAAAGATTGGCTCCTTAACGTTTTTAGCTCTTAATCGATATAATAGGGGTATGGTTTCTTTCTGCATAATTCATTTAGTAGTATCCATTCTAATCTTTTGAAAATCTTCTTTCTTGATGTATGTGTCTTGTAACGTTTCTAACGCATCTTCAAATCATTTTCTATCGTTCTCTAATTGAGCTTCTATTGACCTAAGTTGACTTACGCTAACATCATTTAAATTCTCCAACAACTTTAATTTTTTTTCACTAATATCAACGTTATCTTTTCTATCTTTAACATTACCAAATATATCCATACTCATTTATTATACAGAAAATGTCCATCCTAATTTTTCAGAACATTTCTTTAACATCTCTAGTTGTTTAGATGAGTGCTTTTTCAACAGATGGTACAAAACACATTTTAAGTTAACAAAGGAGTATTGTTTAAGTACATAAACAATACTCCTTTCGGATACAGTTCTTTAAAGGTTTCGTATAAGTTTTCGAATTCGTTTATAAGTGTTTCTTCCATATGTCGTAAGTTTAATGGTTTTTGATCGGTAAGGTGATAGTGTATTAAATAAACATCATCATAATATTTTGTGTATTTGTTTTTCTTTTGTACTTCTAAAACATCTTTTGTTGATATTAAATCTTTTGATATATCCCTAAATTCATCATTTAACACCTTGAACACATCTTCAGAAATAATTCTATCCTGTAAAGCTTGCAAACGAGATAGCTGTAACTTAAATCTTTTTATAGTATCATACCATGGTTTTCTTGCACAAGCAGCTCTCATTCCTTCATTAGTACTGTAAACAAAACCATTCGCTACAGAACAATAATCACTAATGTAACTGCTCATACCTTTTGTTAATGACTTACTACCACAATTACTGCATTTTAATGGTCCGGTGGTATAATTTGATAACATATCCTTTAAGGTAATTATTGGATATAACTTTACCAACTCTTCTTCCGTGTACAAAAATTTAGGTATTAACATTTTCCATACCTGAACAACTGTATATGCGTTGTTTTTATCTTTTAAGTCTATCTTACTATTATAACATCCCGAAAATACCAACAAAAAATAAATCTAACTAGTGCATCTAGTTAATCCTCATGCTTCTCAAAATAATGTAAAAATCTATTGTGTATAGCTTCCATATTTATCTTAAAACTTTTATGAATATAAACCATAAAGGCACTTAAACTTATTCATTTTTAATCATATACATAACATCACTAAAAGAATACCCTTGATTTAGAAGATTTAAAACCTTAACACAAAGATGACCACATATAACTAAATTAAAGTCTTGTATTCGTTCGTCATTGTAAAATAAGTTTTTAGTACCAAGATATTGTACTAGTTGTTTAGGAGGAACACCGCCATAAGAATCGAACAGGTACTTTATGTTGTTATCTTTCCAATAGCATATCCAATGAGTAACAATGTTTTCTGATTTATCAAGGTTAACTACACCACACTCATTTACATAAAGTTTTTGTGGAAGTTCATCACTAATAAATACACCTCTAAATCATTTTATCTTTAATTCTTGAACCAACCTCTCTATATCGAAGTTGGTCAATGGTTTTAGTTTTTTGACTTCTTTAGTTTACCTGCTCCATGTTTTTCTTCCATAGCCATATTGTTTCTTTTTTGTTCTTCAAGTTCTTGTTTATTCTTCTTAGCATCAAGTACAGTTTTAGTAATCGCTGCTGCACCACCTGGTAATGAGCCAACTGCTCCTGAAGCTGCTAAAATGGCTGGAATTGTAAAGATAAAACCACCCATATGCTCATTCTTAATCTTTTTCATTTGTGTAGTATTGAATGTTAAATCCATTCCTTTACCTTCTTTAATTTTCTTGGATTTATCACTAAGTTGTTTCTTTGTTAATACATGATCGATATTTAAATCCTTTAGTTCACCATAAGGAACACTAAACATACAACTTTTAATAGAACACACCTTTCTATTTATTTAAGAGAAAATCTTAGTTTGTAAAAGTACAGTTGTTGTAGCTCCACCAAATTCAATTAAGGAATCATTCTCATCTGTTATCCTTATCTCAAAATTATCAACCTTGTCTTTGGATATAGGGAAAAATAATGGATAAGTAGGCTCATAAATAATACTATGTTTAAACTCGGCATCTGTTTTAAATGATGCTATATTTCCTGTTTCTCTATGTGTGTATTCTGTATCTTTAACAAATATACCATCTGCTATATTACAGTGAACATTTATAGATAGTATCAAACGGATGAAACTTTGGTAACTTACTTCCAATATGTGTTTTGTTTTTTCCTAAAACTTCAAGAACATTAAACCCGAGGACAGTACCTATACCCCAATTGTAACATCATTACTATCAGTTTCTATTTAATATTTTAACTCTATTTCTTAAATGATCTTCGGATAATGTTATGTTGATGGATTGAGATTTTAAATACTCATTAAGTGATTTTATATTATATTGCTCTTCTGGTAGAAAAACTTGTCTACCACCATATGAGAAACTGTTTTTTTCTGTTATCTTTGGAGTTAGATATGTACTCTAAAATCCAACTATTCCTATACTTAAATAGTTGCTACTATTGTCTAATTCGTAATGGAGTTTCTTCTTTAAAACAGAAGTATCACTCGCTAACTTAAATACCTTTGCCATTTATTATATAATAAATGAATGAGTTTGATTTACCAAGAGATATTCCAAGAGAGAAAGTAATCAAGTTAATAGAAGATGTCATTCAAAAGTTAGAATACAGTTTAAAGAAGAAAAAGAGAAAACTACGAATTGTTAAATATGCATACTACACTTTGATCACGTTGTCGGTTATACTTTCTGCAACAACTGGATTTATTAATATTTTTATAGCTGTAACAATTTACTCAATATTAACAACATCTCTTGCAACTGGAAGTGCTCTAATAACAGGTTTGTCTTCTAAGTTAAACATAAGAAAAAGAAAAGATGAATATAAAACCATTGTCACGTGTATTAATTCATTTAAAGAACAGTTAGACATGATAATAACATTAAATGGTGAAATGGATAACGAATATATAAAAAGATACGTTGCTTAAAATCAGAGAAACCCTTAAAGATATAAGATCATAAAAGAGACGATTTTCTCTATAATAAATGAGTAAGAAAACTATTAATTGGGATGTAAAAGAGATGATAAAAGAAGCAACAGTTAAGAAAAGAAATGGAGAGCTTATACCTGATGATATTCGATGTCTTATTGTGGGTCCATCTGGGTGTGGTACAACTTTTTTGTTATTTAATTTTCTATTACAGCCAGGTTGGTTAAACAATAATTACTTTTACATATATTCTAAAAGCATGAATCAGCCAAAGTATGAACAATTAAAAGATCGATTTGAAAAAGCAGAACTAAAATTCAATAAAGAAATAGCAACGTTCTTAAGCAGCAATGGTTGTATTGTGCCTATTGATGAATGTGAAAAATACTCTGTAGTTGTGTTTGACGATTACATTTTAGAGAATCAAGATACTGTTAGAAATTACTTTACAAGAGGTAGACATAGACATTTAGACTGTTTCTATCTTGCACAGACATATTCAAAAGTACCTAAACAGCTTATAAGAGATAACGTTAACTTCCTATGCATATTCAGACAAGATGACACTAATCTTAAACATGTGTATAATGAGTTTGTTGGAAGAGATATACCTTATGATAAATTTAAAGAGATATGTTCAAAATGTTGGCAAGAAGATTATGGTTTTATAGTAATTGATATGACAAGGAAGGTAAACAATGGTAAGTATAGGAACAAAATAAAACACTTTATAAACGTTTGATGTTTTTTCACGTTTATTGACGTTTGTTCGTTTTCTATATAATAAATGGATGAGAAAGAAATTCATAAGAATATTAAGTTAAAGGAGTTCTTGATAAAGGGCTTCAAGTCATGGAAGAAAGAAAGAGCAGGTATATATGATAAATTTAAGACGCAAGAACAGCCTGTAATTGATGCTATTCAAAACTTGGGAAGTGAGATCAAAGAAGTAGCAGAACAAAATAAAAATATAATAACTGAACTTGTTCCAGTTGTACATAAGACGGCTTCAATAGATCCTAGTCTACTAGAAACACCTAAAAAGATAACTTATGATAGTTCTCCAAGTAGTAGTGATACGCCTATAACAGGAGAAATAAAACAAATGAGAAAACAAATTAAAGACGAAGTGGAAGGAGTAGAACCTTTAACAACAGCGCAATCATTTGGTAAGATTAAAACAAAATATTATAGTAAAAGAAATGATAGTGTATATGGAATAAGAACTGTAGAAGATGGAAAAATAATAAATAAGATAGGAAATTCTGAAGTTAAAGTGAGTGGTGATGATTTGATAATTAATGGTAAAACTTATAAAGGAACAGAAGGTCTATGGGAATTAATAACAATGAATACTAATAAAACCATTGAAGATTATGATGATGACGATTTTGAACAGTACAAGGAAATAATAATAGAATCAGATGCTGCCTTCCAAAAATATAATCGAGATAAAAAAGTAGCATCGAATAGAGGTTCTTAGTACATTAATATTATCAAGCCTATTTGGGATAATTATATTAAACCATCTTTACCTCCAACTCCTAAAAGGACTGGTGAAGGAATTAAACAATATACAGAGATACCTAAAGAATATATATGGATGGATGATGTGAGAAAGTTAATTGATCGGTTAATAGTTATAGATGGAGAAGAAAAGGCTGGTAATAATAACTTTTGTAATGAGAAAGTAGGTATAGTGCGTGTGATTAATAACAAGCTTTCACAATTTATTCCTAATGATCCAAAAGGTATAGGTTATTTGATTAAGATCTTAAATACATTACCACCACGATTCTGGAATGATGAGAAGCTTGGAAAAGGATTAGTAAATGATTTGATTAATAAACTCCCATTTGAATTACATATTCCAGGATTTTCGTACTGTAGTCCGGGAACTAAGCTACAAGAAAGATTAGAAAGAGGTGATAAAGGTATTAACCCATTAGATGAGGCTTGTAAAGAACACGATATATACTACAGAGACAATAAAGATACAGAGTCAAGACATATTGCAGATAAGGAACTAGAAACTAAAGCGTGGAAAAGAGCATTTAGTAGTGATGCGTCAATTGGTGAACGATTAGCTGCTTTTGGAGTTGGTACTGCTATGAATGCTAAGGTTAAGTTAGGATAGGGATTATAAATTTTTAATTGTTATTATGTATGATTCCTTTATAGGTATATCCCATAAAAGCGTTGTTTCAAGATTTTCTTTATAATAAATGGATAGTGTTGAGAGTTACGAGTTACAGAGCTTTAAAGCTAACACAAGAACATTTAATAATTTGAATGAAGCTAACAAAGATATTGAGTTTCATTTCGATGTGGGGGATAGGTTCATACATCCACACAAAGCAGATTGTCATATGACTTTTGAAGTTGTTGGTGCATCAGTTGGAGTAACATTTGGTGCAAATCATACTATAAAACTTGTAGATAACTTCTTACCATTCTTCTTTTCTCAAATTGAGGTTAGAAAGCATGGAGTTGTTATAGAAAAGATTGAGCTACCAGGAATAACATCTACAGCTATTGGAACATTAAAGATTTCCAAATCAGAAGTTGAATATCTAAAACAAGCAGGATTTGAAAAAGATGATAAACTTGGTCTAAGAAAGGACTTTAGCGTTTTGTACCCATTAAGATTAATTCCTGGCTTTTTAAGTGATTATAAAGAGATTATGTGGAAAGGTGGATTGAGAATAACATTTACAAAAGCTAACAACAATAACGATGTCTTGTACAAATGGACTGGATCAGGAGCAGGTGCAGCAGCTCCTCATGATGGAAAAATAACAATAAAAGGTATGGAGATAGGAATGCCTATTGTTGAATAGGAATATAATTATGAAAACAAGTTAAAGTTGAATATTCTTAAAGAACCTAAAATCATGTTTTCATTCCATACTTATCAATGTGTTCAGAAGACTGTTGTAGGTTCTTTCTTGGAGTTCGATGTTACTACTCAATTTAATTCTAGACAATTTGATATGCCTGATTTCGTAGTTGTAATGTTCCAAACTGATAGAAGTGGCAAACAAACAGCAGATGCAAGTAAGTTCGATCATTGTAAGGTAAAGAATATCTATCTTAAGAATGGGAGGAATGAGGTACTTCCAAAAGAATTAAGGAACTTAGATATTGCTAACAGGGATTTTTTAAAGATGTATGAAGATTATACTGCATTTAAGAGAATAACATGTGGCAATACCGAAATGTACTATGGTCCTAAAGAGTTTATAGATAACAGACCAATGTATGTGATTAATTGTAGTAAGAGGACGAATGTATCGGTAAATGAGAGAACAAACATAAAGTTTGTAGTAGACTTTGCAGAAGCTGTGGCTGCTAATACTATATGTTATGCGATTTTAATTGGACAAAAGAACTTTACATATGATCCTAAGAATGATAATGTAGTTGAAGAGTTTTAGATAGTTAAATGTATGTTTGTATTGTTTTATGGAAGTTTTCCATAAACGAAATTGATAAAAATTATTAAATATTTTTGGTGAAGATAAAAATTGAGGAGTGTTCATTGATTTTCTATATAATAAATACGATGTCGAGTCATATTGAGCTTTTAAATAAACTTTGAAGTCTTGAGCAAAAACAAGTTATTGGATTAAGAGAATTAGAATTAAATATAGAATATAAGATTGTGAAAATGGAAAAGATTAAAACTAAGTTTGGAAAGAGCATTTTAGTTGAGTGTCAGAAGTTTAAGATCTTTCTTCCACCTAGATTTACAAAACATTTAACAGATAAAATGATTGACGAGATCGTTAAAGATGGAATAAAAATCAAATACACTGGCCTAAAAGATAATTATCCAACTGTTGAGTTCTGTATGTAAATTTCAAATGAGGATCGGTTTTATGTAAATTTTAAATGAGGATTGGTTTTATGAATATTTTCATAAAACGAACATTTTCCTTATAACAAATAAGCAGCTATGGCTAATTATTTGAATAAAAAATGACGTTAAAGCATTGAGATTCCTTCGCATAGATGAGTTAGAAAAAGGTAAAGCGTACAAGATAACATTATGGAAATTGATTCAAACACAACGTTATGGTCAAAGAGTTTTAGTACATTTAGTTGAGAAATATAAGACGTTATTACCACAAAGATATAATGATGAACCTGAGCAAGTATTGAAAGATTTGAAAAAGTATAAGCTGTTTGTTAAGTATGAAGGTTTGAAAGATTTAGATAATGGTTATAAAATACATCAGTTTTACTTTAGAAATGAATCCAAAAAATAACAAAAATAAAACTTGTAATTTTAAGTATGTTTTAAGTGTATAAGTGTTTTTATGGTTTCATTATCAATATCCGAACTTGTAATTTTAAGTATGTTTTAAGTGTATAAGTGTTTTTATAGTATTAAGACTATAAAAAACTAAGACCTCTGGAGATACAGAACATAATGTCATTTAAATTTTAAAGATACATGTATAAATAAGGGATTTATTTGAGTTTCTTATAATTATATCCTTAGAGTTATGCACCCTGCAAGACATTCGATAAATAGTAAATTTATTTCTCTATTGATTGCCGTTTGAATTATGAAAATCGGTTAATATTTGACGAAGTTATAACAAATTCGAAAATTCGGGAATTTTTTACAGGTTTATTTTTGAGTTTTCGGGAAAATGTTATTCTTTAAAAAAGTCTTAGAATTAAATTTGAATTATGGTGGTATTTTTATTTTTTCGATTTAATGAAATTTTGTAGAGATATTGAAAAAGAGAGAAATATCCTGAGGGTTATGCAACTATTTATGCATTTTATAAAATTGGCTAAGTTATTAGTATTCATGTGCCGTTTGAATTTTTGAAATCGGTTAATTAGGGACTGAGCTATTGAATTTTAAGGTTATTTGGTGGTGAGGTTGCAGTGTTGCCAACTCACTTTTAACAATTATCATATTTATTAGTAATGGGGTGAATTCATCCCTATATGTTTTGAAGCGATATCTTGAAAAATTAAAATCCTGGAACGTTCCGAAAAAAATATTGAGTTGGACACACTGATTTTTTTCTTTTTTGAACATTGATGTTTTAACTAAATTTGCCGGTTAGGTGACCATATTCAAACAGTTACTCACTTTCTCAATATATGGTGTTGCATATCATTTAAATTATCATTGATTGCTGATGGGAAGGAAAGAGAGAAAGAGACTCGAGAGATATTTCGTCACGGATTCAATGACGCCATGTATTGCGTCGTCTCCCTGGAGGAGACTACGTCATTGGTATTAAATATATAGCGCCCTCTCTCGACTGCTAGTTAAAAGTTGTGTTGAAGGAAGAAGCTGATGTATATATATGTTGACGTGAGGAGAAGGAAAGAGAATCGGATTGGACGGTCCTGTGCTGGTACTGGAATATTTCAAATGAATCAGTTACAGATCACCTATTCCCTTATATTTTTATATTTTGTGGAAGAAACTGCTAGCATGACTTGTTTTAAGGGGTGATATGTCCCCTCTTGCGTTGGTACCCCCGACCTAGATTTGAAAAATGCAGAAATTGCTTTTGCTTATTTTCTACGTGGACGCGCAAGGGTTTCTGTAAGTTTCTGGGACGTTTATTTTCTACACAGGACTTTCCAGACTTTGATACACGCTCGTTTATTTTGACATGGAAGCGGGAGGGTCCCTTTGGAGATGCGAAAAAACAATCAATTGCAACTTCACGATACGAATAAACGGGGGACATGTTCCAAGGTGTACAAAATACCAGTCCGTATTCTGGTGTGAAAAAAAGATGAAAAAATGAAATGATGTTCCGAAGATGTAAGAAGAAGAAGAAACGTTTAACTGTCTCCCGCGTTTGGGCATGCACCCGCGTGAAACCCCTCTGAAAATGTAAGAAATACTGACTTGGGTATTTTAAACATATGAAATGGTGTTAGAGCTGGTTTTAGGATTTGAAAGAAAACGCAAGAAGCTATGGCGTACATACATGCAGTGATGTTATGGGTAATTCATGCCCGTATTCACCCTAATTGTATACACGACTCCAAAAGTGCATTCCCACCTGCAATTCTTCTTTTCCTGCAATAGCAGGCAACCCAAAAAGCTCGGCGGTTCGGTTGGTTACGAATTCGAAAGGCGTTGGACTAAACCTCAATTTTCTCATAAATATATCAGTGTGGCAAATTGCAATTAAGGGAATAAAACAAATTGTTAAGAATGACAATTTTATTATTCTGACGGAGTTGGATGACATCAAAAGTTACAAAATGACTTACTTAAGCAGTTCAACAAGATGAATGGTAAGAAACAGATATCAGAAGGAAGCATTTCTCTCTTTCCCCCTCACCCCACCCCAAAAAAGAAACTCATAAAAAGAAAAAGTTACATAATATAAAAGTTTCATATAAAAGCCTAACAGCACAAAAACAAATATCTACGCGAAACGAAAAAGAGACAAACACAGAATAGGTGACACCAGTGGCGTAGCAGACTTGCGGCCCTCGCATGCAAGATAAAGAGACGGGACCCTAGTTGTAAACCCCATTGTTATAATAATAATAATAATAATTATTATTATTATTATTAAAAAGTCGTTTCCTTTTCTAAATCTCTGACTCTGCCTCAGAGCATGAATGCATATAGCGATCATATGTGCACCTTTTGTCAATTAGCAGTCCCAAAGGCCAAAAGGGATGGAAATCTCCAAGAGAGAGAAACAAAAATCTTTCTTATGGTAAATTCTAGTTCAAAGTTCAAAGTACTTGCTTTTACACGTAATTTTTTGTTTCTTTTTTCAGGGAAAAAAGTTCTGGCGCCTAAGAAAGTACATCATATAATATTGCAAATTTGCAAGTGGATGTATTTACATTGCAATGTTTGTTAATATAGATATTATGATTAGAAAACAATCTTGGAAAAATTAAGTTTAATTTCTTCATTCATCGCAAGTCTTAGGTTACCTTTATACCTCGCCTCCCCACTCCTCGAATATCGATATCGAAAATTTAGAATGATATATTCATGTCCATATATTTGCGATATCGAATGTTGATATATGATAATATAGATATCGATGATAGCGATATATCGACATATCACAGGCCCAGATTCCGAGAAGTGATGCTTGAAATATACTGGAATCAACAATCAAATTCTAAATAAGTTTTCCATTTCCGTATCCAATGTTGAGGGGGAAGGGTGGGAGTGTACTTAGCTACACAGGCCATATCAATTGTGTTCTTAAATCAGACATTACACCCCCTATTATCAAAGTGTTAAGTCAGTCACTGTCTGCGAGTTACCCCAGTTCCATTTGAAGTTTGAATTGAAGACCTGAATTGCAAAACATCCCAAGTGCACTCTTTTTCTTCGTATTTTTCGTTTTCTGTTTTTTATGTTAACATCTATGTTTAAGGCTATTCACTTGCACAATGCGTAAGTCCAAATCAAAACTTTAAAAAAAAATTCTAAATAATTTCAGCTAAACAGAATAGCATTCCAAGTATAATCTTCTTGTGTTTCTTCTAAAAACAAAAAAAGTACTCCGGTGGACTTCGGATGTTCTGAAATTCAGATCTTCAATTTTATTTACGGTCTTTAACCATCTTTAACTCGCAGGCTCCTTGCTTTCATAAAAACCATTTGTTGTGTAGATTAAAATCAAAAATGAATTAATCTATATTCTTGGGAACTTACTGTTGCACAACACACATATATACAGAGTGTAACAAAAAGGTACGGCAAAATTTTAGGGGTGGATTCCTTATGGGTAGACAAGCAAAATCGTTCATATGACCATATGTCGCTAAATGCATCATTACAGAGTTACGGCCATTGAGCCGCCTAATGGTGGAAATAGTCATATTCTTGTAGCTCCTTAATGTGACTCAATTTAAACCTCAATAACTCAGACCCTAATTAACATAGGAAGATATTTTTGGTACCTGTGTATTTCTAAAGAACGATGCTTTCCGCCTATATATATATATATATATATATATATATATATATATATATATATATATATATATATATATATATATATAGGGTGAGTCAAAAGTCTTTCGACACCTGCATAAGTTTTAAAATCGACGGAAAAAGTAAAAAGTGATGATGGGAAAACAGGTTTGATGAGGTGCTGCAATTTTCAGAGTGTATGTCATTCATGGCCGCCATCTCAAAATCCGCCATTTTGGATCCAAGTCATTTTTTAAATGGGAAGAGGGTGTATGTCACATCAAATAACACTAGATTGAGCTCAGAAATTTAGTGGTGTAATTTGTTTTTTTTTTCTATCTTGTACACTTTAGAAGTTATTAATGTTCAAATGTGGGAAATTACATTGATACTGACCCAGTTCTCTCTGTTCCAGGTGATCTAAAATAGGTCTGACACGTGAACAGAAGATTGAAATCATCCTTATATCAGTGGAACGCAGCTACCGAACAATAGCAGCTGACTACAACAGACGGCACTCAAACAGAGAACCGGTATCGCACAGCACGGTGTCTCACGTGATCACCAAATTCCGAGAGACTTGCTCTGTTCAAGATAGGGCACGTAGTGGGCGACTAAAGACTGCCACCAATGAGGAAACTGCAATGGCGGTTGTTGCGTCGTTTGTGAAAAGTCCTAAACGAAGTATCCGTCGTGTGTCCCTAGCATGCGCAATAAGCCAATCCTCCGTTGTCCGGATATTGCACGCCAATCAGTGGCATCCTTACAAGCTGCACATGCAACATAAACTGAACGAGGATGACCCTGATCGCCGGTTGGAGTTCTGCATGTGGGCTACTGAACAACATGAACTGGATCCTGAGTTTGCCAAGGGCATACTGTTCAGCGACAAGGCGTATTTCACTTTGAACGGGGAGGTGAATCGACATAATTGTCGATACTGGTGTGACGGAAATCCGAATTGGGTTGATCCGAGTCGAGAACATAGTCCAGCGAAGGTGATGGTGTGGTGTGGCATATGGGACACCCGCATCATTGGGCCATTTTTCATTTACAACACCTTAACTGCACCACAGTATCTGATGCTGTTGCAGGACTTTGTGTTCCCTGCCACACTGAAAGGTGACGGCATTTTCCCATCTTATTTTAAGCACGATGGAACCCCTCCACACTATAGACTTGGTGTCCGTCAATGGCTGGATGAACAACTTCCACGGAAGTGAATTGGTCGCCGTGGTCCCGTGGAGTGGCCGCCCAGATCCCCTGACTTAACGCCCCTTGATTTTTATCTATGGGGACATCTTAAACAGATAGTGTATGCTGAGACAATCCATGATTTGAGACATCTGGAGGAACGCATCCAACAAGCCTGTGAGCAAATTTCAGGAGACATCTCCTCCGTGTGCAGTCAGAGGGGTTGCGGCGACTAGAGTTGTGCATTGCACGGGATGGACAACACGTAGAACATGTGTTGTAGCATTCAGTATCAACGTAATTTCCCACCTTTGAACATTAATAACTTCTAAACTGTATTAGATAAAAAAAACAAATTACACCGCTAAATTCCTGAGCTCAAGCTAGTGTTATTTGATGTGTCATACACCCCTTCCCATTTTAAAAAATGACTTGAATCAAAAATGGCGGATTTCAAGATGGCGGCCATAAATGACATACACTTCAAAAGTTGCGACCTCTCATCAAACCTCTGTTCCCATCATCACTTTTTACTTTTCCCGTCGATTTTTAAACTTATGCAGGTGTCCAAGGACTTTTGACTTACCCTGTATATTTTATGTTTGTGTGTTTGAGTACCACGGTGGACATGAGAGAGTAATTAGTTGTTTTTTGTTTGTTTTTTGCATCAGCATTTTGGAGATGGTATTCCTTGGGGATACACTCATAAAATGCATATCAGCGGAAAGCTTAATTTTTGCAGAACACATTGCTACTAAAATTATCTTCCTATCTTAATAAGAGTTTGATATATTGAGGTTTAAATTGAGGCACATTAAGGAGCGTCCAGAATGTGACTATTTCACACCATTAGTCGGCTCAAAGGCCGTAACTCTGGAACGATGCATTTCCCGACATATGGTCATCTGAACTTTTTTGCTTGTCTACCCACAAGGAATCCACCCATGAAGTTTTGTCGTACCTTTTAGTTATATCCTCTATATACAAGATCCGTTTTGTAGATTTAAGAAACCACTCTTTTTTCCTCAATCAATTTACAAAACGGGTCTTGAATGAGGTGGTCGCACTAGTAATGACATCCCGTAGCGTCGTTACGTAACACACACAGTACAAATAAAGCTTCGGAACCACAAATTGCAAGTTCTGCCGCAGATAATTCGGTAAGATGTCTGCTTGTTGAGTGGGCAACCCAAATTCATATCACGGATGGTATGGTTGTTTTTTTTCCTTTCAAAATACATTTCTATATGTTTATATTTCTTCTTAATAATTACTTTCTTGCAATCTTAAATTAGTCAGGGTTAAGTAGTCAGAAAAATGAAATGAAATGAAATTTTTGAGTTTTACGTCCCACGTTTATGCCAGTTAGGCTAAAGGAGACGGTGATGATGAATAATAAATGAAGTGGCGGAATGAAGAAAGTGGGAGGAAACGGGAGAACCCCGAGAAAACCCACGCAGACGGTGTTTGTCCACCACAAAGTTCACTTGGCGAGAGCAGGGTTTGAACCCGAGACCCCTAGCACCAGAGGTGAACGCTCTACCACTGAGCCACCGCGGCCCCTAAGTAGTCAGAAGATTGAAACACATGTATGACTACTTTATCAGTGTATGTGTACTCATATATGTATCTTTACATATTTGTTTCTTTCTTGGGGCCGCGGTGGCTCAGTGGTAGAGCGTTCAACTGTGGTGCTTGGGGTCCCGGGTTCAATCCCAGTCCCCGACAAGTGAACTTTGTGGTGGACAAACACCGTGTGCTGGGTTTTCTCGGGGTTCTCCCACTTTGTTCATTCCACCATTTCATTCATTACTCATCATCACCGTCTCCTTTAGCCTAAGCGGCATAATCGTGGGACGTAAAACTCAAAGATTTCATTTGTTTCTTTCTTTCAACTAGTTTCTTTCTTTCAACAACCAGAGGTTTTGAAAAAAATGATTTCAGAATAAGTGGGGAAGACATGCATTTCGACTGTACCGACGATATTGACAAATATTCCTGTCGTAATAATTCATTACTGGATACCATTGGCGCCCAAAGAAATTTTTAAGGGGGTCATCTCCTTGATTGCTATATTACGCCTGGTTTTTAATATACGTAGTTTGCTATATTACGCATACATTTTCGTGAGCAAGGGGGACCGGGATCCTTCCCCTCCCTTCGGGCGCCAGTGGTCGAAACTAAGTAGTTGTTGTTTCAAGCAGTGTTTCTTCCAGACATGTTTTTGGGGGTGCTGCCCCCTGCAACTCTGAGAGTGCCCCCACGGGAAGACAAAAATAATACATCTATAATAGAATAATACCAGCAGTACCCCCGGAATCCTAAATATACCCCCCCAGGAACATTTTTTCTGAAAGAAACACTGATTGGAAGATTGTAATCGTGTTGTGTGTGCTGTGCTGATAACCAAACGAAAGTGGTTAAAAGCTGTAATTTTAACCACTTTGTATAACAGCTCCTTTTTGTGGGCTTCATCCGCTCTAGTGTTGCCATGAGACGAGACATTTCTCGTGTCTTGTCTCGCGAGACGAGATATGTGACGAGACGAGACAGCTTGAAGTCTTCTCTCGTCTCATCTCCTGGAAACACTACTTTCGACCATGTGGGTTACTGCCCCGATCTTTGAAATGTCCTCGAAGGGATTGTGCTACGAATAACAGATTTTATTCGAACTAATTGACTGACTCCGATGCAACATTGTTCCAATTTCGCCTATTCGCAATGTAATGAAATAGACAAATATACGTTTATATGGTTACGTGAAGGCGGTCCCGTGTTCGATTCCTGGTGAGGGCACTCGGTCGAAAAATTTAAGTTTTTCAGGCTAGTCACCCTGAATGAGATTTTCCTAGGTTTTCCACATTCACACCAGTTGGATGCCAGGGTGATACCTTAGGTTTCAGATCACTTCCTTTCTTCTCCAATCCTTTCTTCCTTCCCTTTCCCCGGAAAGTGTGTTCGCCTAGAGACGTCATCCCTCGAACGTGACGGGCTAAATGGTCTCGGATGCCGAAAGCCCAGAAATCTAAATCCTAAATTTACAAGGTTACCTCTGGGGAACATTGTTCTTTCAAAATATATTTCTATATGTTGATATTTATTTTTATTAATTGCTTTCTTGCATCTTTCCTACATTATTCTAGATTAGTTACCATCGGTTAGTTTAGTCAGATTATGTATAGTTGAATATGGTTATGTATGTTTACCGTTTCTTTTCTTTTTTTCAAAATACATTCCTGTCTGATCACATGTATTGTTAATAATTTATTTGTTGCATTTTTAATAATTTATTTCATACACACAACAGATAAAACAACTCATACATTTTAATTATACAGCGCATAGTTCTTTGACATGGAGGAAAATCTTTGGTTATAGGAACATATAGTATTACCAATGGGGATTTACCTCATCCCTCTTGTAATTCGCACACCGTCAACAGATATAGAACATTGTTGGACATTTCTCGAACCACTTCATCACACTCCTGGCCTTGTGACATGGTGCATTATTTTGTCGAAATGTGCCACTACCGTTGGGAAACATGGTCGTCATCAAGGGGTGTACGTAGTCTGCAAGCAGTGTGCGATACGCGTCGGCCGTCATTGTGCCTTGCTCGAGCTATACTAGATACATGCTCATGTGTATGTCCCCCAGAGAATTATTATTATTATTATTATTATTATTATTATTATTATTATTATTATTATTTAAATTATTAGACTATTATTATGATTATTATATTTGAAATACAATCAAATATCACGACATTAATTATTAGTTTTAATTAACTGAATTGACCTTAAAATTAAATTTTGATTTCGAAAGATTAACCATTAAGTTTATGCGTTCGGTACCTTTCTAAAGTAATAAATGCTGGAATTGGTTTCAAGGCTGTTTCTGACTGAATACTTTCTTCAAAATAATATTAAAAATTATAGAAAGATTTTCGAGACATTCGAGTCGAGTCGAGATTTTTACTAAAAGTCTCGACTCGAAAATTAGAGTCGAGAAATAAGTTTGTCTTGGCTCGTGTCGAATTTTACAAAGTGTGCCTGAACTCGAATTCCAGTCTAGATTCGAGACATGTCTCGACTCGTGCGCATCCCTAAATATTGATATTTTAAATGTGCAATACTACCTCGCGAAAAATGACCCCGAAGTTAATTTACCAAAGTCTACTTTCTTCTTGTTAGATTAGTGATCGTGATTTAGGATAGATTATGTAAAGTCAGACATGGTTATGTATGTTTACACTTTCGTTTCTTTCTTTCAAAATGCGTTCCTATCTTTTCCCATTTATTATTAATAATTTATTTCTTGCATTTATTAATAATTACCAGAAAAACCCATTATTCGCATCGTGGCTGTATTTGCAAGTCAACGCCTGTATTAGTAGTATCAACGTTGATTTCAGCGAGTGAGAAACTATGGATTTGACATTAATATCGGCCATTTTGGATTATTTTTACATGTTAGGTATCCCCTCCGGTACCCCGACCCGCAACCAAGTGGGGTTAATTTGGAAGTTAATGCAATCAGAGTTTCACCATTGATCTCAGCGACCGTCAAAACTTTGAATTCGACACTAATATCGGTTATCTTCTACTACTTTTACATGTCCCTGTAAACGTCTCCTGAGACCCCCCTGGTTCGATTTAAAAAAAAAACGCTTCGTCTTGATCTGGAACCTGGGCCAAGGTACCCAAGATCAAAACTTGGTAACTCTCGGTCCTCTCGTCTGGTCTCCAGGCAGCACACAGATACATACGTACATACAGACAGACACACAAACAAACTTTTTATTTTATTTATATTAGATTAGGTGTATTTCAAACAGTGTTTCTTCCAGAATTGTTTTTAGGGGGTACTGCCCGCCCGGAGCTCTGAGAGTGCCCCCGAAAGAGACCAAAATAATACATCTATAATATAATAAAAAAATAGAAAGTTATCAATAGTGCCCCCGGAATACGAAGTGTGGCCCCCCCGGAACATAGTTTCTGAAAGAAACACTGATTTCAAACAAACAGATAGAACAACTTTCCAAAATGTATGTGGGTGCATATAAATGACGGGACGTGTTATATGTTTTCAGGGGAGTCTCGATTTTTTTATTTCTTTTTAGTTAAAATCTTTTATGAACACTGTCATAAAGGGCTATGCTGTGATAAAGTAAAATATACCGGTAATATAAGGATAAGTTGGGACTGTCCTAGCTCAGTCAGTAACACGGCTGACTTAAACGTAAAGAAACAGGTTTAAACCCGGGTTCAAGTTTAATTACTGTAATGTCTATTCTCAACATATATAATCGTGGTATTTAGTGTATATTTTCAACAACTTACATGATGCACAATGAGTGCAAGAGGCAGTGATATTATCAAACGTTAATAAAAGAAAATACTACATTCATACGGATTAAAATGAAAACATCATCATAAAAGAAAATAATTTTAATTGTATTGCAAAAAGAACTCTCAAGGATTTTGTTTTGGACATAAAGTATAAAGTGACTAACATAGTGTGTTCCTTGGTTGCCTTTGCACAAACACATTTGAAACAAACAATTATGTTTTAGAGGTGTTTGTTATGTTTTGAAATTAAAAATCTTGCCTGCAGCGTCCTGACAAGATTATTTGTGTGAGTGCTGGAACCAGGGAACACCAAGGAGGCGGCGCGCATGGACAGAACAACCCCTAGCATTTCTTACACAGTACAACGTTGTTTGGCATATAACGTTGCTACTGTACTAGCGAGTTTCAGCTAGTTAAGCCTTTTATTAACAGCCGGAGGCAGCATTCTGTTATATCGTTGTAGTGAGTGGCGTGTTAAAATACTCCTAGTATCAGTTTTTTTATTGTTCGACTGACCTTGAAGGACCAACAAATGCCTTTTGAGGAATAAAAGTTCCCTTTAATTCATGAAGTTAATATAGAAATGACCTTCAAACCTATGCTATGCATAAATGCTGGAAGTCTTATAGAACGGTTTTATCCGTGTGTCTGTAGACCAGAGCCCTGCAAAGCCAGGTCTGAAGACAGCCCGGATGGATCTGTATTCTGTGTCCCACAGTTATGCTGGCTAGACTAAAGGAGACGGTGATGATGAGAAATAAATGAAATGGTGTAATTAATAAAGTATGAGGAAACGGGAGAACCCCTACACACGGTGTTTGTCCACCACAAATTTCATTTGGCGAGACCTGGGATCGAACCAGGGACCCCATCCACCACAGGTGAACGCTCAATCACTGAGCCACCGTTCCGGGAACACCTAATCGACCCTGGCGTCTTGGTGATTTATTTCATCATAATATTTTGTTATATTTGTAGTATCATACTATGATATAAAGAATACAGGAACATGTAACATCATTTGGTATTTGGCTTGCTAATTGAACATAACTACAAACTGCAGTGATCTTATGAGCACGCCAGTTCACGGCTTTGGCCTCCTGGTCTAAAGGTAGCGTACCAAATTCTACTTAGTAGGTCAACTACTTGACTTTGTCATTCGTTCTTGAGATAACTAATGCTCAGGCCGTATGGATGATGATGGGATGAATTGGTGGAATGAAAACAGTGGGAGGAGGAAGCGGGACCACCCCGGAAACCCCCACGCACACGGTATTTGTCCACCACAAAGCTCACATAGCATCTGGGTGGTAGTTCTGTACGGATCCAATGAACTACGGAATAACGTAACAGAAACTCCCTACTTTGTAAATATATACTGCTAATATTCGTAAGTTTCAAGCTTGTAAAAGAACGTAGCTGTTTTGTCTTTCTATTAAGGTTTACGATATTTCTATCGTATCTTGTCTGAGCTGCAAAACGAGAGGTAATACATTTATCGATTTATGGTTATGGATTGGTCCTTTAAAACATTTAATTAAATCGAGAGGTGATAGAAAGATACTATCCCGCGAAAAACGTGAATTTTCTTTTGTGACAGATGATAACACTACTTTAAGTTTCACTATTGAATTCATATAGTTTGGAAATCTTCGTTTCACACTGTGAAACGATACTCACTTCTTTTATTTTGGTATTGATACTGGTAACTCGTCTAATATATGCAACAAGTTGACACTCTTAGTCATAGATTAGAAACTTGTAGCAATACACGTTGAAACCGAACTTGGCTAACTTCAGCTACTTCTGGTTGTAACGAAAAACACCCTTAATCCCCCTTCTTTCAGAATGACCACCCGGGCCAAAATCCGTACTTGAAAGAATGAGAGAACAGCACACATCTAACCTTCAAAATACAGACCCGGCCACCGGGGAAATAATCCTGAAAAAAAGTGAGGAGAGTTTTCGCCGGTACTGTATTAAAAGGCCGCGTAGCGCACCCAGATAATGTATATGTATCACTCTCATCTTTAATTAACGAAATTGCAAGTAAAATTTCTCAGTTGTTTTAAGGAAGTTAATTAGTAATGACAAACCTACTATTTGAATTTTAACAAGGATAAACAGTTTATTATAATTAAGGAAAAAATAAATAATAATAAAAATAAAAAAACAAATAGTACACAAAATATTAACAATTTTATATTAATAGTAATAATAAGAATAAACAATCTTACTGTTTCTGATGGAAAAACAGCCTAGCATACATTAAAAAAATCGCCATTCCAACATGGCCTACACCAAACTTTAATTTTTGTCTTTCAGTTATCTAATATTTCAATCAGTAATATTTTACACTTGCTCGTGACTAAATATGACAATCCATAAGTATTTATCGTATATCAAGATACATTTGAGCATACTCACGAAATTTCCGATGATAAATTTCTCACCAATTTTCACAAAAAAAACAATAATTTAATTTAACAAATTATAAAGATCAAACACTACGTACCTCAAACAGTGACCAACTGACGATCTACGTCAGTTGATCCATGGCTTCCATTCCGGATTCAAAACCAACCAATCACAATCCGGATTTTAGATCACGAGGATCTCGTCATTTTACCTTACCTGCTGGTACCAGATCTTCGAATATATTTTCTTAATACACTACAAACCAGTTTTGAGACCAGAAAGGTAGGATGGAAAGGGCGAAGGGAGAATAAGGTCGTATGTCTCCATAAAAATAAAAGATGGCGCCATCTACTTCCTAATAAATCCATAATAATAAGTGACCTATTTATATATATATACATCACCCAAATCCACATTACATATTTGTGACAATCCATGTCGTCACATGGTTTGAATAAGGATTGGTGGAAAATATTCTTGGGATGCTGAATTTTGGAGGAATATTTTCTTACGACCCTGAGTTGATTTAAAAAAGCCGTATCTTGATATCTCCTATTGTTTTGATTCCTGGAAACAAGAATTGAAATAGGAAATGATAATTAATTTGAACCACTTCCTGTTGATCGTAAAAAAAGCCGTATCGTGATATCTCCTATTGTTTTAATCTATGGAAAAAAGAATTGAAATAGGAAATAATAGTTAATTTGAACCACTTTCTGTTCCGGTAGGGTGTTGACAATAATTATGGTATGTTGCCTAGAGACAGTAAATCGTTTGGACAAAAATGTTCTATCTGTTACTGTTTTAGTTTTTGGACTTGACAGGTCGTTGCCCTGAAGTCTTCAATTTCTTTATTACCTCAAATT
Source organism: Thermobia domestica (assembly GCF_964235325.1). Lineage (NCBI taxonomy): Eukaryota > Metazoa > Arthropoda > Insecta > Zygentoma > Lepismatidae > Thermobia > Thermobia domestica. Next base: position 97,465,392 of record NC_137470.1, read on the forward strand.
GCATTGTAAATAAATGCACTTGCAAATTTGCAATATTATATACTGTAATTTCTTAGCCGATACAATTTTCTGTCTCCGAGAAACAAGAAAGCACCCGTCAAAAGCAATTCTTCGAACTTTCTCCTAGAATTTATCATAAGAAAGTTTTTTGTTTCTCTCTCTCAGAGATTTGCATCTCTTTTGACCTTTACGGCCACTCATTGAAAAAAGGTACTCACATGACCGCTATATGCAGACATGCTCTTAGGTACGGTCAGAGATTGGGAAAGTAGACGATTTTTTAATAATTATTATTATTATTATTATTATTATTATTATTAAAAAAATTAGGTTTACAACTAGGGTCCCATCTCTTTATCTTGTATGAGAGGACCGCTAGTCAGCTAAGCCATTGGTGTTCCTTATTCTGTGTTTCTTTCTCTTTCTATGTCGTGTGGATGTTTGTTTTGGTGTTGTTAGGCTTTTATATTAAACCTTTACATTATATAATCTTTTTCTTTTTTACGAGATTTTCTTTTGGAAGAAGGAAAGAAACTGCTTTCCTCTTATGTCTGTTTCTTACCATTCACCTTGTTTGAACTTCTTAGGTAAGATGATTTTGTAACTTTTATGTCATCCATTGCTATCACGATAATAAAATGGTAAGTCTTAACAATTTATTTTATTCTCTTATTTGCAGTTTACAACACTGATATATTTGTAACAAAATTGAGGTTTGGTCCAACGCCTTTCGAATTCGCAACCAACCCAACCGCTGAGCTTTTTGGGTTGCCTGCTATTGCAGGAAAGGGAGAATTGCAGGTGGTAATGCACTTTTGGAGTCGTGTATACAACTTAATGTTATGTTTGCCCATACTTGTATTGACCCCCAATAGTTCAACTTAATGTTAAGATCCCCAACAGTTCAATTTAATGTTAAGTTTCCCAATAATTCAACCTAATGTAAGATCACCAGACCATACATGGACTTTTTTGAGGGTATCGAAAATTTTATATTGAATCAAACTTGCGCGTGAGAGACACCTAACTGGTGGATGATGTGTTTTGCTTCTGTTAGTAATAACTAGTGGTGAAGAGTAGAAATGTTCCTCACATTAAGATTGAATTAGTGAATGTGTGTCAGCGCTTTGTTATGCAATGGAAACATATGTAATACTCATATACTATTTATTGAAATAAACAACAATATACTAACCTTAAAATATAGAACTATACGGAACACTGTCTCACATAAGAACATCTACAACGCAACTAATGTCTATTTCAGAATTCTGCCGCTAGGTGTCACTAGTAGTGGCGGCGAGGCATACATGATTGGACTGATATAATGAGCATTTGGCGTGTGTGGGCATCATTTCCTTTCACGTCAGCGTACGTAGAAGATTGTAGAGAACCTCTCCATGTCTGCTAAACAGTTCTTTTTAAAATAAAATATTGACATAAAATTTTCAAGAGAAATAAAGAGCTAAGATCTTCATAGAAGCCTTTATAGTACAGACAACGAAGCCTTGCTGAACCAGAAGTGGTAGGAACAGCAATAAAAAGAAAGTATTTTTGTGCAAGAGGCACCCGTTTTGTTGAGCCATATGACTACAATGTAGAGACGTCATTTCTTCTTTTTTAGTGTTTTTTTAAAGATCAACTAAGGCTTCAGAGGGAGATACTTCATATATCTTATACTTACTATTTTTAAAAAATGGAAGAATTCATACATATTCTAATGGTTCATAACTTGTTCTTAACCATTATTAATGAACAGAGAGACTATTTTTAAACATATTTTTAAATAATATTTACTTATTCCTCTTCATAACCTAAGCTGATTACTTTCTTTTACATATAATAATTTATCTGAAGTTTGAAAATAATTGATTGCTTTCTCTTTTTACATTCTATTATTATTTAACTATAGACTGAAAATAATTGATTGGACACTGAACTTGATAACTCAAAATAGTTGTTTCTGTTTTATCTCTTTCAGATGGATTTCATCTGAACAGCCGAGGAAATTAATATGGTTGATGAGATCTACCTCAAAGAATTGGTGCGCGGTCTAAACGACTACCCGAGAGTCTTCAGTACGTGGAAATGTATCATGGAGATGCAGCGACTGGGACATTGGGAGTCAGAGAGCTGCCACGCACCACTTCGCGCCCTTCGTGCCTTAGAAGGTAATTAAATATTAATTCTCTAGCACTGTGTATCCAGTGGTGATGTCCTGGACTTGTATGTGTACGGATTTTTCCGTACAAAGAAAGTTATGATCAAGCTCAGCAGAAACTTAAGTATTTATCTTTTGGTGAAGGTCAGGTGGATAGGATAAAAGATACAAAGCTTTCGAACATTTTTGATTTTGGAACGCGGTTTGTTCCGGAACAATGCTTAATCCCTTCTGAAAATAATACCATAAATATGACTCCTCAGGAAAATCATAACTTGAGTCACAATAATATAAACGAATTAACCTATGAAGATTTAGCTATCCTAGATGAAATAGATGAGATTGGCAATGAAAATTCCGATGAAATACCGGTTCAAGAAATGAGAAGATTGGTTCAAAATGAGTACAAAGCTGTGGTTATACCCACGCAACATGTCCAGGGAGAAAATCCTGCATATAATCCTCTCAACACTGTGTACAGGATGATCATGACTACGGGAACCAAATGTTTTCACTCCTCAGCCTGGCCCGTCATATGCATGTGTTCCAACATGATTGGACACGGCAGCATCAAGAATAATAGTACAAATGGTACTACTAGTAGCACTAATAGTGGTAGTACAAGTGGTAGTGCCAGCGATAATAATGATGCGCAAAATCAGACATAGTAGCTTCGAAGTTGTAAGGAAGAGCAAAAAATGTTTTAGTAAATTTCATCTTACGGGCCATGAAATTGCCGTTAGACCGGTGGGTGATGAAAGGAATATCCAGTTAAATCTCCCAAGATACATACGGGGCCGCACTTTCCAGATGTGGAAAATATTCACGGTGTAGTGAAATACACCACATTGCCTACAAAAGACCTCTATTTTCCGATCTTTCCATAATTTGCGGAAGACCGATTACACTTCATCCTTTGTCGCACATGCATGGAAGAAGAAAACACTAACGATTGTACTCATAGTGATGCTGAGTGTGCTCTTACAGGAACATTCTGTAGTACAGAGTTACACCTTGCTCTTCGAAAAGGTTACAAAATACTCGATATACATGAGTAGATAGTCAAACTAACTACGAGCGCAATTTTGACCCGACCAGACCAGAGCGCAATTTTTGTGACCAGATTATTTAGACAGAAATGAATGAAGCTGTACTATGCGCAAAGTATTCTCATAACTACAATATTAAAGTGAGATCGCATAGGCTTTTATGATATTTAAAATCATAAAAACTTACATCTAAAATATTACAATGGAATCCTACACAAAATATATTTACTGCATCTTAATATCCAATTTCCAAGCTTTCATTTGACACTTGAATCATTAAAATCCGTTAAAAATTAACTTTAAAAAGCCGATGAGAAGAAATGTATAATAAAATAGCATTTACTGGAATAGATGATCCGTAACTGATCATTTGAACGATTCCAGTACCAGCACAGGACCGTCCAATCCGATTCTCTTTCCTTCTCCTCACGTCAACATATATATACATCAGCTTCTTCCTTCAACACAACTTTTAACTAGCAGTCGAGAGAGGGCGCTATACACCAATGACGTAGTCTCCTCCAGGGAGACGACGCAATACATGACGTCATTGAATCCGTGACGAAATATCTCTCGAGTCTCTTTCTCTCTTTCCTTCCCATCAGCAATCAACGATAAACTAAATGACATGCAACACCATATATTGAGTAAGTGAGTTACTGTTTGAATATGGTCACCTAACCGGCAAATTTAGTTAAAACATCAATGTTCAAAAAAGAAAAAAGTCAGTGTATCCAACTCAATATTTTTTCGGAACGTTCCAGGATTTTAATTTTTCAAGATATCGCTTTAAAACATATAGGGATGAATTCACCCCATTACTAATAAATATGATAATTGTTAAAAGTGAGTTGGCAACACTGCAACCTCACCACCAAATAATGTTAAAATTCAATAGCTCAGTCCCTAATTAACCGATTTCAAAAATTCAAACGGCAAATGAATACTAATAACTTAGCCAATTTTATAAAATGCATAAATAGTTGCATAACCCTCAGGATATTTCTCTCTTTTTCAATATCTCTACAAAATTTCATTAAATCGAAAAAATAAAAATACCACCATAATTCAAATTTAATTCTAAGACTTTTTTAAAGAATAACATTTTCCTGAAAACTCAAAAATAAACCCGTAAAAAATCCCGAATTTTCGAATTTTTTATAACCTCGTCAAATATTAACCGATTTTCAAAATTAAAACAGCAGTCAATAGAGAAATAAATTTACTATCTATCGAATGTCTTGCAGGGTGCATAACTCTAAGGATATAATTATAAAAAACTCAAATAAATCCCTTATTTATACATGTATCTTTAAAATTTAAATGACATTATGTTCTGTATCTCCAAAGGTCTTAGTTTTTTATAGTCTTAATACTATAAAAACACTTATACACTTAAAACATACTTAAAATTACAAGTTCGGATATTGATAATGAAACCATAAAAACACTTATACACTTAGAACATACTTAAAATTACAAGTTTTATTTTTGTTATTTTTTGGATTCATTTCTAAAGTAAAACTGATGTATTTTATAACCATTATCTAAATCTTTCAAACCTTCATACTTAACAAACAGCTTATACTTTTTCAAATCTTTCAATACTTGCTCAGTTTCATCATTATATCTTTCTGGTAATAACGTCTTATATTCCTCATCTAAATGTACTAAAACTCTTTGACCATAACGTTGTGTTTGAATCAATTTCCAAAATGTTATCTCGTACGCTTTACCTTTTTCTAACTCATCTAAGACTTTTTTAAGGAATCTCAATGTTTTAACGTCATTTTTTATTCAAATAATTAGCCATAACTGCTTATTTGTTATAAGGAAAATGTTCGTTTTATGAAAATATTCATAAAACCAATCCTCATTTAAAATTTACATAAAACCGATCCTCATTTGAAATTTACATACAGAACTCAACAGTTAGATAATTATCTTTTAGACCAGTGTATTTGATTTTTATTCCATCTTTAACGATCTCATCAGTCATTTTATCTGTTAAATATTTTGTAAATCTAGGTGGAAGAAAGACCTTAAACTTCTGACACTCAACTAAAATGCTCTTTCCAAACTTAGTTTTAATCTTTTCCATTTTCACAATCTTATATTCTGTATTTAATTCTAATTCTCTTAATCCAATAACTTGTTTTTGCTCAAGACTTCCAAGTTTATTCAAAAGCTCAATATGACTCGACATCGTATTTATTATATAGAAAATCAATGAACACTCCTCAATTTTTATCTTCACCAAAAATATTTAATAATTTTTATCAATTTCGTTTATGGAAAACTTCCATAAAACAATACAAACATACATTTAACTATCTAAAACTCTTCTACTACATTCTCATTCTTAGGATCATATGTAAAGTTCTTTTGTCCAATTAAAATCGCATAACATATAGTATTAGCAGCCACAGCTTCTGCAAAGTCTACTACAAACTTTATGTTTGTTCTCTCATTTACCGATACATTCTTCATCTTACTACAATTAATCACATACATTGGTCTGTTATCTATAAACTCTTTAGGATCATGGTACATTTCGGTATTGCCACATGTTATTCTCTTAAATGCAGTATAATCTTCATACATCTTTAAAAAATCCCTGTTAGCAATATCTAAGTTTCTTAATTCTTTTGGAAATACCTCATTCCTCCCTTTCTTAAGATAGATATTCTATACCTTACAATGATCGAACTTACTTGCATCTGCTGTTTGTTTGCCACTTCTATCAGTTTGGAACATTACAACTACGAAATCAGGCATATCAAATTGTCTAGAATTAAATTGAGTAGTAACATCGAACTCCAAGAAAGAACCTACAACAGTCTTTTGAACACATTGATAAGTATGGAATGAAAACATGATTTTAGGTTCTTTAAGAATATTCAACTTTAACTTGTTTTCATAATTATATTCGTATTCAACAATAGGCATTCCTATCTCCATACTTTTTATTGTTATTTTTCCATCATGAGGAGCTGCTGCACCTGCTGCTGATCCAGTCCATTTGTACAAGACATCGTTATTGTTGTTAGCTTTTGTAAATGTTATTCTCAATCCACCTTTCCACATAACCTCTTTATAATCACTTAAAAAGCCAGGAATTAATCTTAATGAGTACAAAACGCTAAAGTCCTTTCTTAGACCAAGTTTATCATCTGTTTCGAATCCTGCTTGTTTTAGATATTCAACTTCTGATTTGGAAATCTTTAATGTTCCAATAGCTGTAGATGTTATTCCTGGTAGCTCAATCTTATCTATAACAACTCCATGCTTTCTAACCTCAATTTGAGAAAAGAAGAATGGTAAGAAGTTATCTACAAGTTTTATAGTATGATTTGCACCAAATGTTCCTCCAACTGATGCACCAGCAACTTCAAAAGTCATATGACAATCTGCTTTGTGTGGATGTATGAACCCATCCCCCACATCGAAATGAAACTCAATATCTTTGTTAGCTTCATTCAAATTATTAAATGTTCTTGTGTTAGCTTTAAAGCTCTGTAACTCGTAACTCTCAACACTATCCATTTATTATAAAGAAAATCTTGAAACAACGCTTTTATGGGATATACCTATAAAGGAATCATACATAATAACAATTAAAAATTTATAATCCCTATCCTAACTTAACCTTAGCATTCATAGCAGTACCAACTCCAAAAGCAGCTAATCGTTCACCAATTGACGCATCACTACTAAATGCTCTTTTCCATGCTTTAGTTTCTAGTTCCTTATCTGCAATATGTCTTGACTCTGTATCTTTATTGTCTCTGTAGTATATATCGTGTTCTTTACAAGCCTCATCTAATGGGTTAATACCTTTATCACCTCTTTCTAATCTTTCTTGTAGCTTAGTTCCCGGACTACAGTACGAAAATCCTGGAATATGTAATTCAAATGGGAGTTTATTAATCAAATCATTTACTAATCCTTTTCCAAGCTTCTCATCATTCCAGAATCGTGGTGGTAATGTATTTAAGATCTTAATCAAATAACCTATACCTTTTGGATCATTAGGAATAAATTGTGAAAGCTTGTTATTAATCACACGCACTATACCTACTTTCTCATTACAAAAGTTATTATTACCAGCCTTTTCTTCTCCATCTATAACTATTAACCGATCAATTAACTTTCTCACATCATCCATCCATATATATTCTTTAGGTATCTCTGTATATTGTTTAATTCCTTCACCAGTCCTTTTAGGAGTTGGAGGTAAAGATGGTTTAATATAATTATCCCAAAAAGGCTTGATAATATTAATGAACTTAGAACCTCTATTCGATGCTATTTTTTTTATCTCGATTATATTTTTGGAAGGCAGCATCTGATTCTATTATTATTTCCTTGTACTGTTCAAAATCGTCATCATCATAATCTTCAATGGTTTTATTAGTATTCATTGTTAATAATTCCCATAGACCTTCTGTTCCTTTATAAGTTTTACCATTAATTATCAAATCATCACCACTCACTTTAACTTCAGAATTTCCTATCTTATTTATTATTTTCCATCTTCTACAGTTCTTATTCCAAATACACTATCATTTCTTTTACTATAATATTTTGTTTTAATCTTACCAAATGATTGCGCTGTTGTCAAAGGTTCTACTCCTTCAACTTTGTCTTTAATTTGTTTTCTCATTTGTTTTATTTCTCCTGTTATAGGCGTATCACTACTACTTGGAGAACTATCATAAGTTATCTTTTTAGGTGTTTCTAGTAGACTAGGATCTATTGAAGCCGTCTTATGAACAACTGAAACAAGTTCAGTTATTAGATTTTTATTTTGTTCTGCTACTTCTTTGATCTCACTTCCCAAGTTTTGAATAGCATCAATTACAGGCTGTTCTTGCGTCTTAAATTTATCATATATACCTGCTCTTTCCTTCTTCCATGATTTGAAGCCCTTTATCAAGAACTCCTTTAGCTTAATATTGTTATGAATTTCTTTTTCATCCATTTATTATATAGAGTAGTAGAAAATGGATAGATCTGGCTCAACCTAGCTCATATTAGGACAACTCACAAGCCCCTGGGAAAATGACCATCGTACACCGTGAGCCCACGGTCTTTTACGACCTCCATTTTTGGGGTGAATTTATTCCCTTTTATGACCACTTTTTAGGGGATGTATTCGTTCTCTTTTATGAGCATATTTTAAGGGGTGAATTCGTTCCCTTTCATGAGCATATTTTCCAACCCCTATTTGAACATAGCAGATAACACATAACACTACGTAACGCACAGCAGAACAGATAACACATAAGAGTACATAACATAACAAGGGTGTATTCATTCTCTTTTATGAGCATATTTTCAACCCCTATTTTAACATAGGAGATAACACATAAGATTACGAACACATAGAAGAGAAGATAACACATAACACTACGTAACATACAGCAGAGCAGATTGAACTCGTTCCCTTTTATGAACACTTTTTCAGGGGTGAACTCGTTCTCTTTTATGAGCACATTTTAAGGGTGAACTCGTTTCCTTTTATGAGCACTTTTTCAACCCCTATTTTAATTACGAACACATAGAAGAGCAGATAACACATAAGAGTACGTAACACACAGCAGAGCAGATAACACATAAGAGTACGTAACATAACAAGGGTTCAACCCCTATTTAAACATAGCAGAGCTAATACAAGAGTATGGTTTATTTTCCAACCCCTATTTTAACATAGCAGAGAATACATAATATTCATTCCCCTAAGTAGGGGAGATATGTATGTTTTGCCCCACTTTGCCCCCTCCACCTCCTAACTGCCCCCAAACATTTATGAAGTTGCCACTGACCATTGAACTTTAACACAGAATGATACCCCCAAGTGAGATTGAATATGCTTTTATGACACTTAAAATCATAAAAACTTACATCTAAAACTTATAACTTATAGGTCTGTCTTTGATTGAAAAAATAGTTTTTGTTTGATCGAAATCGGTTCAGAAATAGCTGAATTATAAGAAGATAAAGTTTAGTATGTCGCATAGGTTTTTATGACATTTTAAAATCATAAATAAATTTTCAAAGTAAAAAGAAGCAAAACCTGTGCACAGGTGGACCTGAGAGGACTTACGCCTTTCTCTTATTTGTTTGTTTGGTTTGCTTTTGGCTGCCTCTCAGGCTCCTTTTTCTGTTTGTTTCTCTTTCTGCTGCTGCTTCTGCTGCTGCTGCTTCTGTTGTGCCTCCGTTTCTCTTTCTGCTGTTGCTTCTGCTGCTACTTCTCTTGTGCCTTCGTTTTCTTTTCCCGACTAGCGCTAGTCTCCATTCACGTCAACTCAATCTGATTTGCTGCTTATAGATGAGAGAGTGAAAATCCTTCTTCTGGCTTGGAGGCGACTCGAACCTGCGACGTCCACGCCGATAACTCCTTACAGCTGGCCAGACTGCAAGCGAGCGAGCTCGGCTAACACTACGCTCAAGAAATCCAGTGAAAATTAGTCCTTATATATGAACAAATACTTCTACAAGCAACGCCATCTATTAGCAAAGTGATAAACTACATGATATACAGCACTATCTACTGAGTAACTGAGTAACTTCTTAGAATGTCCACCTAGCTAGCAAATATAGCTAAAACATCAATGTTCAAAAAAAGAAAAAAATGTCAGTGTTGCCAACTCACTTGCCCAATATTATAGTGTTTACCCAAAATATTTTTAATAGGTTAGTCTTACGTCCCCATAGTTATAATGTGCTAACTCATCAAATAAAAAAGTTGGCAAATTTCTGAAAAAAAATTATGAGTTGGTATACACTGCAAAAATAAAAATTCAGATATTTGAAAAATAAAAAATACTAGCATAATCTTCACAAAATTCTAAGACTTTTTTAAAGAATAACATTTTTCCGAAAACTCAAAAATAAACCCGTAAAAACTTCCCGAAATTTTGATTTTTTCTAAAATTCTCTGTAACTTCACCGAATATTAACCGATTTTCAAAATTCAAACGACGTTCGACAGAGAAATAAATTTGCCATCTTTTGACTGTATTGTGGGTCGCATACCTCTAAGGATACTATTCCGAATTTTTCATAGTTTGACTGTATTGTGGGTTGCATACCTCTAAGGATACTATTCCGAATTTGTTATATCTCCGTTGTTTATTAACCGATTTCAAAAATTCAAACGGCAATCAATAGACAAATAAATTTCCTATCTATCGAATGTCTTATAAATTGCATAACTCTAAGGATACAAAAAACTCAAATAAATCTCTTATTGATACATGTATCTTTAAAATTCGAATGACATTCAAAAGTACTGCTTCTCCTTATGCATTGTGTATATTTAAAGGTCTTAGTTTTATGGCTTTATCACCATAAAACACTTAGAACATACTTAAAATTACAAGTTCGGATACTGATAATGGAATCTTCTGTTAACTTCGTTCTCTATAGGAAACAATGATTTCTTAAACTCTGTCCACTGATCGTAATTCAAGCTGAATAGACAACCGTTAATATCAAAACTACTTGAACTTCGGTTTGCACATTTTTCACAATTACATTGAAGTTATTAGTAAGAATGAACTTCTTTTGGGGATCCATTTCTAAACACTCCATTTTTTACTTCTGACAACATATTTTTGTTCATTTTCGTTCATTTTTGGATTTACATACAGAACTCAACAGTAGGATAGTTTTCTTTTAGACCAGTGTATTTGATTTTTATCCCATCTTTAACGATCTCATCAATCATTTTATCTGTTAAGTGTTTTGTAAATCTAGGTGGAAGAAAAACCTTGAACTCCTCACACTCGACCAAAATGCTCTTTCCAAACTTAGTTTTAATCTTTTCCATTTTCACAATCTTATATTCTGTATTTAATTCCAATTCTCTTAATCCAACAACTTGTTTCTGTTCAAGACTTCCAAGCTTGTTTAAAAAATCAACGTGTTTTGCCATCGTATTTATTATATAGAAAATCAATCTTCAATTTTTATCTTCACCAAAAAATATTTAATAATTTTTATTATTTTCGTTTGATGGAAAAACTTCCATAAAACAATCGTTAATGAAAACAGTTTGAGGATGCAAGGGTATCTTTTCGATACCCTTTAAAGTCGCTTATGGCTAACTGATAAAGGGCCAGTGAGACTGGCCCTTAGATTCTTGAACCGTAAGGGGTGAGCAAAACGCTCACCCTTAAAATCTCTATATGTCCGTTGATATTTTGTTAACTATCTAAAACTCTTCTACTACTTTCTCATTCTTGGGATCATATGTAAAGTTCTTTCGTCCAATTAAAATCGCATAGCACATAGTGTTAGCAGCCACAGCTTCTGCAAAGTCTACAACAATCTTTATGTTCGTTCTTTCATTTATCGATACATTCTTTCTCTTACTACAATTAATCACATACATTGGTCTGTTGTCTATAAACTCTTTAGGATCATAGTACATTTCGGTGTTGCCACACGTTATTCTCTTAAATGCAGTATAATCTTCGTACATCTTGAAATAATCCTTGTTAGCAATATCTAAGTTTCTTGATTCTTTTGGAAATACCTCTTCCTCCCATTCTTAAGATAGATATTCTTTACCTTACAATGATCAAACTTACTTGCATCTGCTGTTTGTTTGCTACTTCTATCAGTTTGGAACATTACAACTACGAAATCAGGCATATCAAATTGTCTAGAATTAAATTGAGTAGTAACATCAAACTCCAAGAAAGAACCTACAACAGTCTTTTGAACACATTGATAAGTATGGAATGAAAACATGATTTTTGGTTCTTTAAGAATATTCAACTTTAACTTGTTTTCGTAATTAGACTCGTATTCAACAATAGGCATTCTTATCTCCATACTTTTTATTGTTATTTTTCCATCATGAGGAGCTGCTCCCGATCCAGTCCATTTGTACAAAACATCGTTATTGTTGTTAGCTTTTGTAAATGTTATTCTCAATCCACCTTTCCCCATAACCTCTTTATAATCACTTAAGAAGCCTGGAATAAATCTTAATGGATACAAAACGCTAAAGTCCTTTCTTAGACCAAGTTTATCATCTGTTTCAAATCCTGCTTGTTTTAAATATTCAACTTCTGGCTTGGAAATCTTTAATGTTCCGACAGCTGTAGATGTTAATCCAGGTAGCTCAATTTTATCTATAACAACTCCATGCTTTCTAACCTCAATTTGAGAAAAAGAATGGGAAGAAGTTATCTACAAGTTTTATAGTATCATTTGCACCAAATGTTCCTCCAGCTGATGCACCAACAATTTCAAAAGTCATATGACAATCTGCTTTGTGTGGATGTATAAAGCCATCACCCACGTTGAAATCAAACTCAATATCTTTGTTAGCTTCATTCAAATTATTAAATGTTCTTGTGTTAGCTTTAAAACTTTGTAACTCGTAGCTTTCAACACTATCCATTTATTATAAAGAAAATCTTGAAACAGCGCTTTATGGTAAACACCATCAAGCTATATAAATATTAGCATTGTCGTAAAGTCGACTGAGGAAAAATTTTCTAAAGCTTATAATCCCCATCCCAACTTAACCTTAGTATTCATAGCAGTACCAACTCCAAAAGCAGCTAATCGTTCACCAATTGGCGCATCACTACTAAATGCTCTTTTCCATGCTTTAGTTTCCAGTTCCTTATCTGCAATATGTCTCGATTCTGTATCTTTATTGTCTCTGTAGTATATATCGTGTTCTTTACAAGCCTCATCTAATGGGTTAATACCTTCATCACCTCTCTCTAACCTTTCTTGAAGCTTAGTCCCAGGCCCGCAAAATCTAAAACCTGGAATATGTAATTCAAATGGGAGCTTATTAATCAAATCATTTACTAATCCTTTCCCAGACTTCTCATCATTCCAGAATCGTGGTGGTAACGTATTTAAGATCTTAATCAAGTAACCTATACCTTTTGGATCATTAGGAATAAACTGTGAAAGCTTATTATTAATCATACTCACTATACCTACTTTCTCATTGTAAAAGTTATCATTTCCAGCCTTTTCTTCTCCATCTATAACTATTAACCGATCAATTAACTTTCTCACATCATCCATCCATATATATTCTTTAGGTATCTCTGTATATTGTTTAATTCCTTCACCAGTCCTTTTAGGTGTCGTGTTCTTTTTAGGAGTTGGGGGTAAAGTTGGTTTAATATAATTATCCCAAATAGGCTTGATAATATTAATGTACTTTGAACCTCTACTAGATGCTACCTTTTTATCTCGATTATATTTTTGGAAGGCAGCATCTGATTCTATAATTATTTCCTTGTACTGTTCAAAATCATCATCATCATAATCTTCAATGGTTTTATTAGTATTCATCGTTAACAATTCCCATAGACCTTCTGTTCCTTTATAAGTTTTACCATTAATTATCAAATCATCACCATTCACTTTAACTTCCAAATTTCCTATCTTGTTTATTATTTTTCCATCTTCTTCTGCAGCTCTTATTCCAAACACAGTATCATTTCTTTTACTATAATATTTCGTTGCAATCTTACCAAATGACTGTGCTGTTGTTAAAGGTTCTACTCCTTCCACTTTGTTTTTAATTTGTTTCCTCATTTGTTTTATTTCTCCCGTTATAGGAGTATCACTACTACTTGGAGAACTATCATAAGTTATCTTTTTAGGTGTTTCTAGTAGACTGGGATCTATTGAAGCCGTCTTATGTACAACTGGAACAAGTTCAGTTATTAGATTTTTATTTTGTTCTGCTACTTCTTTGATCTCACTTCCTAAGTTTTGAATAGCATCAATTACAGGCTGTTCTTGTGTCTTAAATTTATCGTATGTGCCTGCTCTTTCTTTCTTCCAAGATTTGAAACCCTTTATCAAGAACTCTTTCAACTTAATATTCTTCTCAATTTCTTTCTCATCCATTTATTGTATAGCAAACGAACAAACGTCAATGAACGTCAATGAACGTCAATAAACGTCAAAGAACGTCAAACGTTAAAACGTAAAACGTCAATAAACATCAAACGTTTAAGAAGTGTTTTATCTTGTTCCTATACTTACCATTGTTTACCTTCCTTGTCATATCAATTACTATGAAACCATAATCTTCTTGCCAACATTTTGAACACATCTCTTTAAATTTATCATAAGACATATCTCCCCCAACAAACTCATTATACACATGTTTAAGATTAGTATCATCTTGTCTGAATATGCATAGGAAGTTGACGTTATCTCTTATAAGCTGTTTAGGTACTTTTGAATATGTTTGTGCAAGATAGAAACAGTCTAAATGTCTATGTCTACCTCTTGTAAAGTAATTTCTAACAGTATCTTGATTCTCCAAAATATAATCGTCAAACACAACAACAGAGTATTTTTCACATTCATCCATAGGTACAATAGAATCATTACTGCTTAAGAACGTTGCTATTTGCTTCTTAAACTTTAGTTCTGCTTTCTCAAATCGATCTTTTAACTGCTCATACTTTGGCTGATTCATGCTTTTAGAATATATGTAGAAGTAATTATTGTTTAACCAACCTGGCTGTAATAAGAAGTTAAATAGCAAAAACGTTTTACCAGACCCCGACGAACCTACGATAAGGCATCGAACATCATCAGGTATAAGCTCTCCATTTCTTTTCTTAGCTGTTGTTTCTTTCATCATCTCTTTCACATCCCAATTAATAGTTTTCTTACTCATTTATTATAGAGAAAATCAGGGGGTGAGCGTTTTGCTCACACTTTCAGGCCCTTCACATGTGAAGGGGCAAGGATTAGAGTTCTTTATACAAACACGAGACATTTTGGACCTCCGAATACTACGGGGCAAATTTTATGATCTTATATCTTTAAGTTGTTCTCTGATCTTAAGCAACGTATCCTTTATATATTCGCTATCCATTTCGCCATTCAATGTTATTATCATCTCTAACTGTTCTTTAAATGAGTTAATGCAAGTGACAATGGTTTTATATTCGCCTTTTCTTCTGCTTATGTTTAGCTTAGAAGACAAACCTGTTATAATAGCGCTTCCAGTTGCAAGAGACGTTGTTAATATCGAGTAAATTGTTACAGGTATAAAAATATTAATAAACCCAGTTGTTGCAGAAAGAATAACCGACAACGCGATCAAAGTGTAGTGTGCATATTTAACAATTCGTAGTTTTCTCTTTTTCTTCTTTAAACTGTATTCTAACTTTCGAATGACATCTTCTATTAACTTGATTACTTTCTCTCTTGGAATATCTCTAGGTAAATCAAACTCGTTCATTTATTATATAATAAATGGCTAAGGTATTTAAGCTAACGAGTGATACTTCTGTTTTAAAGAAGAAGCTCCATTACGAATTAGACAATAGTAGCAACTATTTAAGTATAGGACTAGTTGGGTTTTACAGTACATATCTGACACCAAACGTTACACATAATGCGCGGTTTACGTATGGAGGCGAATCTGTTCGTATACCAAATGGACAATACAGCTTAAACAGTCTTAATGAGTATTTAAAATCTCGCTCCATAAACATAACGTTAAAAGAGGATCATATAACAAATAGAGTAAAAATAGAAACAGGTGATATTGATATCAAGATGGGAAACTTAGGTACTGTTCTTGGATTTGAGTTTTATGATGTTTTAGAAAAGAACAAAACACATATTGGAAGTAAGTTGCCAAAGTTTCATCCGTTTGACACTATAAATGTTCACTGTAATATAGCAGATGGCATGTTTGTTAAAGATACAGAATACACACATAGAGAAACAGGAATTATAGCATCATTCAAAACAGATGCCGAGTTCAAACATAGTATTATTTACGAGCCTACTTATCCATTATTTTTCCCTATATCCAAAGACAAGGTTGACAATTTTGAGATAAGGATAACAGATGAGAATGATTCCTTAATTGATTTTGGTGGAGCAAAAACAACTGTACTTTTACAAACCAAGATTTTCTCTTAAATAAATAGGAAGATGTGTTCTATTAAAGGTTGTATGTTTAGTGTTATTTATAACGAACTAAAGGATCTAAATATTGATCATGTATTAACAAAGAAACAACTTAACGATAAAGCCAAGAAAATTAAAGAAGGTAAAGGAATGGATTTAACTTTAATTACTGCACAAATGAAAAAGATTAAGAAAGAGCATATTGGCGGTTTTATCTTTACAATTCCAGCCATTCTAGCAGCTTTAGGAGCAGTTGGCTCATTAGCAGGTGGTGCAGCAGCGATTACTAAAACTGTACTTGATGCTAAGAAGAATAAACAAGAACTTGAAGAACAAAAAAGACACAATATGGCTATGGAAGAAAAGCAGGGAGCAGGTAAACCAAAGAAGTCAAAAAACTAAAACCATTGACCAACTTCGATATAGAGAGGTTGGCTAAAGAACTAAAGATAAAACGATTTAGAGGTGTATTTATGAGTGATGAACTTCCACAAAAACCCTATGTACATGAGTGTGGCGTAGTTAACCTTGATAAATCAGAAAACATTGGTACTCATTGGATATGCTATTGGAAAGATAACAACATAAAGTACGTGTTCGATTCTTATGGTGGTGTTCCTCCTAAACAACTGGTACAATATCTTGGTACCGAAAACTTACTTTACAATGACGAACGAATACAAGACTTTAACTCAGTTATATGCGGTCATCTTTGTGTTAAGGTTTTAAATCTTCTAAATCAAGGGTATCCTTTTAGTGACGCTATGTATATGATTAAAAATGATTAAGTGCTTTTATGGTTTGTATCCATAAAAGTTTTGCTTTAAGATAAATATGGAAGCTATACACAATAGATTTTTAGATTATTTTGAGAAGCATGAGGATGAACTCGATGCACTAGATAGATATAATTTTTATCAGTATTTTCAGGATGTTAGCGAGATAGACTTAAAAGATAAAGACAACGTATATAATGTTATTGATCTATGGAAAAGGTTAATACCAAAATTTTTGTACACGGAAGAAGAGTTGGAAAAGTTACGTCCAATAATTACCTTAAAGGACTTGTCGAATTGTAGCTCTAGACCATTACAATGCAATTATTGTGGTAGTAAGTCATTAACAAAAGGTATGAGCAGTTACATTTGTGACGATTGTTCTGTAGAGAGTGGTTGGGTTTACAGTACTTGTGAAGAAAAGAAAGCTGCTTGTGTAAGAAAACCCTGGTACGATACTACAAAAAGATTTAAGTTACAGTTATCTCGTTTGCAAGCTTTACAGGATAGAATTATTCCCGAAGAGGTGCTCAAGGTGTTAAATGACGAACTTAGAGATATACCAAGAGATGTAATATCAACAAAAGATGTTCTAGAAGTACTAAAGAAAAACAAATACACAAAATATTATGATGATGTCTATTTAATACACTATCACCTTACCGATCAAAAACCATTAAAATTACAACATATGGAAGAAACACTTATAAACGACTTCGAAAACTTACACGAGGTCTTTAGGGAGCTGTATCCGGAAAGAGCATTGTTTATTAACCTAAAATGTGTATTGTACTATCTGTTGAAAAAGCACGATGCTCATGTTGATATTGATTTTAAACGCTCACCTAGACAAATAGAGATGTTAAGGAAATGTTTTGAAAAACTAGGATGGACATTTTCTGTATAATAAATGAGTATGGATATATTTGCTAATGTTAAAGATAGAAAAGGTGATGTTGATATTAGTGAAGAAAAATTAAAATTGTTGGAGAATTTAAATGATGTTGTTAGCGTAAGTCAACTTAGGTCAATAGAAGCCCAATTAGAGAACGATAAAAAACGATTTGAAGATGTATTAGAAACGTTGCAAGACACATACATAAAGAAATTAGATTTTCAAAAGATTAGAATGGATACTACTAGATTGGTTATGCAGAAAGAAACCATGCCTCTACTATATCGATTAAGAGCTAAAAACGTTAAGGAGCCAATCTTTAGAATATTTAATCTCTCTAACGGTTACAAATTTCTCTATAATGGGAAAATAATGCACATGGACTTAAGTTTGGATAAATACTTTCTAGATATATATTTGGGTGATACTTTGATTAAAGAGATACCTTTTGACTTTAAGAAGAACGATATAATTACGATTAAACCAAATAAAAATTCTGCTATGGAAGAAGGACAATTATTGTTTGTTGTAATGTACATAGAAAGAGAGCTTTCCTAAAGACGTTTGCTATATAATAAATATGGATATCTTTGGTAATGTTAAAATGACATCAGAGTTAGATAATACAGTTGTGAGAAAAGATATTGCTATGTTGAAAGAAGAGCTTAACTTCATCAAACGGAGTTATGTTATAGAGCTTCATAGTCGATTGATATCAGAAAATGTTGAAACTCCGTTCTTTTTAATACATAATCTATCTATCACATACAAATTTCTTTATAAAGGTAGGTTAATGCATATAGAATCATCTTACAATACGTATTATATAGATATATATTTAAATGATTCTCTAGTTGAAACTTTTCCATTGCACTTTAATACAAATGATAAATTAGCAATTAGACCATCTAAAGGTTCTGATCTGAAACATGGTAAATTACTATTGCTTCTTATGCATGTAGAAAGAGAAGACGAAGATAGTGATGATGGTGAGAATGTTGATAGCATAATATTAAACAGCGATAGTTATTGATTTTCTATATAATAAACAGGATGTATTGTGTTAAGTGTAAGAAAGCAACAGATACGAAGAAAGATACTATTAGAATTGAACAAACAAAGAATGGAAGATATCTAAAGAAAGGTATTTGTTCTGTATGCGGTGTTACTAAAACTCAATTCGTTAAAAAGCCTGATTGACTAGAAGAAGGTAAAGGTGTTAGAGAAGACATTATAGAAGAAATTCACAAACCATCTAGAAAAAACTTTGACAGATTAAGTGTAGTTCTAAAAGGTATCGATGATCTTTGGCAGGCTGATCTTGTAGAAATGGATAGCGGAGTATTAAAAGGCGTTTCCAAAATCAATAAAGGTTATAAGTATTTGCTAACGATTATAGATGTGTTCTCGAAATATGCGTTTGCTGTTCCTGTTAAAGATAAGAGTGGCAAGAATGTTACAGAAGCATTCGAATCCATATTAAGAACGAGAAAACCTAGTAACTTACAAACAGATCAAGGTAAAGAGTTTTACAATAAAGAGTTTAAGAAGTTGATGGATGAAAATAAGATTAATCACTACTCAACCTATAGTGGCAAGAAAGCTTCTGTGGTTGAAAGATTCAATAGAACGCTTAAGCAGAACATGTGGAAAAGGTTCACGACACAAGGGAATTACAAATGGATAGAGATATTACCAACACTAGTTAAAGAGTATAATCATCAAATTCATAGAACAATTGGTTTAAAACCCATAGAAGTTAGCAAGAAGAATGAGCAAACAATATTGGAGAAAGTGTATCAAAAAGAATATAAGCGTGTTAAGCCCAAATACAAGTTAGGTGATCATGTTCGTATAAGTAAGTCGAAAGGGTTATTTGAGAAGGGATATACACCTAATTGGTCAACAGAAGTATTTGTTATTAGTGAAGTTATTCCATCCAATCCACCTACGTATAGAATTAAAGATTTGGAAGAAGAGGATGTGCAAGGTAGATTTTACGAACCAGAACTATTAAAGACGAGGCATAAAGATGAATACTTGGTGGAAAAGGTGTTGAGAAAGAAAGGTGACAAAGTATATGTTAAATGGCTAGGGTTTGATGATTCGCATAATAGTTGGATAGATAAGAGTAATGTTGTAGTGTAAATATAAATATTTGTCTTTTATGGTTATTATGCCATAAAAGGATAGTTTGAACGAGATAAGGGGGTAACGAAACGATACCCCTCATAGCATATATTTCCAGAACCGGTATGCTGGGTCTAAAAATTATCAAAAAATAACCGACTCCCAGAACTAACTCTGGGAGTCGCTCCAAAACAAAGTTACATACAAACAAATCAAGGTCCCGTTTTCCAGGACATTGTCAAGTGTACATCCTCATACAATCTTCATTAACAAGTCTCATATATTCCTTAGTGTAGTGTAAATATAAATGTTTAAATGAGATAAGGGTATCGAAACGCTACCCCCATTTCCAGGGACCGAATTCGGTCCGATGAAATTATCGAAAATTAACAACACAACAAACTTCGAAATGGCCGGGATTCCGGCCACTTCAGAAACTCATCTTACACAGTAAAAACTAGCTGGTAACGAAAATGAAGTTAAAAATAATGGATAGTTCTTTTAGTTTAAACGATATTTGTTACGAGCAGATCAAGGATCAGTATTGGTATGGAATTTTTGGTGACTTTAAACTGATTATAGATAAGAACACTGGATACTTCAATGCTACTAAACTGTGTCAGAGTGGTGGTAAGAGGTTTGACAACTGGCTTAAAAATAAAGATTCTAAAGAACTGATAGAGTACATTTTATCTACTCTATCAATAGGAGATCAAATTATTAAAACAATAACAGGAGGTAAAGGTGAAACATGGAGCGAAATAAGAGGAACATATGTATGTAAAGAGTTGATTTTGGATATATCTCGATGGGTTATGACAAGAAATATAATGTATATCCACTTCAAATCACAAAAAATAAGCAGGAAACTCATATCAATTTATTATATGTAAAAGATGAAAAGAACAGTCATTTTTGTTGGATAAAAGACTTATCACGATTAATAAGAAGTCAAGTGACAAAACATACTGAGAAGTTATACTTTTGTGATAGATGTTTAACAAGACACTTTCGAAATGAGAAGCAGTTGCAAAACCATGAGCTGTATTGTAAAGAGCATGAGGCTGTTAGAATAACTTCCTAAACCATATGACAATCAAATAAAGTTTCAAAACTATAATCGATCATTAAGAGTTCCATTTACGATAATTGCTGACTTTGAATGTATCTTATGTAAGTTAAAAATAGAGCACAATTGTAGTAAAACAGTAAAATATCAAAAGCATAAGCCAATGAGTTTTTGTTACTATGTCAAGTATTCAAATGGGGACTACAAAGCCCCTGTTAGTTATATAGGTCCAGATGCTGCGAAAGTATTTATTGAAATGTTACAAAAAGAAGCAATAGAAATTATGAAAATATATAAAAGGGTAGTTAATATGATCCCGCTTAGTGAGGAGGAAATAGAAGTTTATAACAGTTCGGATACTTGTCATATATGTGAGAAAAACTTGAATGACTTACCACCAGCTGTTGAGAAAAAAATAAATATATTGAAGAAGAAAATACAGTTCTACAAGGATAAAGATGATATGAGTGAAAAAGTAGAAGAATGGAAGCATGAGTTAAGAAAATGTCTATATAAGATAACTAAAAACAAAGCTAAGGTGAGAGATCATGATCATTTAACTGGAAAGTTTAGAGGTGCAGCTCACAGTTATTGCAATTTAAACTATAAAAATCCCAACTTTGTTCCTGTATTTCTTCACAACTTAACTGGCTATGATACGCATTTGTTTATTAAGGAGTTAGCTTATGATACACAGAAAATTAAACTGATCGCTAATAATGAGGAAAGGTACATATCATATGAAAAATATGTAAAAGAAGGATCAGAAAAAGATGGAATAAATTTAAGATTTGTTGATTCATTTAGATTTATGTCAAAGAGTTTAGCAGAGCTAACAAAGAATTTAAAGCCAGAACAATTTCGAGAAACATTAAAGTTTTTTCCAATTGATAAGCTTGATCTAGTTACTACAAAAGGCGATTATCCATTTGATTATGTTGATTCATTTGAAAAATTGAAAGAACCTGTTCCATTATCTCCAGACAAATTTGCAAACAGATTAACAGGAGAAAAAATGAGCCCTGAACGTCATAAGCTTCATGTACGAGTTTGTAAAGAGTTCAATCTAGAGTTATTGGAGGACTTAACTGAACATTATAACAAAACAGATGTCCTTCAATTAACAGATATATTTGAAAACTTTAGAGATGTGTGTTTAAAGGCATATGGATTAGATCCTGCTTGGTATTATACAGCACCAGGTCTATCGTGGGATGCAATGTTAAAGATGACTAAGATTAATTTGGAATTGTTAACTGATTATGATAAAATACTAATGTTAGAAAAGGGTATAAGAGGAGGAATCTCACAGTGTAGTAAAAGATATGTAAAAGCTAACAACAAATATATGCAAAATTATAATAAAGATGAGTGTTCAACATACCTAGCATATCTAGACGCAAACAACTTATATGGATGGGCGATGAGTCAATACATGCCTTATAAAGACTTTAAGTGGGTTAAACCTTACATAGATATAAAGAACATTCCAGATGACTCAGAAACTGGCTACATATTAGAAGTAGATTTAGAATATCCAAAGCATTTACATAACAAGCATTCTGATTTACCATTAGCTCCAGAGAACATGTGTCCACCCGGCTCAAAACAATCGAAATTATTAACAACGCTTCACAATAAGGAAAGATATGTAATTCACTATAGAAACTTAAAACTTTATATGTCACTCGGAATGAGGTTGAAGAAAGTGCATAGGGTATTAGAGTTTAAACAATCAAACTGGCTAAAGAAATACATTGATTTAAATACAGAGATGAGAACACAAGCTAAAAATGAGTTCGAAAAAGATTTTTATAAGCTCATGAATAACTCGGTATTCGGAAAAACAATGGAAAATATTAGAAAGAGGCAGCCCATACAATTAGAATGTGATCCTAAGAGGGTAGAAGCATTAATTGCTAAACCTAACTTTGATTACAGAACAATATTTAGTGAGAACTTGTGTGCTATACATATGAAAAAAGAGCGATTAACATTTAATAAGCCAATATATGTTGGTATGAGTGTATTAGAACTATCAAAACTGTTAATGTATGATTTTCATTATAACACGATGAAGCCGAAATATGGAAACAATATAGATTTATGTTATATGGATACCGATAGCTTTATATATGAGATTGAGACTGAGGACTTTTACAAAGATATAGCAGAAATAATTGACCAGTTTGACACGAGTGAATACAAGGAAAATAACATATATGGACTACCACTAATAAACAAAAAAGTATTAGGTAAGATGAAAGATGAGAATAAAGGTAAGATAATGACGGAGTTTATTGGATTGAGATCAAAGATGTATGCTTATAGAGTAGAAAATAAAGAAAAGAAAAAGCTAAAGGAGTAACTAAATGCGTAGTTGCCAAGGAGTTGCAGTTTGATGATTATAAAGAAAGCTTATTTAAAAATGTTAAAACGTATAAGGACATAAACCTCATTAGAAGTTATAAGCACGATATATATAGCATAACCGTTCATAAGCTGGCACTAGATTCCTCGGACGATAAAAGATATATAGCGCGAGATGGTATAAATACGTTAGCTTGGGGGCATTATAAGATAGAAGAGGAGTAGATGTAATTATATGTAGTGTAGTTTTAGTTATAAGTTTTAGATGTAAGTTTTTATGATTTTAAGTGTCATAAAAGCATATTCAATCTCACTTGGGGGTATCATTCTGTGTTAAAGTTCAATGGTCAGTGGCAACTTCATAAATGTTTGGGGGCAGTTAGGAGGTGGAGGGGGCAAAGTGGGGCAAAACATAC
This sequence comes from Thermobia domestica, assembly GCF_964235325.1. Lineage (NCBI taxonomy): Eukaryota > Metazoa > Arthropoda > Insecta > Zygentoma > Lepismatidae > Thermobia > Thermobia domestica. The sequence goes on from NC_137470.1 coordinate 97,489,197, forward strand.
ATATCTCCCCTACTCCCCTACGAACACATATAAGAGCATACGAGTACATAACATAGTAGGGTGAACTCGTTCCCTTTTATGAGCATATTTTTCAACCCCTATTTTAACATAACCGAAATGACATAAGAATACATAACTCATTCCAACCCTTATTTTAACATAACGAGCAAAGATTACAATCGAACACCCACGGTCTACAGATAATCATTTTAGAGGGTGTATTCATTCATTCTCTTTGATGACCATTTTTTCCACCCCTAATGAAATTACATAGGATAGCAGATAATACATAAGATTCGTTCCCTTTTATGAACACTTTTAGGGGGTGAACTCGTTCCCTTTTATGATTACTTTTTCAACCCCTATTTGAACATTTTAACATAGCAGAAATGACATAAGCATGTCCTCAAACTACTGACCATCGTGAACAAAGGTCAAACTCGAAAACGAAACAACATATCGAGGTGCTGTTTCCACATTTAGCAATTGGTCATCAAAAAAGTACTGACCATCAAGGTCAAAAATTAAAACTCGAAAACAGAGCCACATTTAGTAATTGGTCATCAGGTACTACATGTCCCAAAATTAGTGGCCATCGAGGTCAAAGGTCAACATACTTAAAACCTAATTACTCGAAAATGGATCCACATATTGAGGTGCTGTTTCCACATTTAGCAATTGGTCATCAGGTACTACAAGTTCCAAAATAATGACCATCGAGGTCAAAGGTCAACATACTTAAAACCTAATATCTCGAAAACGGAGCCACATACTCAGGTGCTGTTTCCACATTGAGTAATAGGTCATCAACTACTACAAGTTCCAAAATAGTGGCCATCGGGGTCAAAGGTCAACATACTTAAAACCAAATAACTCTTAAATGGATCCACATATTGAGGTGCTATTTCCAAATCTACTAACTGGTCATCAACTACTACAATTTCCAAAATAATGATCATCGAGGTCAAAGGTCAACATACTTAAAACCTAATAACTCGAAAACTGAGACACATATTGAAGTGCTGTTTCCAAATCTAGTAACTGGTCATCAACTACTACAAGTTCCAAAATAATAATCATCGAGGTCAAAGGTCAAAGTACTTAAAACCTAATAACTCGAAAATGGATACACATATTGAGGTGCTGTTTCCACATTTAGTAATTGGTCATCAAATACTACAAGTTCCAAAATAATGATCATCGAGGTCAAAGGTCAAAATACTTAAAACCCAATAACTCAAAAACGGAGCCACATTAAGTAATTGGTCATCAACTACTGCAAGTTCCAAAAATGCTGACCATCGAGGTCAAAGGTCAAAATACTTAAAACCCAATAACTCGAAAATGGAGACACATATTGAAGTGCTGTTTCCACATTTAGTAATTGGTCACCAACAACTACAAGTTCCAAAAATACTGACCATCGAGGTGAAAGGTCAAAATACTTAAAACCCAATAACTCGAAAACGAAGCAACGTATAGAGGTGCTGTTTACACATTTAGTAATAGGTCATCAACTACCATTTGACCCAAAAGTACTGACCATCGAGGTCAAAGGTCAAAGTACTTAAAAACTAATGACTCGAAAACTGAGCAAAATATTGAGGTGCTCTTTCCACATTTAGTAATCGGTCACCAAAGACCACATGTCTCAAAAGTGTCAACCATCGAGATCAAACTCGAAAACGGAGCCAAATATTGAGGTGGTGTTTCCACATTTAGTAATAGTTCATCAATCACTGCAAGTTCCAAAATAATGACCATCGAGAGCTTGTAAACGGAGCAACGGATAAATTTTGTACAAAGCAGAAAAAGTGAAGGAGGAATAAATTTGAGTGGTCTATTGAATTTTGTACCAACGAGAAATGCCATTTTAACTAGCTGAGAATTATATGTCTTCTTGTACTAATTAAATAAACGAAGGAATATTGTACCAATGAGAAATGTCATTTTTTCTAGACCATGTTCTAATATTTAAACAAACGAAGGGGTGAATTTGAGTGACCTATTCAATTTTGCACCAACGAGAAATAATTGCGTATTTTAAATAAACAATCGGATAAATTTAACCGACTCAGAAGTTCAATACTATTTTGTACTCTTGAGTGAGCTTTCCAATTTTGTAGCAAGAAGGACCATTTTTTTAAAAACTAACTCAGAATTTCATTTCATTTTTGTAATACTCAAATTTGGATGAAGTATTTAGCTTTGTATGAACCAGAAAAATTTGATTGGATTATTTTCTTAGGTACCAACTGGAAAAAGTGAAGGGCCATTATTCAAATAAACGAAGGAATAGAGTATTTAGTTTTTGTACCAACTAGAAAAAAAGAAGTGAAGTATGAATAAAATTTAGGTGGACTATTTTCTTTTGTACCAACTGGAATGTTCTATTTTTTTTATCAATCAGAAAAAAAACGAAGAAGAGCCATTTTAACAAGTTCATAATTTCGATGTTCTACTTTTTATACCAACGAGAAAAAATGAACTAGCTGAATATTCAAATATACGAAAGAATAAATTTAAGTGACCTATTCAATTTTGTACCAATGAGAAATGGCTCAGCAAGAGGCGAAGAAGGACTATTTTATATAATTTTACTACTCAAATAAAGAATGAAGTATTTAGTTTTGCACCATTTTGGAGTATTCAAATAAACAAAGGAATAAATTTGAGTGACTTATAATTTGTGTCAACTCTAAAATCAATTAAACGAAGTAATGCATTTGAGTGAGCTATTTAATTTGAAAAACCGAAGTTGAGTATTTTATACCATTTTGTATTATTTGAATAAACAAAAGGAAAAAGCAAAAAAGGATTTTAAACTAGTCTAATAAACGAAGGCATAAATATGAGTGAGACCACAGAAAAAAACGAAGAAGTCCCATTTTAACTAACTGAGAATTTCTGTACCTTTTTGTACTATTTAAACAAACGATGGAATAAATTTGAGTGGCCTGTTTTTTGTACTAACCAGAAAAATCGAAGAAGGTCCAATTTAGCTAACTCAGAATTTATATACCTTTATACTAGCTCAATGAACGAAAGAACAAATTTGGGTGTTCTACTTTTTTATACCAAACAAGGAAGAACCATTTTAATTTGCTGAGTATTTTATACCATTTTGTACTACTCAAATAAACGAAAGAATAAGCGAAAAAAGACCTTTATAACTAGCGCAGAATTTCTGTAACGCAAAAATTAATTTGGATGGAGTAACAAGAAAGAAAGCAAAGATATGCCATATTAACTATTTAAATAAACGAAGGGATAAATATAAGTGATCTATTCCATTTTGTACCAAGGAGAAATGCCATTAACTTAGAATTTCTAGTGCATGTTGTATTATTTAAACAAAACGAAGGGCTAAATTTGAGAAAGCGAACATGAACCATTTTACTCAAATTTGGATGGAGTATTTAGCTTTGTATGAACCAGAAAAAAAAAGTAAAGAAGAACCATTTTAACTAACTCAGATCTTTATACCATTTTGTACCAATCAGAAGGGTCATTTTAACTAGCCAAGCAGAAAAAAGGAAAGAATTAACACTTTGTACTAACCAGAAAATGAGAAGAAGGATCAGCATTCTATACTTTTTGTGCCATTTATTGGGTGTCCTATTTCTTTTTTTACCAACGAGAACCATTTTTAACTGACTTAGAATTTTATACCTTTTTGAAAAATTTGTATCAAATCGAAAAAACCAAGGAAATACCATTTTAAATAGCTCAGCATGTTATATCTTTTTGTGTTTTTGGTCTACCCAATTTCTTGGCCATGTTGTACTATTTAAACAAACGAAGGAATAAATTTGTGTGACCTATTCACTTTTGTTACAAGCAGAAAAAGGAAAGAATAAATTTGAGTGGCTTAAGCAAAGAAGGTCAATGAGAACTAGCCTTTTTGTGCTATTAAATTTGAGTGACCTATTGAAGAATGAATAAATTTTCATTATGTTTAGAACATGCTTCACATAATAAAACTGAATTTGGTGTATAATCATTAAATAATTGTATAACACATGTATGACTAATACTTTCACTAGTACACCCGCACTCATTAGCTTCCACTTCAAAACAGGTAATATTTGAAACACTTTCATCATCACTTTCCGGGAGTATTTCATCATTATATCTATTATAGCGTCTAAAATAATACAGTTCTTCTAGTTCTTGTGTTGGATATATGATTCTCACTTTATCACGTAATTCATCTGACAAATCGGGGTCAGACGGGTGAATTAACAGTATAGGTTTTTCGTTTTCACGCTGAATTTCTTTTTCTCTAGGTGAAACATAAGCAATTTCCATGCTAGTAATTTTTCTGCTCTTCAGCAAAACAAATCAAATAAATAATTTTATATACATACAATACAAGCATTCTATGCATTCTCCGTGTTTAATAATATATTTCAAGGCAATATAACATCATGATGTATGTCCTATTATTTTCCAAATATACTCCATAAACTTATATTCTATTATAATTAAATACATAAATGCAAAAATACATATTTGTCTTTTTGACTTAGACGAGGAAGGAAAGTCTAAAAATAATTGAATCGTCGAGCAATAGGCAATACCTTAGGACCCTCACTATACTAGCAGTACAAATGTTAAATATCGGCAGCAACATGGAACTTTGAAAACTTCTCTTACTTTGATATAATCTCTTCTTCTGCTGTGATTCAAAATGGTCAAGTATGCTCTTTCTTCTTTTTTTCTTTAGTACGCAAATTGCTATGAAGTCTGTTCTACACAATTATGACTCAAGTCTGGTATGTTAAATCTCAAGTTCAATATTTTATGAGCCTTTCTTAGTTACGGGAGAGTCAATTTAAATTGTTCTCTGGATGACACAAAAATAATACAAAATGTAGCATCACAAAGGTATAACATTCTGAGCTTTTCTTCTGATTGTTACACAAATGAAATAGACTACCCGTAATACAAAATGGTATAAAAATACCTAGCTTGTTATAATGAACCTTCTTCCCTTTTTTTCGTGCTTTTTCTGCTTGCTATAAAAGTGAATAGGTCAAACAAATTTGTTTTTCTATGGTTGGTACAGAAAGTAGACCTTCCCCGCTTTTTTAATTACAAACAAAATTTATTCATTCTTCAATAGGTCACTCAAATTTAATAGCACAAAAAGGCTAGTTCCCATTGACCTTCTTTGCTTAAGCCACTCAAATTTATTCTTTCCTTTTTCTGCTTGTAACAAAAGTGAATAGGTCACACAAATTTATTCCTTCGTTTGTTTAAATAGTACAACATGGCCAAGAAATTGGGTAGACCAAAAACACAAAAACCTATAACATGCTGAGCTATTTAAAATGGTATTTCCTTGGTTTTCTCGATTTGATACAAATTTTTCAAAAAGGTATAAAATTCTAAGTCAGTTAAAAATGGTTCTCGTTGGTAAAAAAAGAAATAGGACACCCAATAAATGGCACAAAAAGTATAGAATGCTGATCCTTCTTCTCATTTTCTGGTTAGTACAAAGTGTTAATTCTTTCCTTTTTTCTGCTTGGCTAGTAAAAATGACCCTTCTGATTGGTACGAAATGGTATAAAGATCTGAGTTAGTTAAAATGGTTCTTCTTTACTTTTTTTCTGGTTCATACAAAGCTAAATACTCCATCCAAATTTGAGTAAAATGGTTCATGTTCGCTTTCTCAAATTTAGCCCTTCGTTTTGTTTAAATAATACAACATGCACTAGAAATTCTAAGTTAATGGCATTTCTCCTTGGTACAAAATGGAATAGATCACTTATATTTATCCCTTCGTTTATTTAAATAGTTAATATGGCATATCTTTGCTTTCTTTCTTGTTACTCCATCCAAATTAATTTTTGCGTTACAGAAATTCTGCGCTAGTTAAAAAGGTCCTTTTTCGCTTATTCTTTCGTTTATTTGAGTAGTACAAAATGGTATAAAATACTCAGCAAATTAAAATGGTTCTTCCTTGTTTGGTATAAAAAAGTAGAACACCCAAATTTGTTCTTTCGTTCATTGAGCTAGTATAAAGGTATATAAATTCTGAGTTAGCTAAATTGGACCTTCTTCGATTTTTCTGGTTAGTACAAAAAACAGGCCACTCAAATTTATTCCATCGTTTGTTTAAATAGTACAAAAAGGTACAGAAATTCTCAGTTAGTTAAAATGGGCCTTCTTCGTTTTTTTTTCTGTGGTCTCACTCATATTTATGCCTTCGTTTATTAGACTAGTTTAAAATCCTTTTTTGCTTTTTTCTTTTGTTTATTCAAATAATACAAAATGGTATAAAATACTCAACTTCGGTTTTTCAAATTAAATAGCTCACTCAAATGCATTACTTCGTTTAATTGATTTTAGAGTTGACACAAATTATAAGTCACTCAAATTTATTCCTTTGTTTATTTGAATACTCCAAAATGGTGCAAAACTAAATATTTCATTGTTTATTTGAGTAGTAAAATTATATAAAATAGTCCTTCTTCGCCTTTTGCTGAGCCATTTCTCATTGGTACAAAATTGAATAGGTCACTTAAATTTATTCTTTCGTATATTTGAATATTCAGCTAGTTCATTTTTTCTCGTTGGTATAAAAAGTAGAACATCGAAATTATGAACTTGTTAAAATGGCTCTTCTTCGTTTTTTTTCTGATTGATAAAAAAATAGAACATTCCAGTTGGTACGAAAGAAAATAGTCCACCTAAATTTTATTCATACTTCACTTCTTTTTCTCTAGTTGGTACAAAAACTAAATACTCTATTCCTTCGTTTATTTGAATAATGGCCCTTCACTTTTTCCAGTTGGTACCTAAGAAAATAATCCAATCAAATTTTTCTGGTTCATACAAAGCTAAATACTTCATCCAAATTTGAGTATTACAAAAATGAAATGAAATTCTGAGTTAGTTTTTAAAAAAATGGTCCTTCTTGCTACAAAATTGGAAAGCTCACTCAAGAGTACAAAATAGTATTGAACTTCTGAGTCGGTTAAATTTATCCGATTGTTTATTTAAAATACGCAATTATTTCTCGTTGGCGTAAAATTGAATAGGTCACTCAAATTCACCCCTTCGTTTGTTTAAATATTAGAACATGGTCTAGAAAAAATGACATTTCTCATTGGTACAATATTCCTTCGTTTATTTAATTAGTACAAGAAGACATAATTCTCAGCTAGTTAAAATGGCATTTCTCGTTGGTACAAAATTCAATAGGCCACTCAAATTTATTCCTCCTTCACTTTTTCTGCTTTGTACAAAATTTATCCGTTGCTCTGTTTACAAGCTCTAGATGGTCATTATTTTGGAACTTGCAGTGATTGATGAACTATTACTAAATGTGGAAACACCACCTCAATATTTGGCTCCGTTTTCGAGTTTGACCTCGATGGTTGACACTTTTGAGACATGTGGTCTTTGGTGACCGATTACTAAATGTGGAAAGAGCACCTCAATATTTTGCTCAGTTTTCGAGTCATTAGTTTTTAAGTGCTTTGACCTTTGACCTCGATGGTCAGTACTTTTGGGTCAAATGGTAGTTGATGACCTATTACTAAATGTGTAAACAGCACCTCTATACGTTGCTTCGTTTTCGAGTTATTGGGTTTTAAGTATTTTGACCTTCCACCTCGATGGTCAGTATTTTTGGAACTTGTAGTTGTTGGTGACCAATTACTAAATGTGGAAACAGCACTTCAATATGTGTCTCCATTTTCGAGTTATTGGGTTTTAAGTATTTTGACCTTTGACCTCGATGGTCAGCATTTTTGGAACTTGCAGTAGTTGATGACCAATTACTTAATGTGGCTCCGTTTTTGAGTTATTGGGTTTTAAGTATTTTGACCTTTGACCTCGATGATCATTATTTTGGAACTTGTAGTATTTGATGACCAATTACTAAATGTGGAAACAGCACCTCAATATGTGTATCCATTTTCGAGTTATTAGGTTTTAAGTACTTTGACCTTTGACCTCGATGATCATTATTTTGGAACTTGTAGTAGTTGATGACCAGTTACTAGATTTGGAAACAGCACTTCAGTATGTGTCTTAGTTTTCGAGTTATTAGATTTTAAGTATGTTGACCTTTGACCTCGATGATCATTATTTTGGAAATTGTAGTAGTTGATGACCAGTTAGTAGATTTGGAAATAGCACCTCAATATGTGGATCCATTTAAGAGTTATTTGGTTTTAAGTATGTTGAACTTTGACCTCGATAGCCACTATTTTGGAACTTGTAGTAGTTGACGACCTATTACTCAATGTGGAAACAGCACCTGAGTATGTGGCTCCGTTTTCGAGATATTAGGTTTTAAGTATGTTGACCTTTGACCTCGATGGTCATTATTTTGGAACTTGTAGTACCTGAAGACCAATTGCTAAATGTGGAAACAGCACCTCAATATGTGGATCCATTTTCGAGTAATTAGGTTTTAAGTATGTTGACCTTTGACCTCGATGGCCACTAATTTTGGGACATGTAGTACCTGATGACCAATTACTAAATGTGGCTCTGTTTTCGAGTTTTAATTTTTGACCTTGATGGTCAGTACTTTTTTGATGACCAATTGCTAAATGTGGAAACAGCACCTCGATATGTTGTTTCGTTTTCGAGTTTGACCTTTGTTCACGATGGTCAGTAGTTTGAGGACATGCTTATGTCATTTCTGCTATGTTAAAATGTTCAAATAGGGGTTGAAAAAGTAATCATAAAAGGGAACGAGTTCACCCCCTAAAAAGTGTTCATAAAAGGGAACGAATCTTATGTATTATCTGCTCTCCTATGTAATTTCATTAGGGGTGGAAAAAATGGTCATCAAAGAGAATGAATGAATACACCCTCTAAAATGATTATCTGTAGACCGTGGGTGTTCGATTGTAATCTTTGCTCGTTATGTTAAAATAAGGGTTGGAATGAGTTATGTATTCTTATGTCATTTCTGTTATGTTAAAATAGGGGTTGAAAAATATGCTCATAAAAGGGAACGAGTTCACCCCTAAAATGGAGGTCGTAAAAGAGAACTAGTACACCCTTTAAAAAGTGCTCATAAAATAGAACGAGTTCACCCTACTATGTTATGTACTCGTATGCTCTTATATGTGTTCGTAGGGGAATGAATATTATGTATTCTCTGCTATGTTAAAATAGGGGTTGGAAAATAAGCCATACTCTTGTATTAGCTCTGCTATGTTTAAATAGGGGTTGAACCCTTGTTATGTTACGTACTCTTATGTGTTATCTGCTCTGCTGTGTGTTACGTACTCTTATGTGTTATCTGCTCTTCTATGTGTTCGTAATTAAAATAAAGGTTGAAAAAGTGCTCATAAAAGGAAACGAGTTCACCCTTAAAATGTGCTCATAAAAGAGAACGAGTTCACCCCTGAAAAAGTGTTCATAAAAGGGAACGAGTTCAATCTGCTCTGCTGTATGTTACGTAGTGTTATGTGTTATCTTCTCTTCTATGTGTTCGTAATCTTATGTGTTATCTCCTATGTTAAAATAGGGGTTGAAAAATATGCTCATAAAAGAGAATGAATACACCCTTGTTATGTTATGTACTCTTATGTGTTATCTGTTCTGCTGTGCGTTACGTAGTGTTATGTGTTATCTGCTATGTTCAAATAGGGGTTGGAAAATATGCTCATGAAAGGGAACGAATTCACCCCTTAAAATGTGCTCATAAAAGAGAACGAATAAATCCCCTAAAAAGTGGTCATAAAAGGGAATAAATTCACCCCGAAAATGGAGGTCATAAAAGACCGTGGGCTCACGGTGTACGATGGTCATTTTCCCAGGGGCTTGTGAGTTGTCCTAATATGAGCTAGGTTGAGCCAGATCGATCCATTTTCTACTACTATATAGAAAACGAACAAACGTTAATAAACGTGAAAAAATATCAAACGTTTTTAAAGTGTTTTATTTCGTTCCTATACTTACCATTGTTTACCTTCCTTGTCATATCAATTACTATAAAACCATAATCTTCTTGCCAACATTTTGAACATATCTCTTTAAATTTATCATAAGGTATATCTCCTCCAACAAACTCATTATACACATGTTTAAGATTAGTGTCATCTTGTCTGAATATGCATAGGAAGTTAACGTTATCTCTTATAAGCTGTTTAGGTACTTTTGAATATGTCTGTGCAAGATAAAAACAGTCTAAATGTCTATGTCTACGTCTTGTAAAGTAATTTCTAACAGTATCTTGATTCTCTAAAATGTAATCGTCAAACACAACTACAGAGTATTTTTCACATTCATTAATAGGTACAATACAATCATTACTGCTTAAGAACGTTGCTATTTGTTTATTGAATTTTAGTTCTGCTTTTTCAAATCGATCTTTTAATTGTTCATACTTTGGCTGATTCATGCTTTTAGAATATATGTAAAAGTAATTATTGTTTAACCAGCCTGTCTGTAATAAAAAATTAAATAACAAAAAAGTTGTACCACACCCAGATGGACCCACAATAAGACATCGAATATCATCAGGTATAAGCTCTCCATTTCTTTTCTTAACTGTTGTTTCTTTTACCATCTCTTTTACATCCCAATTAATAGTTTTCTTACTCATTTATTATAGAGAAAATAGTCTCTTTTATGATATTATATCTTTAAGTTGTTCTCTGATCTTAAGCAACGTATCTCTTTATATATTCGTTATCCATTTCACCATTTAATGTTATTATCATGTCTAACTGCTCTTTAAATGAATTAATACAAGTGACAATGGTTTTATATTCATCTTTTCTTTTGCTTATGTTTAACTTAGAAGACAAACCTGTTATTAGAGCACTTCCAGTTGCAAGAGATGTTGTTAATATTGAGTAAATTGTTACAGGTGTAAAAATATTAATAAATCCAGTTGTTGCAGAAAGTATAACCGACAACGTGATCAAAGTGTAGTATGCATATTTAACAATTCGTAGTTTTCTCTTTTTCTTCTTTAAACTGTATTCTAACTTTTGAATGACATCTTCTATTAACTTGATTACTTTCTCTCTTGGAATATCTCTTGGTAAATCAAACTCATTCATTTATTATATAATAAATGGCAAAGGTATTTAAGTTAACGAGTGATACTTCTGTTTTAAAGAAGAAACTCCATTACGAATTAGACAATAGTAGCAACTATTTAAGTATAGGACTAGTTGGGTTTTACAGTACATATCTAACTCCAAACATAACAACAGAAAAAAACAGTTTCTCATATGGTGATAGACAAGTTTTTCTACCAGAAGGGTAATATAATTTAAAATCACTTAATGAGTATTTAAAATCTCAATACATCAACATAACATTATCAGAAGATCATTTAAGAAATAGAGTTAAAATAGAAACTGATAGTAATGATGTTACAATTGGGGGTATAGGTACTGTCCTTGGGTTTAATGTTTTTGAAGTTTTAGGAAAAAACAAAACACATATTGGAAGTAAGTTACCAAAGTTTCGTCCGTTTGATACTATAAATGTTCACTGTAATATAGCAGATGGTATATTTGTTAAAGATACAGAATACACACATAGAGAAACAGGAATTATAGCATCATTTAAAACAGATGCCGAGTTTAAACATAGTATTATTTATGAGCCTACTTATCCATTATTTTTCCCTATATCCAAAGACAAGGTTGATAATTTTGAGATAAGGATAACAGATGAGAATGATTCCTTAATTGAATTTGGTGGAGCTACAACAACTGTACTTTTACAAACTAAGATTTTCTCTTAAATAAATAGAAAGGTGTGTTCTATTAAAGGTTGTATGTTTAGTGTTCCTTATGGTGAACTAAAGGATTTAAATATCGATCATGTATTAACAAAGAAACAACTTAGTGATAAATCCAAGAAAATTAAAGAAGGTAAAGGAATGGATTTAACTTTAACTACTACACAAATGAAAAAGATTAAGAAAGAGCATATGGGTGGTTTTATCTTTACAATTCCAGCAATTTCCAGGCAATTCCAGCCATTCCAGCCATTTACGATCAATAGGAAGAAAATTATACACATTTTGAAATTTCAAACGGCCGTCATTTTGAAAGAAGATGGCGTATTGAAAAAGACATTGAAACCAAAGTTGTAGAGATCCTTACGAGGATTAAGAAACACTTTCACTTTCTCTCTAGCATCAATATTTAGGATGTTAAGAATCTTTACAAAATACATGCCTTCAAATTTAACCTCATAGAAATCTCTAAAAATAGAATTATTTATTTTTGAAAATTGAATTTTTTATAGTTTCAAATACTTACATGTATCACAAGTTTCATGTTTTCAATCCACATTAAAGTGAGTTATACTCTTAAGTTTTTAGTTAAATATTTACCCAATTTGATTAATAACGGCAATTTTTCTTTTACCTCTTAAACAACCTACAAACTAAAAATATTAACTTTTGGTAATTTTCCTTTAGGATTGTTTCGACTTCATACGTGACGAATTTCACAATTATAGCTCTTCTGAAAATACCTAATAACTATGGAATGTAGAAATTATCCCATCAAAATAACATTGCAAAGATTTTTCACTTCCGAATAAAAGCCCAATAAAGTTTGAAATTTATATTTTTGATAATTTACTTACATAACATTATAAAAAGTTATGACTTTTCCAAATTTCAACTTTTTATTTCAATTCCAATTATGCTGAATATTAGATTTAATATAAAAATCATTCTTTTATATAAAGAGTTTCTCTTAGAGCTATTAGCATACCAAATGTCAATTTATCATTTCGACCGGAAGTACTAGTAAATGTATGACAATGAATCAGTTCATGTACCTTTGCATATTAAATATACCTTAGATATAGAATGAATAATTAATCAACGGATCTAAGGAATTTAGCTGAACTGATACGAGTGTTTCATGACATTTATTGACAATTTTGAATGTTATAACGCAACTCGACTCGTTTAAAAGACGCAAGGTTAAGTAATAAGTCTTGCAATATTGTCGTATTTGCATCACTTTTGGTGTGTATGTCACGTAACAAAAACAGTTCACGTCACCAAAGGTGCTCGACAGCACAAGTATACAGGTGGTAGTTTTTGCCCTAAATGTTTGTGCAAAGCTGTGTTGCGTGTGTTATTTGATGCTACAAAGATTAAAGCGCAACGAAGCCTAAGTAGGGACCTTCTTTGTATGAGCTTAAATAGAGCCATGTAACTGTGGAAGCAACCCAAACTATATACAGTGTCTTTTCTGAGAATATTGAAGAGGCAGTTAGTTGATCACATTAGATCAAGCAGATTTTTCAAAATGTTTGCCTGTGTTTGGAAGAGGCTTGGAAATCACCTAAGATTAATATGGTAGAAAGCAATGGGTTCCAAGTTCTTGCGCCAGATCGTAGGGTGAAATCGGACATCTATTATTTAGATGTTATCAACTAAACATCGTATCTTACAATCAAGCTGTTCATCATCTTCAAAACTTTGGCAATAGCATCCGGGCCTACCGAATTGTGCCTCATGAATTGACCTTAGCTTAAGAATGAAAGTGAATTAATTTGTGTGACAAACTCTTGGAAAGCCCACATGATATTTTTTAACAAAGAAAATAGTATGTGATGAAGGAAGATATTTTTCAAAATTCTAATATGAATGAATAGTAATTATAAAGGACAAGATGTCTGATTCTGCTGCCAAACTTGAGCGCCGCACTGCACGATGCTGTCCGTCTGATGGAATTATCAGGTGATCATTCACAACGAGCTCTTTCGGACGATTGAACCATCACAACAACACCCACTTGCACTCCAAACATTTGAAGGGGATGTATGCCATTCTTTGCCGAAGATGCTCTGGGTCGGTGAAAAGAAAGTGATCCCTTCTGTTGCAAGATAACGAAAAACATCGTACTTTCCGAACAATCTGGAGCAACTCCAAGGAAATAGGACTGATGTCAGATCCAAGATAAAGTCCAAATCTTGTAATTTCCAATTACTACTTATTACGGTCTATGCCCCATTTACTGTTCTTGTATTGTTTTAAAATAGTATTGGAAAACTAGTGGAAATGCGTTTTCAAAAACTTTAAGATGACCTCTATTTTGAATGCTGGCAGCTTTCGTTGTAACGTGAAGAAAAGAGCATGTAAGTGCCCGAAATATTGTAAAACTTTTGACCCATTCTTCCCATTTATTACATCAGTAATTTGGAAGAGGTGTCTCGATTTAAATATGTATTTCTTGTTACCCAATTACCTTTGCACCAAGGACCATCTTATAGCGCAAACAAAGAAATTGGATTATAAATGCAATATGCGCAATGCAGTTAATGGCGAAAGACAAACAACATATGATTTAAACTGTGCTATTTCTAAATTGTTGGACACTTATCCGTGTGTTTTTTAAGTCTTATTTTCTAAGTTACTTTTATACTGAAAAGTACTGGCAACTCAAGTATTCAACTTAATGTTATAGTAACTGACCTATTTAGAAAATAGAACTATAATAAAATGTAACTTACGTTTTAAAAAATATTGGACATATATTTAAATAATTAATAACTTACCTATAACCATCCTGTAATAATGTTGACACACACTGTTTCAACAAATTAAATTCGTCTTCATCAATGTAGAGGGAAAATCACATTTACACTGATGAAGACGGAGGTATCTCGTTGAAACAATTCGTCGTTTCAACAGTATTATAGGGTGCTTACAGGGAATATTTAACTAAGCTTACAAAATGAATCATTTCTTATCAGTGGCAACATTTTGATGTTGAACTGTTTTGTTTCAAATTTACATACAACGTTAAACGTACTTTATGTATTAGAGGAACACAGGAACTAATTTAACTAATGAAAGTGGAACCAATCTGGTAACTAAAACACTATAGTGACACTGCAAATGTTAATGTTTGAAACAGTATGTTTGTTTTAATCTTTAAAACTAATGTACACGTTAGTATTTGAAGTTTTATACAATGGCTGTATCAGTCTGTCCATCCATTGGCAATTACCAGAGCACAAACATAAAACATAAGAATAAATCTTCTGATGGAAATCGAGTGTCTCAACATTAGGGTCAATTTCCTCACCCTTCTTTCTATTGCAACCGAAAGTGGGAGAAATAGGGGTAAGGGGGGTAAAGCGGCCACCCTAAGGAATTTTATTTTTTCACTTCTATTTACGGAGTAATTATTCATAATTTCAAATCATACAAAACGTCCACTTTACCCGACCTAGTCGGTCAAAGTCGACATGCTTCCCAACAGTGTTTAGCTTTAGGAAATCAATAAAGAAAGAACTCATAAACCTATAACATACAGTTTTATTTGCAGAAAATAGGAAGAAAATTTACGGGAAAAGATTTTATAAGAAAAATGGAAACAATATGATCAAATAGGCTTACCACAAGCCTACAATTAAGTCTATATTGAAATGCCTTTGTAGACAACATGCACCAAAAATTCGCATAAGAAATATGAAAAATATGGCCTAAAATAAAATAAGGCCATAAGTGTACAACGAGAACTACTTTGTGTCGTTCCATTTGACTAGTTATTTTAACATCAGGCCTACATTAACGTTAAATTGAGACGTTCATTGCAATCAAATGGATGGGTGAGATCGAAAAGGAAAAATTCCCACTTGAATTTCCCTTTAAAGAGCCTAGACCAAAATTCAAAACGCTTTTCGCTACACTATAATATTCTATAGGCCTAATTAGTTTGTTTTTTAAACATAGTTCTGCATAATATAAATGGTTTTCATTAATAGTCTACAAGCCGTGAAATCATTGTAGAGCAGAAGGCCCATGGTTTATATAGGAAATCGTTTTCAATTTAGTCCTTCAAAATTTGATTCCAGTGGCAGAAACTGTTATTATAGTATGTTGCTTGTAGTCGTAAGAACATTACCTAATACTAAATACAAAGAAATCAAATAGAAGCTACTAAAACCCCATGTTTCAAAGTAATCAAATGCATTTATTTGCTAACAGAATAACATAACATAAAACCTCCAATATTATTTCGATCAAAAATATAGACTTAAGTCTATCTGAGGGTACCTAGCATTCCAAGTACATGATAGGTTAACTGATGTATCAATATTAAATTATTAAACTTAATTTATTACATAATTTAGCAATACTTGGATCAATTGGGAGCGTTGGACAAAGTGGCCACACGTACAGGGAAATGGTCACTTTACCAACCTCTGCTTCTGACCACTTTGCACGATTGCACGCCATACTATCCATTTCATTTTTCGCCCTGAACAACAAAATTCAAACACTACTAAGTAATAGAAAAATTATTAAGAAACATTACACTTGATAATGGAAACATTATACAGTGTGTTTGAAAAAGAGCTCCCTGGTTTTAATCTGTCCTAGAATCTGTACAAAGTGACGTACACTATTCTAGTTTGTGGTGTTTGATTCATCAACTCTCCAAGTTTGGCTCCCCTGCAGTTGTCAGGTCTGCTTGAACTTGAGACGGCACCAGTGCTGTTTTTTTTCCTGTTTCCTCAGTTCAGTCCAGGCAGGCGTGCAGTGCAGAGCAACTCAGCAACAATGTGTACTCCGCAACAGAAAGCGCAGTGTGTTATTTGGCTTGTGAAAACTGAGTCAGTTATAACAGTGCAACGTAATTTTAGACGTCAGTATGGTGATGAACCACCTACAGCAAAAACTATCTGTCATTGGCTAGTCTTTCAAGGAAACCGGTAGTGTTTTGAAAGCAAAATCACCAGGTAAACCGAGAACTTCTGAAGATGTTATTGAACAGATCCGTGTTCTTGTGTTCGGAGCACAAAGAAGCCAAGGTCAGACGTAGTCTACAAATAGGAGTGCCTAAAGGTACTGTGTATGATGTTGTGCGTAAAAGACTTAAGTTGCGCGCCTACAAATTGCAACTCTTACATGAAATTAAACCTACTGATAAAATCGAAAGGTATGAGTTTGCTGCTGACTTTCTATACAGAATTGATGATGAAGTCAATTTTTTAAAAAAGATTCTCTTTTCTGATGAGGTCACATTTCATGTTAGTGGAACAGTTAATCGTCATAACTGCAGAATTTGGGGGGCAGAGCATCCAAATGAAGCTATTCAGCATCAACGTGACTCTCCCAAACTTAATGTCTGGTGCGGTTTGATGGAAGATAGTGTGATTGGTCGTTTCATTTTTGTAGAGAAAACAGTAAACATGGACGTTTACTATGGCATACTGACAAATGGACGATATTGAGGCAGAAAAGAGGCTTGTGTTTTTCCAACAAGATGGCGCCCCATCTCATTACAGTAACCATGTGCGTGCGGCTCTTGATACTCGCTTTCAGAAAGGTGGATAGGCAGGGCTAGCCCAATACCTTGGCCACCACGAAGCCCAGACTTAACCCCACTGGACTTTTTTTTGGGGGTCACATAAAAAATGTTGTGTACAGTGAAAAGATCAGAAACATCAATCATTTACGGGAAGAAATCGTCGCGGCGGTTGGGACAGTTACACCTGAAATGTTGGTGAATACGTGGCGAGAAGTGGAATATCGTCTCGACGTGTGCAGGGCTACAAATGGATCCTACGTTGAAGTATACCAATATTAAACAAAACTTGAAGGAATTGTCTTTCATGATATGTACTCATTGGTGTAAGTTTTCATTCATTGCCCAATTAAATTTATACTTAAAACTAGGGAGTTCTTTTTCAAACACCCTGTATAGTCACTAAGTTTTATCTAGTTTGGAGAAAACCACTATTAAACTAATACTTCCCCTTAGATCAACAATAAATGAAAATATCGTTTCCTTCATTCAAGCAAAACAACAATTGCGTCAGGCCTCTTTGTCATCTAGAACTACAATGCAACTAGCGCAACTGATTGGGCCTACTTGCGATAGGTGTCAGGTATATACAGGCAAGAAAAGTGCCGCTGACCACTTTACCCTCCCTAGCCACTTTATATTCCCTTCCCCTATATCACTTTAAGTTTTGATATCGATAACCATTGAGCAAAAATAGTAATGTAACTGTTAAACTGTTCTTGATAGAAACCTAGTTTTCCAAGACTAGGTCCGTATACGCCCATGTCACGGTATTAAAACAAAAAGCGATAGAAATCTACCGAAAAAGGATACAAATACCACTTCTGGTTTGAATATTGGTTTTCAAAGAGCAGTAAGTAGGAAAAACTTTTCTTAAAATACGTATATGGGATCCTGGGAATATGTTCATCATCCGTGATTATCGCTCCTCTGAAACCAGAAGTGGTAGAAGTATAAAATTCGGAAAAGGGAGGGAAGTTAAGTTTTCAAATATAATGCAAGAATCAATGGTGTGAAAAGTTATTGGCAAAAACCGACCACAAAGGGAAAATTTTTCGAGTGTGCTCGATTGCCATTGGAAAAAGTGATATACTTTACTCCATAAGGAAGTCATGATGAAGTGAAGTGAGTGTACAAAGTATTCATAGTAGTGTCGCAAAGCTGTGTAATACGCAAGACGTGATTTTCTGACATATGAAGTATTTTTCAACCATTCTCGTTTACGCATATACCCACCGTCGCTGATACGCCTGCTCTATATCGCACCCCTCGTTTACGCTTGTGCCCCACTGCTACGCTCCTGCCTTGACTCGGTTACATAGTATTTGTGCTTTCTAGAGGCCATCTAACACAAATTGGTTGTTGTTTTAAAGTTGGTTCGTGTTTTATACTCATCCCTCCTAAAGTCGATCCGCACCCAGTAATGCAACATTTACCTAAGAAACATTTAGTAAGAAACATTTTCTAAGGCATTAAGGATGTATTTTTGCTAAAAGAAAATAATATTTCATGAATGTAGATGTGCCCCCCTAAAAGAGGGTAGTACCGTAAATGAAACGTAACGTAACCTTATCTTACATAGCCAAAACTGGCAATGCCTTCTGCAGGCGATCTGTGATTTTTGGTCAGTTACTTCTGTTCATTAGGCTCTTAGTAGAATAAATGCCCTCTGTGATGGTTCCTATAAAGTAAATGTGAACCAAGTAAGCTCAATACGAGTTACATACTAGTAAATATGTCACCCGATCCTACATAGATTAATGTTCAGTGAATCACGTTTCATCAGATCGATTATATAGTTGACAAAAACTAGATCTGCAAGACCCATTTAACTTTACCCGTTTAATGTTTCAATATTAATATTCTTTTGTGCCTTTTACAGGGCAAAATTGCTAAGTAATTGTAATGTTTGGTAAATCATGCTCTTCAATGTTTTCAGAATACCTATCTTGTGATCAATAGGCCTACTAAACGAAAGTGCACTTTTCCTTTTAATTTACCTTCATTATGCAGATATGGTTTGTACATCTTACACCACTAAACATGAAAAAGTGTATGCGGCATCAATCATGTTTTGACATGTAGTAGTAATCTTTCCTGCGTCATTCCTGATAAATGCAAATATTACAAGAAAACATCGCTTAAAAGTCCAGTATGATGGCATTTCAATGGCTGAAATTGTTATCGCTATTTTGACCTAATGAAGCATTATCTACCACTGTCAGAAATGTCCTATCATATACGAAATTGCAGTAATCAGGGCAATATTTTGGAGTACATATAAATAAATTAACAAATTAAAGAAGTTAACATCATAATGTTTAATGGAGTTTGTACTAAAACATTAAAAAACCCCGATGAAATTATTACTATTACTGCAACCTATAACGCAAATAACTCACTACTGCCAATGTTAATCATTCTTATTAACCAGGGGCGTCATTTAGGGGAGCAGGGAGGGGCATTTGCCCCCCCCTGAGTTTGAGATGTATGTAGATTTTATCAATAGAATAGTAGTAAATCAGTGAAAAACGCGAAATTTTACTTATATCAAGGGGTCTTGCCCCCCCCGCAAGCAAAATCTGAAATGACGCTCCTGTTATTAACGTTATAAACAACATTTAGTAGTAATTGTGGTTAAATTAAGAGTACTTCTTAAATATTCATAAATAATTATGTAGGTAAATATTCCTACGTGATCGCGAGGTTGCATTTTGTTCATTCGGGGAAGCACTTTGCGTTGCCAGGTCGCAAAGTGAAAATATCTGCATATAACTTTAAAATACTGGTTAAATGCGGCAGATATCGGCCCCGAAATACAAATTTTACAGAGATATGAACAAAATCAGAAGAAATGTTAGCATGAGAGTAACAAAAAAGATCATGTAGGGGGGAAAACGATGAAGTCAAATTCTGGACTGTGTAAGTTTGCGCATTGATGCAGTATTAGGTAAACAGGTTATAGAAAATAATATGGCAGTGTTTTAAACCCACCATGTTATCAGCTAACGTATATGCTGCAGTAATGAAGAGAAGTACAGGAATGCAGAGCGGAACTTAGTAAGAGAGGAGTTCCATCTGAACGAAATGAGGTTAAATGAGGTTAAGTTTTGGGTACTACTCCATTCTATAGAAGCATAATTTTGTAAATACACGGAAGAAATATGTTACTTGATTTTATGAATCAAGATGTAAGGAGATTTTACTTCTTACATGAGCAATAAAGTAGGAATGCATAATAGAAAATGTGCTCTCTTTACGACGTAAAGAAAGGCATGAATTGAAATTTTATGTAAAGTTAGTGCACAAAGTAATAGGGTCTAATAAGGTGTCGCGAAACTGTGCTATACGCAAAGCATGTTTTTTTTCTTTTTCTTTTTTTTTAGATGAAAAGATCCAATGTATTTCAGGCAAAAATTTTCTTGTAGGCCTTATATCTTGATAACTACATATTGTGTAGCCAAATCAAAACTAATAATTTACTCAGTATGACGTGCTTATTCCGTAAAATATACGAAAACTTGATCTAAGAACCGTTCAAAAATTATGTGGCCCCTCATCCACAAAATTCAATATATTTCATACAATCAAACATTTTCTTGTACGCCCCATGTTTTGAGAACTACATACAGTGTAGCCAAAATAAAACTAGCAATTTACTCAGTATGATGTGCTTATTCCGTAAAAAAATACGAAAACTCGATTTAGGGACCGCCCAAAAGTTTTGTGGACACTGATCAAAAAAACTCAACATATTTCATTCTATCAAATATTTTGAGAACTACATATAGTGTAGCCAAAATAAAACTAACAATTTACTCAGTCTACTCTGATGTGCTTATTACGCAAAAAAAAAAAAAAAAAGGAAACTCGATTTACAAAATCTTGTGGCCCCTGATTTACAAAATTCAATGTATTTCATACAATCAAACATTTTCTTGTACGCCCCGTATTTAGAGAATTACATAAAGTGTAGGCAAACCGAAACTAACAATTTACTCAGTATGATGTGCTTATTCCGCAAAAAAAAAAAAAAAAAAAAAAAAGCCAAAATTGGATTTACGAACCGTTTAAAAATTTTGTGGACCCTGATCCTAAAAATTCAATACATTTCATTTTATCAAACATTTCCTTGTAAGCCCCATATTTTGAGAACTACATATAGTGTAGCCAAACCCAAGCTATCACTTAACTCAGTATGATGTGCTTATTCCGTAAAAAAAAAAAATACGAAAACCCGATTAGGAGCCGCTCCAAACTTTTGTGGGTCCTGATCCAAAAACTAATTATTGGCCAAGATCGCAATCTTTTGATCCATTCTTTTGGACCATTCCTAAAGTTCTTGTTGTTTTATATAAAGTAATTTTTTTCATTATCCTCATTTATGTGCATACTTACACATAGCTTGCATACTTACACATACTTTGCAAACGCACCTCATCTCTACGAAAGCACATTTCGCTACAACTGGGTCCCCCTGCTTCGCTTTTATCCGTATGCCGTTAGATAGCACTCATGTTCTTACTAGCCTAGCAAAAGTTGGTTTGTCTTTAATTCGTGTTTTATACACCATAGCTGCACACGCTTTAGTCATACTCACAAGGTAA
Source organism: Thermobia domestica (assembly GCF_964235325.1). NCBI lineage: Eukaryota > Metazoa > Arthropoda > Insecta > Zygentoma > Lepismatidae > Thermobia > Thermobia domestica. The sequence continues at coordinate 97,511,089 of NC_137470.1, forward strand.
ATTTGCGAAGTGTGCCCCGGGATTCGTGTACAATCGATTCAAATGCAATGTTCTTGGCGCCCCAATGTGTATTGTGCTAATTTTAGCGGCCCATGCCGGTAATTTGCATAATTATGCGCCTGCGCCTTCACATATCCGGGATTCAATCATACACTTCTATAACGCTCGGACACAAAATTGCTTTTAGTTTCTTTAGATAAAACTGGACATAAATGTGGGCATATGCAAAACAAATTGGATCAAGTACTACTTCTCTGACACATGTTACCCACCCTGGCTGTCCGCCATATTGAATTCAACTTTCGGTTCTCCAAATGGGAATAAGTGCAAGTGATACACCAAATTCATGTACAATTTTTCGGAAATTCATTGGTGTAGCCAGTTTTACCGTAGCTTGTACCCTTTGCAAAGTATTCCATGTTAAATATCAGACACTTCACGAATATTGAACCAAATAGAAAGTTGTACAGTGTCCCGTGTGTGTATGTAATATTTTACGTGATATATCGTTGACGAAATATTCTCTGAACATACATATATACTGACACATAGACGTTAAAACGGAAATGATAGCTCTTCACCCAAATCTTGTCGTATCTGGATTTACATTAGCAATTTTGACCTTAATACAATACTTTCTTGTTATAGTATAACAAGGAAGTAATAACAATCATATGCAGATATTCATATGCATAATACAAGACAAGCGTCTGACCTTCATGTAGAGTCCTCACGTTTAAAAGTACATAAGAATAGTACATTTCCTATGGCAGTGACTATTTATAACAAGCTTCCTTCCATTTTAAAAAACAAAACCTCTGGTTTCAATAAAGCAGTCAAGTAGTACCTAATCGAGCACTGTTTCTATTCTGTAGAAGAATATCTCGCCTGTAGTAAATAATGTTTAAAGTATATATATTTTGTATATCTATAATGTAAGGTTTTACGAGTATCCCTTTTAATGATTTTGAATTAGTATTACTTTATTTGCGAACATAAAATGCAGGTGTATTACTTACTATTTAAAATATTCGCCTGCAGAAATTTGTTTCTTTTAAACATTTCTTTCGATGCCGAGTGTTCAATTATATTTGTAAATTTTAAAAAATCTGATGTACGTCAATTTAACCTGCACCAAATATTTACAACGGAAAGCGAAATACTCATATATTTTGTCTAATGCCCCCCGTATTCTAAATCTGCACGGATAATTATTCCTATACCGAAAGTGACATGATTTTTTTAAGCTTCGTATTCTTATTCATAACACTTTATTCCATTTCTAAACACCAAATTGTCTTATGTAGGATTGTTACTATATTGCGTTTTTAAATGTGGATAGATGGTCTAATTCTTTTGAGAAAGACCTATATCGGAGAAATAATAGCCTATTTCTAATAATTTATTTAATTTAACTTAAATAACGAACAAATACGTATATTATTACATAATTACAATTGTGCAAATAGAAAAATGAAAATGGCAATAAATGCTATCTGACAAAATGTTGCTACTGACCCAACTCTTACGAAGAGGAACAAGAAGAAACGAACAACTGGAGTTACAAATTTACAAACAAGAATTGAAATTGGGAAATTGTTTACTGTCACGTTGAATTATGGATAGGAAAACCTGTCGGTTATGCTTTGAAAGTTCCCCAACGACTAGAAATGTGTCAGATCACCAACAAGATGCTAAAATGATCCGTCTAAAAATATCAAAGACTTTAGGAGTGAACGTAAGAAAATTTCTGTTTTTGCCTTAGCATAGTGTTCCATATTACATTGACCACATTTTCACTTACAAACAATAAATTAGATAAATATGATAATAAGTATCAAAGCTTTCTGCTTTACTTGAAGTATTTAATCAATGATTTAGTAAATTCAAAATTGAATGTAAAGCTAATTACCCATAATGGAACCATTTTATTAACGCAATATTCTACTAAAGAGAACACTGCTTCAGTATAAGGGCTCAAAATTTTATAATAATTCGCATCTAAATGACACATATTGATAGCTAAGGGCCTAATTTATAAGCAAATGCAGTGTAAATCCTAGATTTGTGTGAGACAAATAATTTTCGTATAGAAATAATAACTATTTAGTTTAGTGTAGGAGGTATTTAACATTCTGGCTTAAGTTTAGAGTTGCCCCTCCAGTCTGAAGGTGCCCTTGGACTTTGCAACATACAAGAAACAGTCCTTGGCTTGTGTATAGCCCACTCCCCCAGTTCTTTGTCACCGGAACTGGAAGTCACTACTACTACTACTACTACTACTACTACTACTACTACTACTACTACTTATATCGAGAACAGAACCCAACCAACCACTGCGGGGCTTCTACCCCGTTCCTACTATTAGTACTACTACTAGTATTGCTACTAACTACCACTACTACTACTGATACTACTACTGCTGCTACTTCTACTACTACTACTACCACAGATCACATAGCCTAACGGCTACTACTACTACCGCTACTACTACTACTACTCCTAATACTACTACTACTACTACTTATAGTAAAGCTTCCTTACCACAAGATTTACATCTTAAATCTTTATAACATACGATTCCGATTCATTATGAGCTAATATGAATCGTTAGAATCACTATGGTTCGTTAAAAATCACTGGGGGGAGCGGGCTATACTCAATCCCAGTGCTTAAAGTATTAAACATTGTTACATTTCACTTAACTTCAGTACTTCGTGTGTTTAACAAAAATTTAAAAGGTTTACTTCATTATTTTTGTTCATCCGTTACACCTGTTCGCCATATTCGCCATATTTTACAACTATCATGCTGCTGAAACCTTCCGCATCCGGCAAACAGTACTAACTTCCACATATCTTTTCTCGTATTAAACATAACTCTCCTGTCGAACTTACATTCCTAAACGTCAAATAAAATCTTCAAATTATCATTTCTTACCTCATTTCTTCTGTAAATTTTCCTGATTTTTATAAAAAGCGGAGGAGTAACTCTAAACTTAACCCAACATTCTTGCTCTAGAACTATTTTGAACCACATAAATGTAAATCAATTTCTGCCAGATTAAAACATGCATTAATTTCACTCAATAAAATGAATACCCTTTATATCAGAGTAGATGCCCAAACATCCACATTGGCATAAAATGTAAAATTTACGTAAGTTTAGAGTATGTTAGTTTGGTGACTACTCTAATTCCATAAAATGTCAATTTGCTTAGGTTGGGTTAGGTTAGTAAAACTCTTTCTGGAAGGCCGCATTTTTCTTGTCGATATACCTTCCCCAATTAAAGGTGCATATCATTAAAGTATACCTCAGGGTTTGCACAAGTTTTACTTACCACTTGACGGAATCAGAACAGATATAGGGGCCTTAAAGGCCTTAAACAGTACAGGGAGAATCCCCGTTTGGTCTAGGGCGTAGCACGCTTGAATTCAGTTCACGTGGTCCCTGGTTCGATTCCCGGTAGGGGTACAGTTGAACGACCAAACTGGGTTTTATGTCACTATAATCAGTAGGTCCACGTCTCCTTTAGCCTAGTAGGCATAATCGTGACACGTTAAACTAAATCAAACCAAAAGTACAGAGCGAAGCAGAATTCCAGCAGCACCCTTTTATTTTTCAAACGGCTTTAGGAAAGGTAACGAAAGTTTGGATATAGGTAATTGGAGTGGGGTCGCACCAGATGATGCAATTTACCTTCATGGCAGCCATCTTGAAATTCACTATTTTAAATTCAAGTGCAATATTTCAAATGGGAAGGGGTTCGATACATGACTTTTGGCTAAAATTTCACAGAAATATGTGTCTAAGGTGGTTATTATTATTATTATTATTATTATTATTATTATTATTATTATTATTATTATTATTATTATTATTATTATTATTTACCTAACTTTGATCAGTAATGATATTTTGTGAAATAAACATTGCATGTGGGATCCCTCAAGATATGCTGTGTGTGTTCCTCGTTGTGTGCTACACAGAATGTAAGTCATTTTTTCTACTCTTGATAAACACGTAATAGCACTTCCGGAGTCACAGAGTCAAAAGCGTGGCTGATACGTTGTTCGAGATCTGTGAGTTCGGTAATTCTTTCTTTGAGATAAAAGCCAAGTTAAACAGATGATCACAACAGGTGAAAAATAACTTCAGATCCATATTTCCGGAAAAATTCTAGCCTAAAATCATGTGTAGCATTCCGCTTTCCCATTTGAAATATTGAACTTTAATTCAAAATGTCGGATTTCAAAATGGCCGCCATGATACCAAATACCACCATCTGGTGCGCCTCCAAACCGAATTACCCTCATACAAAAGTTTCGTCATTTTTTCTCAAGTCGTTTTAAAAATAAATGTGTTTTGCGGGACTTTTGTCTCAACCTGTATTTACACTTAAAAGTAGTATACATTGTTTTGAGTACATAAACCGGTAAAAATAATCTGGTTAATGTTAAACACGTTCATTTATGCATGTTTCTCTCTTCTTCGAGTTTAAGACGCCACTTTTATGCACCAAGGCTAAGAGAGACAACGATGGTACTAAATGAAAGGATGGAATAAAGAAAGTGGGAGGAAACGGGAAAACTCGAGAAACCTTCGCAGACAGCTTTTATCCACCACAAAGCCAACTTGGCGCGAGGTTGAGATCGAACTAGGTACCCCACGTAATGGAGGTGAGCACTTTCCATTGATTCACCGTTGTCCCATTATTCTAAGGGATGCCAAAGAGAATGAATTAAAACGAAACGCTTCTTACGCTTTCCTACCTTATAAATGCCTTATTTTCTTTCCACTTTCCATACAATACCATGAAGGTTAAATATACAAGCCGTAAGTCTAGGTATATTTGGAATATATCCGTTAATTATTGGCGGTTACAGTACTTAGGCGACAGAAATTTAGGCTTTACAACCCCTTTGAGCTAGATGCAAAAATATCATTTTCGATGATACCTACATAAATAAGTTTAATAATATGAACTTGGGAGCTTGAACTTTTCCGTAATAAAACTCTGCTTACGCTACTAAATGGTTGTAAGTAAAGTTGGCAACTAAGAGTAAGAATAAGAATCTTCTGTTCTAAAATAAGTTTTTTTATATATTTGGAAACAAATTAATCTTGATTTTAGCTATAGGCGAGAATAAAAGGCGTATACCAAGTAGAGCATATTGTGCTATTCTGCAGAAAGTTAAGATAACGCCACAAAGGTAAAGCCAGAGATTTTCATTCACTGGAGTTTGAGGAGTATCCGGATTAAATGCACTAGTAACATTCTACTGAATGAAAACCGGAGGCGAGCTCGGTGTTTACCTTGTTGCTCCCATTTTAGAATGGTAGGCGTGTATCTTATACTGCAGCTGTCAAAATAGGGTGAATTTTCCTGCTCCGTTGTAAGTGTACTGGTACACACACTGTTTCCTATAAGAAATGAAAGTAAGACTATTCATCTCTCAATTTAAGTCTTCCCTGGTATGTAACGGGAAACTGAGAGATACATCTACTACGGGAACCTTCATGTCTCCCACCGTATACGCTATCAACGGACCACTTAAACGCCACTACACCAGCAAACGACAATATTGTATTACGAAATACCAGAACTCTAACTGTCCCGCTATACAGCATGCTCAAAGTAACTTCAATGGAGAGTAGGTGTTGTCAGGGCCGGCGCGAGGGGGGGTCGAGGCAAAATTTGAAAAAAGAAAAGAATACAGGGGCGGCAAAATTTGAGAAAGAAAACAATAAAGGGGCAGCATGAGAAAGAATCGCCCAGGGCGGCAAAACTTCTAGCGCCGGCCCTGGGTATTGTGGACATAGATTTGTTCTGGTGTTGTAGGTGCAGACTTTGATCCGCCGACCAATCAAATGTTCTTTGTCTACTGACGTCCTTCGTACTACTAGTAGCATGCCCTTTACAAGTGTATACTGCGGTGAAATTTTTGTTCGAATCGAAGAATATAGAGGGTTACTCTGAAATATTTCAGTGTTTCAAAATGACGTTGCTACAGTATCATTAACATAAATTATTTAAAGACCTCTACAACTGAAATTAGACAAGTAAGATGAACAATGCAACACACATACAAAATACCTAAATACTGAATACTGTCATCGTGATATGACGTACATTCAATTAACAACAGATTTACGAGAAATTGAAAATTTAACTTTTTTCCGAAAAAGTTGGTTCCCAGAACCTGTTTAGACAAGTATTATTATCCAATCATCTAGATGATTTTTAATGTATATAAAAGTTATAACGTCGTTTCAAGAAATATAAAAAGCATGGGTAGAGATCGCTATATTGCTTATAATGACGTATTTATTGGACATCTAATTTATATATTTGTGGTTTTTCTTTTTTTCTATACCAACAGAACAAACTGTTTTGATAGTTATAATTTCAACAAATTGTCGCAAGTACACAATTTCAATCAGTATTACTAAGTTTCTAATCCGGAACGGTCTGACACATCGAGTTGTTCAGATACCACAATAATCTCTACGTCAATTGAAAATTATGTAGATGATTGAATGTCATATTTATCCAAAGAGTTTCTAGAAATAAAACTTTTTAAGTAAGTCAAATTTTCAATTTCTTGTAACTTCGTTGCTACTTATTTGAAACACGTAATATCATGATCGCAATATTCGACATAAAAGCATTTTTTGTATATATTGCAACATTTATCTCACTGCCGTTATTATTGCTGTACAGGTCTTTAAAATTTGCTTGTAAAAATATGTTCGTAATAGTGTTGCGTCCTTAATTTGTAACACTGAATAATAAGTGTGGTAGTAAGAACTTTTTTTTTTTTTTAAATATGTAAATTTCAAGTATATGATAAACTGACGTAGTGCCATTTTAAAAAAAATAAAACTTAGATTGCAAAACACTGCTAATGTGGTACTGTTACAGTGTATATGAATATCTTTTAATCGATATTTGTAGTGTACTAATTTTTTCAGTGTTTTTACCTCTCAGTTGAAAATTTCTATCTTCGTTTAAAAATATATGGTGTACCTGTATATGTATATAACACATGATGTTAATCTGCAACTAATTTTGCATGTTGTAGATCAAAGAAGATGACTCGCTGTCAAAGGAAGTATGTCAGCGATGCATTGAAAAAGTTGAAGAATTTTATAGGTTTTGGGCCTTTGTTCGCGGGAATCAAGTTGCCTTGGAAGATGAGGTCTGTCATATGGTTAGTATTACCACTAATAATATTACAATAATAGTATGACTACTTGTTAAATCAGTTTCTGAGAATGGTAGAAAGCGTGCATTTCCTTAAGTTTTACGTTGTCTTCTCAATCTGTGAATCTCCTAATAAGTGTATTTAACGTAATTTATTATATTTTAAATTAACCTATTTAGTTAGTTATATTTATTTATATTTTAAATGGTAGTTATCAATGTCAGAAGTTAGAAAATACGTGAAGAAAATCAACTTTTTATTACTACACTGACCGACAACACATGTACCGTTGTCTACCCGTACTAAGGAGTGGGAAGACTTTACGCGTATACAGAGTTGGTCATTACGAATTGCATGCGGCAGTATTTCGATTAAACTGGAGTACTCATTCTCATCTGGCTAACGTATAACCTAAGAACATTTACTCTTTCTCGCTCGAAGAAAGAACTTTCAAAATCAGTTATAGCAACTGACAGAAAGAGCTTGGTCAAATAGAGAACGTACAGCAGTATTGGCGGTGTACGAATTGTAAAAAGACTTGATAATTTAAAAAGAAAATCTACTCATCTAACCACAATTCTAACAATAAACTGGATATAATTTCAAATATATTTGAACCAATAACATTTTGTTTCAAATGTGTCATTATTCTTAATCAGTTGTTCCTTTGCAGAAACATGGGATAAAATGAGTATTCTAGAACAATTAATTTTATATAGCTTTTTAATTAATTTTACACAGAAAGTTAATTTTAAGTTTGCACTTATGTCACCTACACACTCACGCGCACACTATAAACAAAAGACACACACATACAGAAAGAAAGCTTTTTTTTTGTTTTTTTATTGAAGTATATGGCTTCTACGAGGATTCTAATTGGAAGACATCTACTATCCCATTGAAGTTCTGAGGATGTCTGATTACACTGATTTAAAAGAGATTGAATATTCTCTCTGCTCTTATTTCTGCATGGTATATGAATGAGAATGAAGGTAACAAAGTATAAGTCGCATTGAATCTAGTTAGAATTGAAAGATCTAGGGTTGTCAAACATCCTTTAAAAATAAACTATGATACTATATTTAAGCATGTGCGTGGGCTTTCTCGGGGTTCTCCCGTTTCCTCCCACTTTCTTCATTCCACCATTTCATTCGTTACTCATCATCACCGTCTCCTTTAGCCTAACCGGCATAACCGCGGGACGTAAAACTCAAAGATTTCATTTCATTTCATTATATTTAAGCATATTCATCTCAATGTTGTTCTGGAAAAATGACGACATGTTGAATTGTTATATGCTTTAAATATTACAAAATTTGATTTTGTGTATGAATATGTGTGTGTGGATGACAAACGAAACTCTAAAATCATTTTGTGTCGAATCAATTATCATACTTGCAAGATGATAGTTATTAAATGATGAAACAATATGCATTTTTTAAAGAGTATTCGTTTTGATATATTTTTTGAAAACGCGCAAATAATTGAAATAATAGCGCAGTAATAAGATGTTTGTGGCTCTAAGATATTTTAAAATGTACGTGATTTACTCTTACAAGTGTAGTTATGTAAAAATACACTTTTTTAAAATTCCCTTCTTTAATATTATAGTCACCCAAAACTATCTAGATTTATGCTCATAATTATACCTAGGTGAATCAAAGTTACTTAACCAAGATCAAAGTTCATTAGAAGAATCATTATAATTTTCTTCCTTATTTTAAAGGAAATAATTGTGGAAAAATATTAGATAGAGGGAATTTTTGTATTACCTAAAACGTTTTCTCCGGGAGAAACGTCTATATTAATTGGTATCTGAAATATCTAGATATTTGAAAAGGAACAAATCAATTCTTAGTGATGGGCTCGTAATTCAAAATATTTCGTACATTTTTTCCTGTACCCTTTCTCAAGATGTTCTATCACACAACAGTAGAAACTGAAAGAATTTTCGTTACGATTATATCTCGTGGAATAAAGGAGACAGATAATCAATGTAAGTAAATGATTACGAAAGAATCGAAAAACTGAGATGAAGAACTCTGACAAATCACGCTGACTGAATGTTGTCCATTATGAACTCAAGTGACACGGCTTGGGTTAGAACCAAAAGGATTTCCCACCAGAAATGAGCAGACTACCACTAAGGGTCTTTTTCTGTGTGTGTTTAGACTCAAGTAAAAGAAAAAAAATAATTCAAGTCCCTTGTTATTAGTTCTTTTTATTTCAGGAGGAAGACCAGATTCCAAATCCAGCTCCAGAAACCAACAGATCATCTACTGAGAGTATGGCAGCTCCAAGCGTTGCAATAGTTGAGGGGTAATTGTGAATCTACTTTTTTATTGTAGTTTCTTCATCATTACGTGTCCATCCTTGAAATAAGTACAATCTGCAGAAAATTAACTGGTGTGGGAGTTTCGGCACTTTACTTTGCCTCCGTCAGAAATGTGTTCTAAGAAGACAGTGATATATTGTCGAAAATGCAAGACAAGTTGTTGTTAGTTTATAGTTTGTCATACGATCAAATTTTGTTATTTGTTTTCAGTTAGAGATAGATCGAAATCTAGTGTGAGCAGTATACATTGAGGCTGCTTGTCTAATACGATAAAACTTCCATGTTGAATGAAATTGCCTGGTAATATTCCGTAACTGCATAGTATCTTTTCGGACTAACGATCCGAATGGAGGTTTTGCTACTCTTAAATGAAAAATAGTAAACATATCCAGATGTTACGTAGATAAGGCGAAGAACATAATGTGAATGCTAACTGTAGTGGAAAAAACCAACAGAAGTATTGTAATCAATGCTAATGTTTTTGCAGCGTAATCAATAACAATAAGAGGAATAAATATAGATATTTCAGGAATAAATGTAAATAAGTAGTAGTTAGGAATAAGGGTAAGGACAGGAATAAGTGAAGTTATAGCAAACAAAACCATTGTAGAGACCCTTTCTACAAAAATTAAATAAGTGGAGGGTAAATGTGTCCTATTACCTGTTAATCCCTGCCATATATTAGTGAAACTTATTTCTAACTTACACAAAAGAACACAGATACGTATTGGGGGAAATATTTTTGAAATATGGATAACAAATGGGTGAATGGAGAAACGGTACTGTGACTATAGTGTGAATACTATGATCAAAACTCTTAAGAATGGCCACCCAATACTGAAAATACGGACGGAATGCACAATGCTCCAAACCTTTCGAAGAAAAGACCTTTAACTAAGTAGAAAAGTTTATAGCTCAAACATATAAAAGTAACCAAGAATGTTTCTGTCGCTTTTTGTGGAGGTCTATATTCAATTGGCCCTCGCACCGTGAGCTGAATGCAAATGGTAGATAAAGCGAAGGCCAGTTGTTGGTGTGGGTGTATTCAACATACTACCTCGTTGTGGCAGTTCAGTTACACCGTGAACTTGCGGAAGAACAGAGTGAACATGGGATCTCCACAGAGCGTCATAAGGGCGTGTATACTGTACGAGTTCAACTGGGTTCAAACGCCGCTGCAGCGGGGCGGAATATATGCCAGACCTTTGGTGAGGGTGTGATTATGTGGACAGTACAGCGGTAGTTTAACAAGTTTAAGGACGGTGACGAATCACTCGAATACGCACCATGTGCCGGAAGACCAACACGTATACAAAATAAAGATCTTCAGGCAGCAGTTGAGGCGAAAAATGGCCAGACATGTGTGAAACTGGGACTACAATTCAGTGTGACTGGAGAAACCATTTGACAGCACCTCCATCAACTTGGGAAGCACTACAAGTTGGGTCGATAGGTCCCACATGATTTCACTCCAGAAGGTAACGCAAGCAATACGACCCGGGACACAATTCTACGCCTTGGATGGGAAACATTATTGCATCCACCATATTCCCCGGACATTGAACCGTCCGATTATCACCTGTCCCATTCCTTGGATGAATCACCTTAGAGGACGCTAGTTGAAATCCTTAGTAGAGGTGCAAAATGCACTTGATACCTTCTTCAATTCACGGCCAACAAAGTTCTACCGCTATGGAATCCATGGCATTCCAGAACGTTGGCAAAAGGTCGTCGATGATGATGGGGACTATTTTTGACTTCCAGATACGTCTTAGGTGACATATCGATGTTCGAAGGTGGTGGATGAAAAAGCGACAGGACTTTCTTGGTTATCTTTATAGATTTAAGAGAAACATGTAGTAACATGTAGAAACATGTGGAATTAATTTACACAGAATTGAAACAGAAAATTTAGAAAATAATAGACGAAATATAAAATCTCTGTTTAAACGTTAAATTCAAATTCTAACCAGCTGAATGTTTTGCTTGTCTTCCTAGTCAGTACTGTAGAAGTAAATTCAGTAAGTAAGCTATTGTTTTAACTGGAGACTAAATACCTCTACAGAAAGGAGAGCCACGTATTTCTATAATTAAGTATAAAAGTAATCATTATTTAAATCACTTAAAAATAAATAAGACAATGCAGATTAATATGAAATACTCTACACAGTAAGATGTTCAACAGCTGGAAACTTTTCTATAATTCATGCCTGGCTTTATGTACAGAAGAACACCTTTTACTTTCCTTCTGTATAATCTCCTTTTATCTGTATCACCTACTGCCACACGTGTGGAGGGCGTTGTATATCGTCAGCGCGTCAATGTTTGTGGTTGTCACGCAGGAACCGTCACCTGGCATGGATGATGAGTTCTCTTATGTCGTAGTGATTCCCGCGAAGTAGTTCCTCTAATTTCTCCAAAAGGTCGACGAGAAGTTTGTGGAAACATTGTTATGCACTGCACCCATGTTTCACTTCAATCGTGATCCACGTATGTTGTTCGTCTTTCCGAAAAATATTGTAATGTGTTTCTATTTTCCTCCCCTACTTTACTGCACTGCTGCCTTTACTGAATAACACACAGTCCCTACTAGTTTACACACATCATAAGCTCACATTCCCATATCAGGTACGGAGCTCTTGCAGTGTTAAAACACAGCTCTCTGACGTAAAACAGATATTTTAGCAGTTTTTATCCAAACTATGTATATGATCGTTGTATGTAACAACTGGTAAGTTCACTCATGTACGATATATTATTTCCAGAGACGACCAAGAAATAATGCATGCTGAGGCCGGTGACTACTGGCGAACTAGACGGACACTCGAAGAAACACCTGCAGAGGTAATTATTGTAGCGTTGAACACATATTTAAATTGTTAATTGTTTCGGATATCAGGTATTAATTTTTACTAAGGTATACAGGTACGTAAATTAAACTAATATAAGTTTTCGAACTAGAAGCCCTGTGAGTAACACTAATTTCTAACGGTTAACTTCTGCCGTAATAGGTAATGCTACATGCGCTACTTGCTTGCCTGACGCGAGTAGATGTCGCCAAGGTGCAGGTAATTAGCACATCTTAAACTGAAATGACGATTTAGTTGCAAGCAAGAAAAGGCTGCGTTGTTTCAATATAGTTATTTCAAAATAGGACAAGAGCCATAACCATATTTAGATGCGGGCTGTATTATTTCAATTTGGTTATTTCAAAATGGATAGTGATGATGATGAATATACATTGCAGTTTATTATTAAGACAAGGGATCTAACCATACTGCGATTTGAGCAATGATATTTATGTAACTGCATGGTAATTGATTGCAAACTAAATAATAATTAAATGTATATAATTAAAGCTTTGAATTCCGTATGATTTTATGCTGTATTGTACAGCGAACCAAAGGCTTGGGGGACCGGAGAAACTAGTTTTATTAAACGAACAATCCATTATAAACTAATGTACAATGTACGAATTTTCATAAACTTGAAAATCGGTAGAAATGAAACTTTAATCAAAAGTAAAAAGGCCGCTGTAAATAATATTATGGGAACAACACAATATGTTCAAAATTCGAAAAGTTTTCGACGTTAAATATTTAAATTTCCTTTTGACTTAACATTGTTCTTTACCTTTTCTTTGTCTAAAATGTTTCACAGCATTTTTTGACAACATTTCTCTTCAATGTTGATACTTTAAATAATGTTTCCTTAACGTTTTTCATATTACGACCGCGCTTTTATGACATCTTCTTGCCAACGACTCCAGAAGTAATTTCAGGTTTTACAAGGGTCGTTCAAGGTTCACCGGGATTTTGGTACGTAAATATCGATGAATGGCCGAATCATGATGAAACTTGAGAGTGGTGTAATGTATTTCTTCTCGAGTAACTAACGCCCCACATGACGTATTTTGGTGCATGCGTAGCAGTTGCAGCGAAGATGGCGGCAAGCAGTGTGTCTCTGGCTGTGGAGTAGGGTGGAGCTTTTGCACTTTTGTTGGTAATTCGATGATGGCTAGTGCGGAAAAGGCGCCATTAGTGGCACCGACCTTACTGATTTTTTAATTTTTTTTTTTTTTTTTTTTGGGCAACCTCTTACCCTACCCCAACGGACTTAAAGTTTTTTAAGTGTTTGGTTAGGCAACACGCACAATACCAATGACAGAAAAGCTACTTGTGGTCGTTTCTAAAGTTACCTGATGGCTATAATACAATTATTTTATTAAAAGAAACTTGTAATAATGCCAGTAAATAATTTTAAAATCTTTATGAGTCAAAGTACAGCCATATTGGCTCAGTTGTTGGAATTAATGTCCAGATTTTGTTTGGAATGCCACGTTAATGATGGTTATTGGCATAGCCCTTGATGTAACACGATTTTATTTGCGCAACTCTTCGCTTATTTTGCTCTGTACGCAAAATAACCCAGAACTCACCACGGGAAGGTGGTTGCACATCGAGTTCCACCCACCCACCCACCCAGTAGGCATACGTTGACATTTGACCTTAGGTCATGTAGTTCATCTTGGTCTCAAAGCGGGGAATTCTTGTTCTAGACTTCAGTTGAGCTCTAACGTAGATATCTCTTGCGTTCTGGCCGCACTTTTTCGACGCTGCCTCGGACACCTTTTTTACTGTGTGTTCCACTGCTTGACTATGGCAAGGGAACGTTGTTGTTTGAGTAGCTGAAGTTCGGATGTTTTCTTCAAGCTGCTGATCCGGTATGTTTCGTGTGACTGTTAGACATTTAGGCCAATTAATCATGTTGTAGTAATTTTCAGCTGTAAAGTTTAATTTCAGAACAATGAAGTCACGTGGGCGCTTGATCTCGGAGTCTTCTGGCTGCGGCACCTTTTTTAATCCTTCTCCTGCCTTAACGTTCGAATATGTGGATTTTCATCTGCTGTCATCGCTATCAGCAGGTTTTCATGATAAGCGTAGTATCTGTAGAGTGGAATGAACTATGTGTTGTAGATTTTCTGGCAGAAAACGTGATAGCTTAACTATGCTACACGGATACATGGCGCCCATTTCGCACGAAGGATTTCGCCGTATTGAAAACCAGACGGGAGCGTATACTTTAACAATGTACTGGCAAAGTAGACACAAACTTGAAATAGGTTTATCAGTACTGGTGTGGTGGCGAAGCATTCTACAGGCCAATGTAAGCCATCGTGAATGTGATAATGGTCCTGGTTTTCTGTTCGGTAGTATACATTCCTGTAGCAACAGCCTTACAAATTTAAAAGAGATAATTCTGGTCGCTGCTTAAACCATCTGGTTTTTCCATTTCAGACACTCATTCAACGGGAATGGGCGTAAAGGAGACGATCGGTGAACGTTCACAATCCTTTAATTTCTTTCCGATGTGGCCGGGAAAAGCGTTGAGTCCGGTCCGGGTCGAATCTTCTTGACGGAGCCGGACGTTGCGACGACGCTCGAAGACCATGGCCAAAGTAAGCAACCACGAAGTTGTGTAGCCTTCCGCTAGATGGCATTTGCTGTCGGTGTACATAACAAGCGAAGAGTTGCCAAAAGCAAATCGTGTTATATCAAGAGCAATGCCTATAATCATCGTTAACGTGGCATTCCAAACAAAATCTGGATATTAATTCCAACAACTGAGCCAATATGGCTGTACTTTGACTCATAAACATTTTAAAATTATTTACTGGCGTTACTACAAGTTTCTTTTAATAAAATAATTGTATTATAGCCATCAGGTAACTCTAGAAACGACCACAAGTAGCTTTTCTGTCATTGGTGTTGTACGTGTTGCCTAACCAATCACTTAAAAAACTTTAAGTCCGTTGGGGCAGGTTTGTCCAAAAGAATAAAAAAATCAGTAAGGTCGGTGCCACTAATGGCACCTTTTCCGCACTAGCCATCATCGAATTTCCAACAAAAGTGCAAAACACTCCACCCTACTGTGGAGCAGCGGTGTGTAATCAAATTTCTTGTGAAGGAGAAAGTTAAATCAGCTGACATTTTCAGAAGATTGCAAGCACAGTATAGCGAACAAACGATGTCACAGACAAGTGTACGAATGGTGTGAAAAGTTTCGCGAAGGACGAGAGCTGGTGACAAATGAAGCGCATGGACATATACGCCCGACTGCTGTCACACTAGTGAATATCGCGCGTGTCTAGCAAATGATTCTTGAGGACCGGGGTGAATAATTCTTGCTGCGGAGGTGAATATCACTGTCGGGAGTGTTGAGACAATCATTCACAACTACTTCGCTTCCGCAAAATCTGTGGGAGGTGGGTTGCCCACCAGCTGACATTTGATCAGAAGTGGGCATGCATGACGGTCTCTGAACAGCTTCTGAATCGGTTTCCAACCGAACGTGATGAATTGTTGCAATCCATCATCGCGTGTGATGAAACATGGTTGCACAATTCGACCCCAGAGACCAAAAGAAGCAGGATGGAGTGGCCGCATAAAGGTCCCCGCCGCCCAAGAAAAGCAAAACGCAGCCGTCCGCTGGAAAGATCTTAGCAAGTGTGTTCTGGTACATGAAGGGTGTTATCCATGTGGATTTTATGGACAAAGGGAGCTGAATTAATGCCCAGTATTACTCCACATTGTTGAGTGGTGTTGTACGAAAATCACGCGCAAGTAAAGACCTGGGATGATGTCTGGAAATGTCATTCTTCCCCATGACAATGCCCGCCCTCACATGGCCAATGTGACAACAAGAACTCTGACCAAAATGCACTGGGAACTTCTGCCTCATCTCCCTATATTCCAGATTTAGCTCCCAGTGATTATCATTTGTTTGCACCCCTTAAAGACCATCTGGGAGGGAAGAAATTCACGACAGATGAAGCACTGTGGAACGATGACCTCCAGTGGCTACGACAATAACCAAGTTCTTTCTACGCGAAAGGAATCAGGGAGCTGCCACAACGATGGCAGCGGTGCCTAAACCCGCACAGAAAATTTGAAAAGATGACATAGTTTGGTGTTTATTGTGCTATCTGTTTTCACTGAAGAAATGAAAATCCCGTTCAACCTTGAACGACCCTTGTAATAGCGTAGTTTTGTTGTCGCTGCAAGTTATTAAATTATTCTTTATTTATTTTAGTTTTTGCTATATTTGGCAATAGGTAGGGAAATAAAAATATCTATCAAAATAAGGAATTTAATATAACTTTTTAGATTATGTTTTTCCGTCCGTTACTAGATTCTAATTGAGGACCTGAAACTAAAAACATCCCAATTGCACTTTCTTTGGTATTTTTAATTTTTCCTGATAATTCATCTTCATCTATGTTTCAAGCGCTTTTCACTCCTATGTATTACAGACTAAGTCGGTCTCGAAAAACTCATTTTTAGTGCAAAATAGTTTCAGCTGAATACAAAAACAACCCAAATCAATGGACTTTGGATGCTATTCATTTCAGTCAAGGTTTTTAGGACGATTTTGCGCTATGATGGACCACATTGCTGCAGTGAAAAACTTAAATGACTGAGAAAGAAAGATTCAACTATAATGCTTTATTTGACTTTGTCTCAAACCATGAGAGGTCACTGCTAGTCGCCTCCCAGACATATATCAATAATAATTTTGGACTCTTACACCTGTCTTTTGAAGTTGGTGCAACTATACATTTTTAACTTTTTGATTTCGACACATTTTTTATATGTAATATCAGAACAATCACAGCAACACATAAATTCCAACAATCAAGGAAATATGTAAATCACAACAATTGCTTAACTGTACTATAACATAATACAACGGAGTTATTTCAGAATTTGCATAAGGGAATCAAAGCTCTCAGATACAAGCACAGTTTCACGTACTTCATGAGCATGTTAAATGTATCTGATTATTCACACTTTGAACATGTAATGGCAAGTAATAATACAAACATACTTGAAATTGAGGACCTGAATTGAAAATTATCCCAAGCCCTGACAAATATATAAACATATTTTTAATGTTGATATACTGTTTGGAATTAACAGCAACATGGAATATAATAAATAAAACAACAAACTAGCGCTTTCAAACAAAAACATTTATTATTATAATATATTTGTTCCTCCTGAAAAAGTACTCCTGCGGACTTGAAACGATTTTTTTTTTTTCAATTCAGATCTTCAACTGCATGTGTGTTTTCTGCTTCCTTTCGCCGTCAAGATGTATTACTCTATCTACCACCAAGTTGAGAAAATACGCTTTAGATACTACACCTGATTGTATTGGTATGTAAAATAAACAAAAACTTAAAAATACTTTCTTTTTTAATATTTCAGTTTAATTACCTAGATTGGTCCTATCAACAAGTTGAAACAGCCTCTGTGATTACAATAGCATCCAGGTATGATAGTAGCTTCTTACAACTATGTTTTATTATTCTTATCAAAGATTTCTAAAATAGTATTATCTCGGCAAAGTTAAATTATACTTTTAAAAAGAGTCTGTGCAAAGACTTGTATTGTTACAGTCAAGTGCAGTTACTTGTATTGTGTACAGTTACTGTTACAGTACAGTTACTTGTATTCTTATACACAGTTGGAATTAAAGAAATGTGGATTTTCATTAGCCAACAAAGTGCTTTATTTAAGGAGACTCTATTAGAATTTCATAAGTACTATTACATAGCCTTCCAAAGCAAGGTGGGTGGTCAAGATTTGTGGAAAAAGACTGTACATACTGAACAAGTAACATTTTGATCAGAATGAAACAGTGCAAGCGTAATATATATATATATATATATATATATATATATATATATATATATATATATATATATGAGGAGCTTGTTTCCAAGCACCACCTAAGTCATTTTTTTTTTTCAATTAACTTTTTGCGCTTTATTTGTGTATTAGAGCAGATACACATGCCTGAAATTAACTTGAAATTAAATGTAAACTTGAAATTAAATGTAAAAAAGACATATTTTTTTTTTCCAAAATGCGCCTAAGTCATTAAAAATATTAATTCTAAACTCCACTTAAGTCACGTCGGTATTATTTATCTGCTTTGAAAGTTTGATATTCATTGTTACCATTTCTCTGAATGGTTTTTAATTTTAGATTTGAAGCGAAAATTAATCTATTGTTTAGAATTTGCTTAAAAACAGTTAGTTATTCTAAGAGTTAACAACCAGTAAGAAGGTATTTAAAGAAAAGTATTTACCGTGTATACAAGAGACTACTACGTTGTTATTAGGACTGGCTGAAAACAATACACCTGCACTGCAAAATGGAAATTGGATTACTAGAGCCTGTGAAGGAAGAGAAGGGAAGGAAGCGATCAAGATATTCCGGAAACTGGGAAAAGAAATAATGAAATATAATCAATATAAAAGTACACTTAAAAAAATTAAGTTTAAAATATAAATCTTAAAACTAAAATAAATAAAAATTCATTAAAAAACATATAAATCATGTTAATCTTACATGTTAGTGTAAATAAGCACATAGCATAATCAATATAAATTATTATTATTATTATTATTATTATTATTATTATTATTATTATTATTATTATTATTATTATTATTATTATTATTATTATTATTTTATATATTTTACAAGATATAATGATAGTAGAGTGTAATCATTGAGCAGTAGCTGACTTTTTTCTGGAGAAAAAATATGACTTAAGTGGTTTTTGAACAGAAATGAAACATTTTCCCGCCATTTAGGCCTAAACCTAAAATCAGACATTTCTTAAAATTTAGCATGTTGTTATGTACCACTAGACATAAAAGATATCGTTCACATATATTTCATTTAATGTAGAACCAGAACGATACACGTTTTTCGCTTCTCCTGTAAAATTACAAAAAATGACTTAGGTGGAGTTTGGAAACAAGCTCCTCATATATATATATATAAGCTTATAATTAATACCATAAATTAGGAAATATGATCCTTGCTATCGATACAACTTTTCTCTTCAATGTAAATTAGTAACTAAACGTAAACTATGAAAATGCTGAATAACCAATTAATCGCTATACTGCGAAGAAAGAAATTGTACAGGCTTGCTCAATTGTAGACTAAGATAACATGTTTAAAACAGTTTAATATTTAATAGTGACGACACGCAGTAATCAGTAAGATAAAGCATTTCACTTTGGTAATCGTACTTTTTAAATGTTATTGTCTCATATTACGAGAAAAACTAAACACAAGCATTCCGCATGTTTGGCACTCCTTTCTTGCCTTTGCTTCTATGAGTTCTACTAATTAAATTCAACAATTTTGCTTTTTTTTTTTTTTTTTTGTTATAGGATGAAATTTATTTTGTATATTAGTTATTTAGAAAATATTTCGAGAAATACGTAAGATATCGCCGGATTGAAAATTCAATTACGCTATTACTATAGTTCATGATTACGAAGACAAATTTGATAAGGACAGTATGTACCGAAAGTCTCACACTTGGAACAAATAATTTCCAACAGATATTAATTTCGACTTTTTCGATTGTTCGGCATTTTCAAGTCTTGTCAGAGTTTGATGTACCTGTATGTGACAAACGAAGTACATTTCTTTCCAGGACCGGATCTTCAATCCTGTGAACTACGCGTTTGCAGGAGGTGCCTGGTGAAGAGGGCGCCAAACTGGAAAATTAATTTTGTTTTAAATGAATATTTATTACAGAAAATGTTATAATATTTTTTTTCCAAATAGCTTCAAATAAATTTTGTACAGACTGAGGTACAGATAAAATACATAAAATGTACAACAAAGTCAAATCTTTGCGCGGTTCGGTGTAAAACACCCCTTTACAATTAAAATTGACTCGTACATCAATTGGCGTCTATGCCACACTCACAAATGATGCTAGCTTGAGGAAAATTCCCCGCGGCGCAGGGAGATTCAGGAAAATTATTTTAAAGAGGGAAAGTGGGAGATTTTACGAATATAAAATAAAATGTTTGGAAATTTAGCTTTTCAATAGATGCTATATTAAGTACTACGGCAGTACGACTAAAAACAACAGCATTTTTTCCACAATCCCACCATATGCACAAAATACAAATATAAAAAATTCTTCTTCCTCTCCCAACAACCCTTACGCGACCTTGCTGAAGAATATCATTGCCAAATATGTCTTTGAGATGGGAATGGATCAACAAACAAGAGGAAATCAACTGCACGTGTTTCTTATGGATTGGGTGGCATTATCACAGGAGATAGAAATGTCTTGAAAGGTGCTCCACTTTGTCATAAACAGTGTCCCCGCATAGTGCTTCGGTTGGATGACCACAGTTAAGTGTTGAGAAAGGTCAGCGTAAATGAAATGTACGTTATCGAAGTTCAAGTGACAAAGCTTTTGTTCTCCTTTGGTCCAGGGAGGGAGCGAATACTAAGAAAAGATGAGCGATAAAAATGGATTTTTTTTTTAATCATTTCTGAGGGAAATTTTAACCTAAGTTCCTAATATCAGTTGATCACAATCGCTGCCCACTGCTTAATACTCACTTTGTTAATGTCTATTAATCCATTTGTCAATACTCAACATTTTCGTTTGTATCCTGAGTTGTTTCGTTATTTTTTTAATATTTATAATGATGTGTGGTTTGACTTTTCAATAGTACTTTGTTTTTCATGTAACTAAAACATGAGCATTTTTGTTTTTAAAAAAGTGAACATTTTATCGGAAAAGAAAGCTACGAAACTTGAAAGAAGATGAGAGGCAAGCGAAGTCTTTAAAAAATATTTCTTTCGACTTCTGGACAACATTTGGAAAGTGATAATCATACAAATGTTAAGTGAGTGAGTTGTCAGTACCAGTTACTGTTAACGAAGCATTTGCAAGTAAACAAACTTTTGAAACTGTAAGTTTATTTTAGTTGATTGCAGTAACTTAATTGTTAAATTAAAATGGAATAAATACTACTTCTTCGGTTACGGGTCTGAGTTAAATTTAATGTATTTAAAAATTTGTTTGAATGCAATTAGTCTTCACGCCGTATATGCGTATATAGCTCGAAAAAAATAACTGTAATCGAAATCGAAACTATAATCAAAAGGTCATTAGGATTATAAGTAACATTTTTTTTTTTGTTACATATGCTCGATGTATTATAACTGTGCAACAATCATTACCAATCCATTCCCTCGTATTAAATTTAGATGGAGCGATACTTTCAACATTTGGTAATTGTCATAATGCAAAGTAGAGTTTTGATTTAAGTTAATTGTGTTTAGTGATGCAACGACAGAGCTGGTCTGATCGTCTGGATCCTTCAGAACTTTCAATTTTTAAGAAAATTAGCACAATTTCAGGGGCAAATACATAAGATTTTTGCAGTTTGTAGGCTACTTCGAAAAATGTTCGGATCCAAAAGAAAAATTTTGGATGCGCCACTCCTTGCGTTTACATTATGTTACTCATCGCCTGATTTCGAATGTCTATGTTGGAAAGAGACATGAAAGAACAGAGCTGTTTTTTAGGTCTAAGGGGCCCTGTAAAGATTTTTTTTTTTTTTTTTTTTTTTCGGTGGTTCTGATTTTGAAGTTCTACCACTGGATCGAAGACAAATTCAATATTGATTAAGGCAAACACTTTTGTCATTTGTTGTGTATTCAACAAGTTCAGGTAAAATTAATAAAGAATTATTTGAAATCAAGTATATCTCAACAACGATTAAATAGACTAGCTTTGATGGCCATTCAAAATGACATACTGAGTGAAATGGATACGGATGCAATAATATGAGATTTTGCCGAATTGAAAGCCAGAAATTTGTCTTATAACATGAACTTTTTAATAACAAAGAATGCGAGAAATTAAGCTAATTACCAGAATTGTATCACCAGAAAATACTAGGTAAATATGGTTTTAATGAAGCATAAGAACATACGTCTGTCAAAATCAAACCAGTGTTAATGTTAGACTTGAAGCTCGTCATAAGTTTTGTTCTATTTTGACTTCTTTGTTTCAATTGTACTTGCCAAAATACATCTTAGGTATATAATTAGTTGTGTCTTGTGCTTATTTAATAAAAAATGCCATTAATTATTAAAATCATTGTTCAGTATTCATCCACAGTGAATTAGTTATAATTTCACCATTTTTCGTTAATATTCACGGAGAGACTACAGATATTGAAGAAATTTACAATTGTAAAAATTATTTGAAGAGTTTTTGTCCATTACAACTTTCTGCTCTTCTATTATCATTTAGGTGGGGCGCCTAAATATTGTTTGCTTATACTTAAGAAATGAGGTATCAAAACCCGCCACATCCATTTCGCTTAGTTTCGAGTAATCTCGCGAAACGTGCAGTGAAGTTCCATATACACGCTTATAAAGTCCCATTTTTGAACTAGTTTTTTTTAGTATGAAATATTAAGCTTTTAAACAAAATTCTGTTTCCATGGAATTCCTTTAGATCAAACATATAACAAACGATATATATCTCAATTTTGGTTAAAAAAAAAAAAAAAAAAGATTTGGCGGGTTTTGATACTAGGCGCCTCAAATTTCTAGAACCAGCCTTGCTTCTTTCAATAGAGTTTACTTCGTTAATAAATTCAATGTAGTGCATTGACGAACTTAGATAGATTTTCCTATAAATTGAGTAGGACATATCTTCCTAAAAGTTAAAAGAAAAGAAAAGAAAAGAAAAATGAAAGAAAGAGAAACTTATCCAAAAGATACTAGAATAAAACGTTTTTCAGTAGTGTATGGACTTAATAACTAACAATTTTATAATACGTGTTCGAAAGTATATTTACAAGATATCTGGGTCATGTACATGAGTATTGTGCATCTCCAGAGAACAAATTCACGATTTGAAAGTAATATTCAAATATATGGGTTTTGTGGCTGACAAAAACCCGCCATTATACTGTCAAAAATATTAATAATCAATCAAGTGGAATTATTTTAAAAGAAATTTACACCGTTTCTGTATATGTAGACTTCTCCAAAATTTAATTACACGCCAGAATTTTTCTGACTTCTTTAAAATTGTTAATTTTGAACAATACATCCCAAGGGAAAAGACTCAGAGTAGTGAAGTCTTCTCAACACAACTTGTTGTTTGCGATTTGAAATATTTAGCTACCATTTTATTACCTAATAAAATGTTGGTTGCAGAGTAAGAGCAAAATAATACCCTGGCTAATGCAGAAAACTGTTGTAATTAAGAAAATCACACACGCTTTTTGACGAAACACGCTCACAAAATAATAAAAACAAGGAAGATTTTAATAAGTTCCTTATCTATCAATTCAACTGAAAAACTTTTTGCTGAGTTGTTTTGATCGCCATGTGTGTTAAGTTCCTTCTTTCTGCAGGGTTCTTACAAATCAAGAAAATGGGAAAACCGGGAAAAGTCAAGGACAATGAAACGAAAGGCAAATGTCAGGGAAAATGGTTCTTAACCTGGAAATCAAGGAAAATTGGGGATTTTCTCAGGAAATGAAACTATTGTCCACCTTACCTAGTTGTTAAGATAAGCTAATAACTCAGTCATTTGTTGAAGGAGGCACTACAAGTAAAAGATTTTCGTTGAGTTTCAAGAGTTGTATTTATAGTGTGTAAACTTTTTGAGTAAAGTAGTTACTACTTCATGTCAGTTGTACACAACGTTATTTCTAATATTAAGAACGTAATTTATGAAGATACTTTGATTTGTTACACTTCACGTTATAAACGGTGGCATTTCTTTCTCTTGGAAACATAATGTGCAGAAGTGCTGTTAAGCAAATGAGAGTAATTTGCTACTACTCTGTGCTTTATCACACAGTAATAGACTGTAAACATTTTTTTAGAATAAATAATAAAATTTAAATGCCGATGCCCAATGAAGAAAACTGAGGGCAAAACATGCTCCAGTGTGCCATAATACACATTGTGATCATTTTCTTTCAGGAAACCTTTTGAGAACTTCTTGTGTGACTTGGAGTTTGTACCGAACATTCGATATATCCTGAAATTCAGGTGGTAATTTGTAATATTTTTAAGTATTTTTTAAGAATGGGACAAGCTTGAGAGTATCCTACTACAGATTCAGAGAGACGTGATGAAGCTTTTGCAATTTACTTTTTATTTTTCATTTTCAGGTTTCATGACGGGAATGCTTCTAATCCAAGCCCTGTTTCAGCGTCCTTTTATAGTGGATTTTTAATTGTATTTTAAAATAGTCCTAATTCATGTCTTTTGTTTTTTAGGTTACTTTTGAAGAATGTGTTTTATAACATAGAGTTAACAAAACAAAAATGTCTAAAAACTACTTTTAACCCTGCATGGTGCAACCCAGAATTAAACACCAAGTGGGATAAATAGTTAACGCCTATTAAGAACGATCCTAATAAAGCAGGATGTATTGTGTGTAGAAATCAATTCTCTTTAAGTAGTATGTGAATGCAGGCTGTCACAAGCCACTCCACAGGCAAAGAACATATTTCTAAGATTAAGTGTTTTGAGAAGCAGAAGTAAGTGTGACGAAATCAAACTTCAGTAGCTCTGGTCAGTCAACATTTTGTTCTCCTTCCATCATAGATTCGTTGGATACAAAAACTCATTCCATAAAGTCTTCTGAAGAACTTCATGGGGTACATGGTACTATTCCAAGTGGCAGTAAAACCACTGCATGCCATTTAAGCTATATAATATCGAAGGAATCTACAGTTGTTGAAATTATGCGGTCTTTTAGACTCATCAACTGCAAAGATAGTTACAATTCGTGTAAAAATGATGGCTTTCTTTTTCAGATTATGTTTCCAGACAGTAACATAGCAAAGAAGCTTCACATGGGGCCTGTTAAATGTAGCTACACCATATATTATGGTATTGCCTCATTTATCCAGAAAAAAAAAAAAAAACAACTTAAAGCATCTTGGAAAAGTGTAAATATTTTCTTGCGTTTGACGAAGTGTTTAACAAAATTACTGGGAAAGGTCAAATGGACCTGTATGTGTGATTTTGGAATCAAATTGAAGATAGCGTTACAACAAAGTACTTGACCTCTGTTTTTATATAGGGCAACTGCAAATGATTTGTTGTTGAAGTTTAAAGAAGCTTTCCCAGCGGGTTTTGATTTGACCAAGGTTTTTCAAATAAGGGTGGATTCACCTAATGTTAATTGGAAGTTTCTAACTTCTCTACAAACTGAAATAGAGGTACAGGGAAGTGAAACCAAACTTCCACAGATCCTGCGGTTTGCATGTGCTACACGGTGCTCTTTCAAGGGGACATTTAATGGTTGAATGGAACCTCAACAACTTTTTTACGAAGTCTTTATTACTTATTCAGTGAATCACCAGCCCGAAGAGGAATGTTTTGTCTCATTTTGTAAGAACAGTGAAAATTCACAGGAAATTCCTGGTTTGCTTGTCTTAGTCCAGGATCTGACAAGAGTTCGGTAGGAAAGTTTGAGTATGGAGAATTTTTCTTAAGAAATGTTTGGTAGTATTGTTTACTTGCATGGACATCTGACACCTGGTACGTTTTCCAGGTATGACGTCATCGAAGATAGAGGCTGCTTAATCACAAAACTGTTTATATCTTGGCTAATATTGGACTGATTAATTTGTAATTTCATTCTTTCCTTTCAGGATTGCTTAGCAGGGGTCCTAGTACGTTTATTTTTACTAAAAGTTACATCCAACATTTCCCTGGGATGACGTTATCCAAGATGGCGGCTGCTTAATCACAAAAGTGTTCGTACCTCGGCTAATATTATACTGGTTAACATGCAATTTCGTTCTTTTTTCAGGATTGCGTACCAGGAGTCCCAGTAAGTATTTTTAATAAGCTGAATATCCGACACATTTCATTCGGATGACGTCGTCCAAGATGGCGGCTGCTGAATTACAAAAAATCATACTTCTGATAATATTTTACTGAAATTAACACATAATATTGTTATAGTTTTTCATTACTTTTAAACAAATGTTCTTGTAACTAGTTTCGATTTAGGTGGTTATCTGACAAATCTTCCATACATGATTTCATCCAAGTTGGTGGCTGGTCAATCACAGAAATCTTCATATCGCTGATAATATTTGACTAATCAACATGAAGTTTAGTTAGTGTGTTGTAATTACTATTCGCAAGCCAATACCTCTATAGTCAAATATCACTTTAATTCTAACATAGTTCCAGATGAGCTAGAAATATATTACTTAATTGGTACTTAAAAAGTATTAAACCATTTTTTTAAAATTGCGTTTAATATTTAAACATAATTAAACTACATTAACATTCAACAGAGAGATACACAACACATACACACGTTCGTCTCATTATATCGAGAACTAAAAATCCAACTAATTTTCTAATCCAGCAAACTATGTGCTTTATCAGATTATTTGAACTAAGTAGAATAAGTAACTAATACAGCAATAAACTTATAAACAGGTGCGTTCATTCTGACTTTATAAACATTATTAACAACATATATCAATACCATTCCCTACAAACCAATCTGTTTACAATATGATGTGAATCAGAAGTTTTAAATTATAGTATATGAAAAACGTAATATTCTGCACTCAATATCAACACCATCATTTTAAGATTTATGTAAAAATAATTTTTAGAAGTTGAATCCGACTCCTTCACACTCCTACACTCCAAAGGAACAACATGTTACCTTAGTTTTCTTACAAATGCCTGAGAATTTTGTACATATCAAAACAGTGCATGTCTCAGTAAACTCATTAGGATACTGCTGTAAGTTTTGTTTTGGCATTAAATAATCTTCTGTCACTTCGAAAACAAAACCACAAGGGCCTAAATAAACAACTGTGTCATAAATACAGTGCCGTTAAAGGTATGTATTAAGGTAAGATCTTAACAAGTGTCCCGTAACATTCCTGCTGGTAGATGGCAAGCCGTCAATGTCCACTTTTTTTTTTTTTTTTTTTTTTCATAATAGAACGCTAAACACTGAATTCATTTAAAGATGTGCAATGTAAACCTTTCTTCAGTAGCTGTACTAAGTATTTTTCTGCAGCTTTAAGGCTATTTTCTACATCACCCTAATCCGGTGACACTCCAAAATTTTCCAAATATATATTCGATGCAGAACGAATAGACCCTTTCTTCGTACCGAACTTACTACATAAACTGACCCTGACAGTGCATGGATGGCTCGGAGTAATATACACAAGTCTTCTCCCATTTCTCGGTAAATAGCATGAACAGTCAAAAGTCGTGTGAAATCACCATCTCCAGTGAGCATCCACATTTTTTGCAAACCAATTGAATGAAGAGTAGCAAAATGAAACAATGCTAATACCATTATGTCAGTGTCAGCACTAATGAGAATAACTTTGATGAGCCCATACTGGGATGCATGTTTAGAAACAATCATCGTTTTATAGTCGGCTTCCTCTACAAGTAAGAAATTTATTTCTGAATGACTAACTTGCATTCCATTTTGCACAGACGTACAATTGAATGTTATCCCATTTTCATCACCAGAGAAGGTACTAAAGTTGTCGTTGGTAGCACACGAAGCTTCAATCAAGAAAGCCAACATTATTTTCGCAATAAACTCTTGTAATAGCAATTTGTTACTTGAAGGTCCTAAGAAACTATTGAGTTATACGGGAAATAGAATGTTGCTAGAGATGGAAGCTAAATCTACACTATCTACCCAAGTCACCGGTCAACCCACAACTTTCGGAATGAAGAAATCATGACCTACCTAGTATCGGGTAGGTCCTCCTTTGGCCTGGATCATAGCATGTATCCTCCGAGGAAGGTTTTCCACCAGTTGCTGATCGGTATCAGATGGGAAGGCAGCCCACTTCTCTTGAAAAGCGGTTCCAAATGCGGCAGGTGAATTTGGACGAGTTGGTCTGGATCTTAAACGCAGCTCAAATTCATCCCACAGATGTTCCATGGGGTTCAAATCAGGCGATTGAGCAGGCCACTGGTGTCGTTGCACATTGTTCTCGTCATACCACGACATAACATTGGCAGCTTTATGACAACGGGCATTATCATCCTGATTGTAACATGGATCCATTTCAAACCATTTCCGCAATGTGCGAAGTACTGAATTGTCCAAAATGTCCAGGTAATTTGCACTCTTAATATTAAAAGGCACAACAACAAGCGGGCCTAGCCCGAAACAACAAAATGTACCCCACACTATTATACCACCACCACTAAACTTCACTGTTGGCACAATGCAGTCTGATAAGAAACGTTCCCCAGGTTGTTGCCACACTCACACTCGACCATCTGACATGTAACACATGTAGCGTGATGCATCACTCCATAACACATTTTTCCATTGGTCTAGGGTCCAATTTCGATGAGCCTTACACCGTGCAAACCTACTGGCTTTGTTCGTTGGAGTGATGTGTGGCTTGTGGGCAGCTGCTCTACCATGAAAACCAAGTGCATGCAGTTCTGTCCTGACAGCGTTCAGTGAAAATGCCATTCCCGATGCAGTGTGGAACCCGTGCTGGATGGCAGATGCAGTTTGACGGCGATTGCTGGATACCACTCGTTTCAGCACTCTCCGGTTCCTGTTCCTCAATTCCTTGGGTCGTCCTGACCATTTAGGGACACTGATGACACCGTGACGTTTCCATTTCAGAATTACATCACCCACCGTTGATTTTGGGTGGCGTAATTGGTTACTAATGACACGATTGGACAAACCCGCAATATGACAGCCGATGATGGCTCCCCTATCGAACTCACTATGTTCTTGTCTGTGTGCCATTCTCAGTCAAATTGACCCCTGGCATGACCCACGATCATGATAATGTGTTCTGCACCAAAACAAATGACTGGCGTCGTGCAGGTTACTATGTATTCCTTACTGCGATGTCCTAGCAGACTGGCCGGTGACTTTTTGGTAGATAGTACATAACAGAAGCACTATTTTGCCTTCACATCCTTTCATGTTCTTTTGGTGATGGTTTGTGGTAGCTATCGAACACACGATCAACCCTTCCACAGTTCTTTATAATGCTCTGAATATATGTAAAGTGAAAAGAAACTTCTCACCAAAATTTTTTTTTTTTTTTTGTCAGTTATCATCACTTTCCAAACAGAATTCATAACATCCACAATGTAACAAGTTTTCTCTTCCATCTGAAACAAGAGATCGTCATTGGTGATGCTGAAAGATGTTTCTAACTGTTCCATTAAACTTGTCTTTGGTGGCTTTCTAATATACCTTTCTTCATCCAAGATTTGAGAATTATTAGATAAATCATATCTTAAAAGCTCTTGCATGTCATATCCACGAGCTTGACCAATGTCCATCATAAGATAAACAGAACTGCTTGATTTGTTTCTCTTGGTTTTTCTTGTACTTCATGCGACGTAAATGTGAAATGATAGTAGTATTACTTTTGTGAATAGTACTGAAAACACTTCTTGTTTTCTCTTCATACAGTGTCTTACACAACGTAGATTAGGCCTCATCAGCGATTTAGAAAACGTTTATCTTTTCTTTTACATGCTGTGAAACTAGTGCTTTCATTACAATATTGTGCAATGCGTTAGGATGCATTTCAAATGGGTTACGTTTTTGCAAACTATATTGAAACATTGACTTTATCTTTTCACCTATGGTCTGTGTCCGTTTCTTGGAAAAGTTATAGCGAACATTTAAACCTTCGACAAAAGAAAAATAATTCGTTACTTCTCAAAATATATTTGATATCATTCGATGTTCATGATGAGTTACCACACATTTTGCTACAAAAATCTTTCTATTAAGTGCGCCCACTCTCTAAATACAGTACCCACATTTCAGAGGAACAAAACAGCCGTTTTGTACCCATTAGTTTAGCAGGTACATGGTACCCAAGAGGTACCAGGTACAATGTACCTGTGATTTCTTAGGTACAAATATATTTCATGGGTACAAAAGCACCTAATTTCATGGGTACATGTATAGTCAGAGACAATATTAAGTATGGGTTGGAGCTATCATTTCTCATACCTCCAACCTATACTTAATATTGTTTCTGACAGTACCTATTATATTGATAAATACAAGGTGATTCAGTTAATAACGGTACCTATCTAGATTATAACACTTAACAACATTTGCTATTACAGCTTGTAATCTAAGCATTTCCTAGTAAACATTAAAAGCCACAACCACTCTGATTAAAGTAAATGTGGTAAAAATGTGACGGCTCTGTATAGAACTTAGATGGATGCAGGAAAATTCTCTAGTGATATAACATGAGTCTGTTGGCCATTTCACAAGTAAAAATACTGGTTTAATCTATTTTGTAAAACTCTTAAATGAAATAGGAGTCATGTGACGCATCATCTTAAGACTAGATTTTTATAGAAATTCAAAAGAGAAGTCAGTTTTTCAGAATTTGTACCCTACTACTTTTCAGCAATGAGTTTGTAAATGATAATGAAATTAAGAACAATATGCAATTGGTTACAGAAATAGTAATAATGAAACACTCGCTTCTTCAATGAAGTTCTCATGAAATGCCAGCACAAAATAAGGTGGGCTCCTTTTTTCATGTAAGATTATTCTTAGACAAATTCAACATTGGTGCATCCAAAATGGCCTACAGAACACATTATACTGCTAGTAAATTTCCCGTGTGCACCTAAACCGATTTACAGTTATCTTTCTTTTACTTCAGAATATACAGTAATCAGGGTGGCTCCTACTTTGACTTATCTTATACCGTATCATATATGAATATACATTATACTTTGAACATAATGACAATAGTTGTCATACTTCTAGTGATAATAATTGTTGTTAAGTGCTCCACTCATTCCCACATCGTTGTACCTCTATAATCATGTTTTAAACAATACACCATAATTGAAAAATTGGATTAGAATCCACTTTTTTGCAATAGTGTCCAAAAGGATAAATTCACAAGAAAGAAAAGTCATATATCTCAACTCTATATTGCTCTTTATTTTAAATACAAATATTTATTTGATTTGAAATGCTTGAATATATTTTATATTAATGATAGAACTGTGACCATTCGTTCTACTGGAAGCACGCGCCTCCTTTTTAAAAAGTGGATAACCTGTCCTTCTTTTTAAAAAATGGATAATCCGGGAGAGCTGGTATCGAACAATTTTCCAACTTTCTTCTTTCTTGTTTTAAGATAAAACTAAGGAAAAGTTCATAAATAATTATGGAAACTATCACGTAAATCGCAATGTACCAAATTGATACATCTGCTAGATCCCTTTGCATGAAGATATCGTTCCAAGGCCACCAAGTTCTTTTGAATATGTTATTGTCTAGCTTATTCACTGTACCTGGTAATTTCTTTTGCAGTGTGTCCAAACATTTGCCGAATATTAATTCGTCTTCTATTCCTAAATGAAATAAAAGATTAGTTGATTAGCGCACCCTGTAGAATTATTTCTTAGAAATATATTATATCTTGATACTTTTTTATTAATAACACACTGCAAAACTTGTAATTTTACTTTGGGATTCGCTTGTTCTTGTTAAAACTGTATTTTCGGCAGGGTTTGCCCAAGTGAGCCCAGCACAGCCCAAAAAACTTGGTGAGATTTTTCAGGTTGGACCCGCCTGAAAAATTCACCTGAGTTTTTGAGATTTTAGTCAGTGTATTAGTGATGCAACTAAGATGATCACATTGAAAATGATTTTTACGAAAAAGGTTGGACTTTTCTTGGGCGAATTTAACGCTTTAATGTTAAGGTATACCACAACATTCTATATGTACTAATTAAATCGTTTCTAGGACCTTTGTAAAGTTTTGAATGCACTGAATGAATAAAAAAATAATCAGCTTGAGATAATTGTAGAACAAATTATGCTTATATAATGCGTATGAATTAAGCTTATATTTGAAGTAAATGAAATGAAATGGAATCTTTGAGTTTTACGTCCCACGCTTATGGTTTGTGGGCTACAGGGGACGGTGATGATGAGAAATGAATGAAATTTTGGAATGAAGAAAGTGAGAGGAAACAAGAGAACACCGAGGAAACCCACGCACACGGTGTTTGTCCACCACAAAGTCCACTTGGTGCCAGCAGGGATAAACCAGGGACTCCACGCACCAGAAGTGAACGCTCTACCACTGAGTCACAGCGGCTCCATTTGAAGTAAAATATGCAATTTTATATTTAGAGTTTCGATTTACAGTAAATAAAGTTACAAACGGTCCCGAGCTCGATTTCCGGTGGGTACACTCTGCCAAAAGAGTGTAAAAGCTTTTTCCGGCCAGTCATACTGAGTGAGGTTTCCCTGTGTTTTTCTCATTCACATCAGGCAAATGCCGGGATGGTACCTGACATACAGGTCCCAGGCCGGGTTCTTCCTTACCGTTCGTAGGATAGTGTGATTCCGAGGAACGTTATCTCTTGAATGTGACGGGCTAACATGTTCATAGATGCCCACAGCCCAGAAATCTAAATCCTAGCCTAAATTATATAACGTTGCATTATCGGGAATGAACCGGTGTGACACAAGTGCTCGGGAAATTCACGTAATTGAACGCACAAAGCATCGGAAATGAATGTTTCAACAATAAAATCATTTATTTTACGTTGGAAGATATTTAATTTCATTTAAGACATTTTTAAACATTTACTTTACAACAAAAATATAATTCATGTTGTATAAATTAATATATTTCGTATTAATATTATTAGATACTCCTGTGCACGTGTCCCCTTAATCTCCTTTTAGATTGCACTTTTTGTAAATCTCCTAAATGTGAAGCGATTGGATACAATTTCCCGGATTTGGTACTTTACTGAATGCTTAGTTCATTAGGTTACCACGTAGCAACAAAGTTAAAGTTTAACTCCGCGCTGGTCTATTGACTAGCATGAGCACTTTCGGCGCACTGAGTTCCGGGTTCGATTCGCGGTGGGAAGCCTGAAAAAATTTGAACGATACTGGTGGTTCGGATTCCACCTTAAATTGTAGATCTACGTATCATACAGGCTTCCTGCTGAAAAGGGACGCTGAACTTCAATAACCAACCAAACAAAATTAATGTTAACAGTTAGATATCCAAGTAGAATTAAGGATGGTAACATTAAGGAAACAACAGGGAGTTTAGCTTCTTATTGTAGCATCTTCAAGGAAAAATCTTTCATCAATGTGAACAAAACAGCGAACAGTGTGTACTATTAGCTTCATAATATATATTTTAATATAGGCTTAAATATTATTGAATTAGATTACAAGTGCACAATGGTAATTTCAGAGTATTTGTTGCAGAATAAAAATATTTTTGTAGACGGGAATCAATCAAGTTCCAGTTCTTTAATGTAGAATGTTGTCAAGTCCTACCTAATTCTAAAATCAGACATGGAGCAAATTATTGATATGTATATACCAGTAATAAATCTGTGTACAGTTAGTGACAAAAATTTTGTTTCACTCAGTAGACTGTTTTCTATTGATGACATTAGATATAATACCATTCCAATCCCTATCTAAATTTTCCTTATCTGTATTGAACCTGAAATTTTTTGTCGTAATGAAATAGGCCTCAAACACATTCCTTTCCATGTTTGTGTTAGCACGGTGCAAGAATTTCACGTCTTGTGTCTGGTAATGTTTCTTACAGGTGCCTTGACAAACCAGAAATAGCTGTTTTTTGGGTCCTTCCACGTAGCACTAATATTTCTCTTATATCTATATACGTTTCTTTGCAAAGCACAACACCTCGTATATGTCAATTGAAGTATATTTATCATCTTAGTATTGGCTTAAAGCATTTTCCAAATCTTCGGTGGTTTGAGACTGGCTTTTAAATTGTGTCTTTTAGCTATTTTTTAAAGTCTAAATCCAATGTTTGGGAAAATCGGTGAAGACAACTACAAGGGGCGTTTTTTGTTGTGTCCTGAGGCTGTTTAATCTCCGTTTTAATAAGGCTTTTGAACACCTTGTGATGAACTAATCACTCAATTAGGGATTTTCAACGGCTATAATACATTGTCCATGGAAGTGTGGAAAGTGCACGAACGGGAGAATGTCATTCCTCTGCAACCCCTCGAAGAAAACCGACCATTGTCCTAATGTAAGTAAGATGCAGTTGTACCTCTCCGGCATTCCCGCCAACTTTACTGTCTAAATTTTTTAATAGCACATGAGAACCGTGTCAGAGCAAAACAATGTATTATTTTAAAAAAATGCACACTACTTTGCACGGTTAATAGAAAAGCATTAAAATAAACACAAATTGAATTTATTTCATGTGGATGCATAACCGAATGCTTTAGTTTGATTGGGTCACTCTAATATTAACATAGTCCCTACTCAGCCGTGAATTTCGCGTACCAAGGAAAACCTGAAATAAGCCGTGAATTCCGTTGTCAAGCCTTGAAAATTTATTTCTATAGCATTTTTTCTCGTTTATTGTGTGTGCAGTCATCCACATATGTACCTAGACTCCAATTAATGGAATTATAACAGTCAGGGGGCCAAGTACTTGTGTGAGTGACTGTACAGTTAACACCTTAAAGTTTAACAACATCAAGTTTAGTTATTCCATAGTAATGTATCGACCGATGCGCTGCACTTTGAGTCTCACTCACACTTCAGTCCCACACCGGGGAGTTTTTGTTATCATTGTGAGTCCAGTAAAGATTATTTTTATAAATTTCTCCACCATTAAACTGAAAAATTTTAAACCGAGAAAACCGCGAATTCAATTATTTAGTTTAAGTGGGAACCATGAGTTAACACACTTTAGTATAGTGACCATACTGAATCAAACTATTTTTTTCTTTTTTTAACGTGGTTTCTGACAATCTTGTGTTGCAGGCAGATACTCGTACCCAACAAAATATTCTCGTTCAGCTGCCAATAATTATGCGTAATATTAGACGTTAGGAATGGCATTAAGTATCTCCGCCAAGTTCCTCGACGCCTCTGGAGGTGGTACTGTGACTTTTGGTGAGCCGTCATTAATGGCCTTGTTTATGAGTATGCGTATACTTACCGTCGCTGACGCGCCTGCACCCTACAGACGCACCCCTCAATACTGTTCTAGCCCTTTGCTGAGCTCTTGCCCTGACTCGGTTAGATAGCATTCGTGCTTTTTAGTAGGCATCTAGCACAAGTTGGTTCGTGTTTTATGCACTGTAGTTTTTATGTCATATATCCAAACTGTATTTATACTCATGACTACATCACAGTTACAAATAACGTACCGTAATCACTACCAAGTGATTTGGGGAAAAACTAAACAATACCCGAGGTTAGTAGCATAATTCATTTTGGAGTACATAAGAATTACACACCAGTAGAATCACAGTACTTACAGACAATTATACGACTGATCAGGGAAGCTTATCGAAATAATATTCACTTGTTTGATCCCAACAATAATTATTAGTAAACGCTCCCTTAACCCTATTTTAAACAAGGTGAGTCCAACGGACACCTAAGCATGTAATATGGTATGTAATTTTACTTTTTGTTGAAGTCATATGAATTTCAGGGTATTCCTCCGGTAACATAAACAGTGCTTTTGCGTAAAATGTCCCAAAACTATTCTGATATAATAAAGGGGAATCTCGGAAAATGTAAAAATGTAACGTAGACACACAAGGTGGGTCCAATGGACCCTCATATAAATATGGATTTCTTGATTATTAGAAAGTGTTTTTGAGTGATTATTTTGAAGCTGAGATATAATAATAAGAAATTTTTACTACGACATTGAAATCAGTTTAATAATAATAATAATAATAATAATAATAATAATAATAATAATAATAATAATAATATAATTCCATGAATTCAATAGAAACAATGTGTAATTTGTCACAAGACAATACACTTAAACCTCTAAACTTTTACCGAAAGCTTTCTAGCAACATACAACTGCACACAATGCAGGATTACACAAGGAACAATAAATAACGATATGTACAAAAATAAATTAGAACAATAGTAACTGGACAGGTAAGTTGATATTATTGTGCAGCCTAAATGTAATTTTCTTTGTGAATACCGATACGGTTTTGTTTAAGACCTGGCAACGTTGTGGCGCTATCTGTGTAGTATTCTTGATAATCAGGCGTGTTGTTTGTATTCCGTCTTCCGTTTGCTTTGGTTTTGCTACAGGACGCTTTTTGCGATTCAGTTTTTGGCTCTGGTGTTTTTTTTTTGTTTTTTTTTAATACTTACAAGTAGACCTCACCACTTCGCCTTTGCGTTAGCAAAAGGAAACAACAACTGTCCTAATGTAGGGTTGAATATTAGACACTGACAAAAATTTTAGCTGCTAATGAGCACTAGAAACTTGGGAAAACGGAATAGAAACATGAATGTGGGAAACCCGTTTTCAATATAATTTGATAGTTGCAAGACCGATTTTTTTTTTTTTTCGAAATAGATGGAGGAACAATAGTTATGACTTCAACTATGCAAATCGAGTTAGGAGGGATGTTTTTATGGCATTCCGGATCATGACCGCCATCTTAAAATCCGCCATATTGGATCGACGTCAACTTTTTCAAATGGAAAGAGGGCCATGTGAGGTATCAAACAAAAATGATTTTTTCCACCCAATCGCATACACTAATTAGTTTGTCTATATCAAGAATGGTTTACAGCTCACAGTTCTTTGAATGTTGAAAAGTTCGTTGTTTGTAGGAGATAACAGATAGCTATAGTGGCAATGAACATAGCTCCAGAGATAGCACTCTTACAGAACAAAATTACGGCAATACAAGAAATGCAAGTCCTCAGCTTTCATAAAGTGTTTCTGACCTAGCCACTTCGTATGTGCGTTTGTACATTCAAACTAAACCTCTAAGCAATAGGGGCAGCACTATGAAGAGAATAGACATACTGGTTGCCAATGGTATTCCTGGTCGTAGCAGCTACGGTATAAGGTTGGAACATATTGGCGTACCATATGTGATTATGCAATCAAGGACGAACATTTCCATTCGAAACTGCATGACAGAGATACTATTGTCAGTCTGCATTCCCTTGTGTACAATCAATTTCAGTCTTCTCGCTTCACAGGAATGATTCAGTATGCACTTTGTAAATCAGGATATATTGATCCGATCGAATGGTTCGAGGTGCCGAAGAAATATGCTTTCACTATTCCCAGCATTAACTTAGTGATATTTGTGACGCTTCATTTCTTATTAGGTGCTCATGGTGCTCTGCAAAATTCTGGTTAGACCATTTTATGAGTGCTGAGGACTTGACTTTCTTGCATTACCGTAATTTTGTTCTGTAAGAATGCTATCTCTGGAGCTATGTTCATTGCCACTGTAGTTATGTGTTACAATATCTCCTACAAACAACGAACTTTTCAGTTAGTGTATGCGAATGAATGAAAAAAAAAAAAACATTGTTGTTTGATACCTCACATGGTCCTCTTTTCATTTGAAAAAGTTGGCATCGATTCAATATGGCGGATTTCAAGATGGCGGTCATGATCCGGAATGCCATAAAAACATCCCTCCTAACTCGATTTACATATCTGAAGTCGTAACTATTGTTCCTCCATCTATTTCGAAAAAAAAAATCGGTTTTGCAACTATCAAATTATATTGAACATGGCTTTCCCACATTCAAGTTTCTATTTCGTTTTTCCAAGTTTCTAGTGCTCATTAGCAGCTAAAATTTTTGTCAGTGTCTAATATTCAACCCTACATTAGGACAGTTGTTGTTTCCTTTTGCTAACGTAACGGCGAAGTGGTGAGGTCTACTTGTTAGTGAAAGTTTCAAGATGACACATCTTTCTTCGGAAGACATTCAAAGAATTTTAGAAGAAGGTTTGTCAGAGGACGAAGACGATGATCCGGTTCTTAATGCCGGAGATGCCGATTCTGATTACGTATATCATTCTCCTAGCTCTGGAAAGGAAGATAATTTGTCTGAAGACCTCGACGATGTTCCTGATGAGATTGACATCGTAGATAGTGTTGAGATTGATGGATCGAAATCTATAGCGGAAGAAGAAATGTATCATATTTATAGGTCTAAAGATCAGACGGAATGGTCATCAGAACCAGGTCCCAACACCAAGGTGAAGTCTCATAATATTATTCGCACCAAACTTCACAAGGTGCAACTTCCACCCAATACTCATATTGAAACTCCGAGTGATGCTTATTTGTGGTTTTTATCAAGTAGGGTCATTCAGGATGTTGTAAAATATGCCAACTTGGAAGCTGAGAGGTCCTACAAAAACAATAATATCGCAAACACGTGGAAGTCTTGTGATGAGATTGAAATAAGAGCAGACATCTTCGATCAAATTTTACTGATATTCGAACCCTGTGGAGAGAAAAAGATTTTAGAGGAACCATGGGACAAGTTAGATTTGTTGGTCTCATGAAATTTATGAGTTTTGATGATAAGACAGAAAGACAAATTAGCTGCAATTCGGGATGTTTATGAAAAGTTTTATACGTCTTTATTGAAGTATTATCTTCCCGGCCATAACACTACAGTTGATGAACAGTTAGTTCCTTATCGTGGTCATTGTCCGTTTCCTCAATACATTCCATCAAAACCAGACAAATATGGTTTTAAGATTTAGTGGGTGTGTGACAGTGAAACCTTTTACCCTCTAAAAGGCATCCCATATCTCGGTAAAGAAGATTCAAGTGCTAAAAGGATCACCAATATTTCTAAGGAAGTAGTAACTGAACTTACACAGCCCTTTTTTGGAAGCAACAGAATTCTAACATTCGAAATTTTTTTACAGATCTAAATTTAGCAAAAACACTCTTATGAAATGGACTGACATGTGTAGTGACAGTAAGGAAGAATAAAAAGTTCATTCCTCCTGAATTTCTAAATGCTAAATCATGTGAGGTTAATTTTACACGATTTGGATTTGCCAAAGGATGCACACTGATTATGCTCCTAAGGGAAATAAATTTGTGTTATTACTATCAAGTATGCATCACGGCAAGGGCACAGGGGACAACGTTGAAAAGAAACCAGAAATCGTCCAATATTATAACCAAACGAAAGGAAGATTTGATTCGCTCGACCAAATGGTTCATGCATTTTCGTACAAACGGAAGATAAAGAAATGTCCAATAGCATTTTTCGAGAACTGTTTAGAAGTCATTCGTGTAGCAGCTTATGTATTTTACCTCAATCTGCATCCCGATTGGAATCTGAAGAAGAGGACGAAAAAGAGGCAAGCTTTTCTAATCCAAATTGCGGAGTCATTAGTGCTTGAGCATATTCAACGGCGTTCTCTCTGTGGTTTGCCGAAAACATTGCACAAAATGTCAAGTCGTTACGAAATGAGACAATACCATCTACATCTCAAGTGAAATCCACTGCCGGAAAAAAGATTTGTTACTTGTGTGATGTGAAAAAGGCACAGCGAAAGCGAAAGCAAGTTTTCCAAATCTGTAACCAAAATGTTTGTAACGAACATTCAGGTTGTAAGAGAATGTGCATGCAATGCACAAAAAAGAGACAATTATAACATCGTACAGTACGAGCATGAAAACAAAATCTAAAACTGTAGCAATTCTCATGCAATATTACTCACAATTGTAAGAGACTTAACAAAAAGGGGAATTCTTCTTACAGGTGACCCACCGGGCTCTCTCTCTTCTAGCTTCTGAGCTATCGTACGTATGCTTCCATAATTGGTACACATAATCTCCTAGTATTTGTTTCTTTTTATGTAGTACTGTATTACGTGGAGTTTAATGTTAAACGTTACCTAACCTAACCTAAGCTAATATAACAACAGTTAAAAAATACTGGCTAGGCTAGGTTAGCTTAAATCACGTATTGTTATAGATACAGTCCGACAGCTCACCATAGCCCGGTAGGTCACCAGTAAAAAGAAGGCTAAAAAGGTTTTTCTTGAATGTAGAATGATATTTTCATGTAACGAAATATAATGATACACAATTTGATACAGAGAATGTCATTAATTAATGGTAAACCTATGAGGGTCCGACGGACCGACCTTGTGCGGAATAAGTCGGAAATTTAGGTATGTCTGATGGGATTAAACATAAACACCAGAAGCCATACGCACAATAAGCCAGTGAAGTGCAAGTTTACGTAAGCGTGTGTATGGAATCCAGTTTGTAATACTTTCGCTTTGTTATTTTCTCAGATGACTCCTGCACTTTCAATTTCACAAATGATTCTTGACACGTTCCTAGATACGTTAGCTCATGACAACCACGGAAAAATCAGAATATTATTCAGATAATACCACGAAAATTAGCGTGTGATGCATGTTTAAGAACTAAATTAAAATTTACATTTCTTAATCGGCCTAAACATGCGATTGTTTCAAAGGACCTATTGCTAAAATTACCGTTTAACTATGAAATATAGTTAATCCGTATACAGTATCCAAACACAACTACAAATACAGGATATTCCACTCAATTTTATATATGGTCCGTTTGGTTGGTTGCTCCAATCTTTATAATCTTCACGCAAATCATGAACACACAACACACTGCCGATAACAGACAATATAGCGTCTGTTCAGTTGGTTTTATGGGTATAATGCACCTTCTACTATTGTCATGGGTACATTATTCGGTACAAATTTACTGCACTCATAAATCATCCCTGTACCCACTAATTCATGGATAAAAAGGTGGGATGCGGTATGTACCCACTAAAGTCTTTGGTACATTCAATTTTCATAGGGCCGCGGTGGCTCAGTGGTAGAGCGTTCACCTCTGGTGCTTGGGGTCCCGGGTTCAAACCCTGCTCCCGCCAAGTGAACTTTGTGGTGGACAAACACCGTGTGCGTGGGTTTTCTCGTGGTTCTCCCGTTTCCTCCCACTTTCTTCATTCCACCATTTAATTCATTTCTCATAATCACCGTCTCCTTTAGCCTAACCGGCATAAACGTGGGACGTAAAACTCAAGAATTTCATTTTAATTCAATTTTCATAGGTACATAAGCAAATTATCTTCTATTTCATGGGTACATCGTGCAAACTCATGGGTATTGTTCTTAAGGTGTATGATACCGGATTAACTCTTTTGAGATCAATTTATAGTTTGTTTTAATGTCATATCAGCAGCAATAGCAGTGAATTTATGGTTGTACCGTTACACAACATGGTTCCTTTATGAACATTTCATACACCTCTGTGCTGTTTCGGGCAATCCTTTCATGTCATCTAGATGTAAGGAATATCATTGTCGATAGTTGGCATAATCAAACACGGCAGATACAGATGTAATTTCGGTACAGTGTCTAGATGTAATTCCCACAAACTTTGTCTATAGGAACGAATCAAATTTCTTAGTAGTTGAACCAGCCTTAAAAAAATATCCCAGTGCAAAAACTGTTCTGAAATTTGCCTTGTTCTCTCGATACATTTTCCAAAGTCGGTGAAGAGCTTTTCAAATTGAAATCCAAATCGACATAATCTGCTTTGGTATGCCATGTCACGAATATACACTATTGGATTTGAAGTAACTGTTCTAGTTCAGATTTATATGATTCAATTAAATCTGTTCCAAAAAATGATTTAACCTGTAACTTGAAGAGACTTTCTGCTAACACAAACATCCCCTTTACACCTCTCACGTCGTTCTTTCCTTGTAAAACTGATTCGACAACATTTCCTTAAAATGAAACAAATTTTCATGTTGATTAGTTAAATATTACCAGCGATATGATGGTTTCTGTGATTAAGTAGCCGTCATCTTGGGTGATGTCATATATGGAAAATTTGTCGGATGACCACCTAAATTGAAACTAGTTACAAGAACATTTGTTTAAAGTAATGAAAAATTATAACAATATTCTGTGTTAATTTCAGTAAAATATTACCAGAAGTATGATTTTTTGTAATTCAGCAGCCGCCATCTTGGATGACGTCATCCGAATGAAATGAGTCGGATATTCAGCTTATTAAAATACTTACTGGGACTCCTGCTAAGCAATTCCGAAAAAAGAACGAAATTGAATGTTAATCAGTACAATATTAGCAGAGATATGAACATTTTTGTGATTAAGCAGCCGCCATCTTGGACGACGTTATCCCAGGGAAATGTTGTATGTTCATTTTATTAAAAATATATGTACTAGGACCCCTGCTAAACAATCCTGAAAGAGAGAGAGAGAGAGGAAAAAAAAAAACGAAATTACAAGTTGATCAGTCCTGTATGAGCCGACATGTGAAAATTTTTGTGATTAAGCAGCCGCCATCTTTGATGACGTTGTACCCGGAAAACGTACCAGGTGTCGAATATCCACCCAAGTAAAAAATAATTAGTAAGATAGCTACCAAACATTTCTGAAGAAAAATTCTCCATACTCAAAGTTTCCTACAGAACCATAGCTAGATCCAGGACTACCTACTATTATTAGCCTTTTATATGACTTTGTATCTACTGTATAGTGTTGCAAGCGGAAAGTAACTGATCGTTCGAAGCACACAGATTGAGAATCACTGCCCCAAGCTTTTATGTAGCTCTTACAGGCATTCCTCATCAGTACACCATTATCTTATTAAATATCGCGGGTCAGGGAAAATGATTGGTCTTGCACCTGGAAATCAGGGAAAAGTCAAGGAAAAAAAAAAATAAAAATAATTTTGTAAGAATCTTGATTCTGTTAAAATTAAAATTTTTGAACCTAGTTCGAATCCCAGTGGTTGCTTTTATTTATTTTTTAAAACTTTTCTGCTAGTCTTTGTTCACAGTTTCTGATTTCATTATTAATTTCCTTCTTTCTTTCTTTAGCAGAAGTTATGGTTTAGAAATCGGTAACTGATTACCGTTTCTATCCAACGAGCTCAGAAGCACAAAGGAACGATTTATCTAAGCATTCTTTTCTTTTTCTTTTTTATAGGTACATAGGTTGTACTAAGTTCTAAGTAAAACAGTTTATCCTTTCCCAGTGTAAACTGTGCTAGGGATTTTCCCATGAGAGAAGTGTATATCCCTTTGACGAAGATAATTTTCATCTCCGGTAGGGATAACTCTTTCGTCCTCTAGATTTTTTCAAATGTTCATCAGGAGAGAAACAGGAAATAACTTTTGTGTTGTAGGCAATAGAAACACAATTTTTGTTAAGGAAATTGGTTTACCAAAACTTCGTTATATATTTACCATGGTCATGTGTCCGTCTGTTCGCAAGACGAAAGTATCTGAGTGACTACTTAATAGATCACTAACAAATTTGACCAGAGGGTCAAAAGTTAAGAACAGAGTTCCCCTACTGAGGCAATATTCAAACCGGAACTGATAGAAATAAAATATTACTAGTTTTTGCGTTGATAACTTACAAAGGAAAACTGGTAACATTACCGAAAATTGGTTTTCTGTAACTGATTAAGCGTCCCAAGAATACAATTTATATATATATATCCTTTACTCTGTACTAAAACCGGAGGTGGTATAAATCCACTACAACCAGTTTTAATATTGATCTTCATAGATAAAACTTATAAGCAATAGCGAGAAGGGTTTTCTAATTGCTTAAGCGATGTAAGAATCTTCTTTGTTAACCGTCTGTTCAAACTGGAAATTTCAGATGTAAACCACTTCTGGATTTAACGTTAATCACCAAAGAATAAAAATCATAATCGATAGAAGTGGATTTTTGTTTCAGAAAATCAACCACTTTCGGTTTTAATGGTGATCGCTATAGAGTAAAAACATTAATACGAGTAAATTGCAAGAATTCGTTTTCTGCAGTCAATTAAGCGTCCCATCGATGTGTTTCGTCTTCACTCTAATCTCTCTGCTGTAAATAGAAGTGGTAGCAATATACTATCACTTCCAGTTGTTTATTTGAGAAAATATCATGGCATACAAAACCATTTCTTCACGTGGTGTACACGTGTCACTTTGTATAGATCGAAAAAGT
This sequence comes from Thermobia domestica, assembly GCF_964235325.1. NCBI lineage: Eukaryota > Metazoa > Arthropoda > Insecta > Zygentoma > Lepismatidae > Thermobia > Thermobia domestica. Next base: position 97,555,397 of record NC_137470.1, read on the forward strand.
AGAATTATTGAAATTTCTTCACGCAGTCATTGTGTGGTCTTCGAAATCGAGGTATTAGCCTTCTCCGTCCACTATATAATAGTGAAAGAGATATTTTCTCCAAAATACGGTGTTGCCAACAAATTTGAGATGAACAACACTTTTCGACCAGAACAATAGGTGAGAAAAATCATCTTCTCTGTCGCTTGAGTAAAGAACGGAATGTCTCAAATGTTTCGGTGAAGAGAAAAAACAGCCTGGAAACTCCTGATGCTTCGTGTTGTTTTGTTACTTGGCACTTTCAACATAAAGTCTTTCTTCTTCCATTCAGAAGGAAGAAACCTTATGGAGGCAAATTGGTCAGTGTGTTTATTTCCCCTTCCCTACTATGGAGAATGTAGTTTTTTCAAGTTAAATGAATACATCTATTGAAGAAAGAATGGGATTTTAACTTATACAAAAGATTAATTCTAATCGAATAAAAATATCTGAAATACTATATATGATCAAGAAATATCTAACGTTCTTATTTTCATAATAGATAGACGAGATCAAAACTTTACGAATAGTGTATTTCATTACAGTTTTTCTTATTGTATAAATATCATAAATATATTTCACTGTTTAAACTCTTATGTTAACATTCTAAATACTTAAGCCATTCTATTCTAAGTTTAGTTAGATTCTAATTTTAGTTTTATTAATGCTCGCTTTATTTTATTACATAATATAATATCTATATATTAAAATGCTAGGTTTATATGTCTGTCTCCGATCCTTTCGGCAATGAGATCTCGAAAACCGGCAGCGCTAGGAACGTGCCGTTTTCACTGGTCGATTATAAATTTTGTGTAGAATCTGTAGTTCTAATTGAATATTAAAAAAAAAAATAAAAAAAAACATGGCTGTTATTTCTTTATTACATCTTTTAGGGGTAGACTGAAAGTATTGAAATTTTAAAAAGTAAAGAATCATATCCTACGAGTTATACATTCCAACACCACATAGTTGTATATGGGATATTATATCTCTCCGGCGTTTTTTTTCATTTCCAAATGATAATGAAAAACGAAGGATGACCATTTCTCGAGTCTAAGATGAATCTTTATTGTTTGGAGTGTTTTGCCCAATGAACACCATATATAAGTGGCATTATAATTAGTTGTGTGTGTAACGTATTTGCTTATTACATACAGCATACAAGAAGAAAGAAAACACTGATCATACATGAATTAGAAACTCCAACTGGAAGTAGGGTCAAATTTTGGAAACTGTGCGAGATATTGAAAAATATAATCGAAAAAATCTCTCCTTTATGGTACACCTTCCTGATTTTTATCAAAACGTCTTTCACTTGCGTTTGTAAAGGGATATGTGCAGATGTTGTGAGGAATGACAAGGAGATTCGTGCTCGCGCTGTGTAGAGAGCGCAGGTTCAACTAGTACTTTATTATTTATTACATAATTACACTATATTTTACATCGATTCTTTTTATAAAATACTACACTGTGTCGTTCTAATTAATTTTCTTTCACTGACTCTTCTTCATGTCACAAGAAGAACATTCGTATGGAACTAAATTTTTTTCTTACTCTTCGATATTCGATAAAGATGGGGAAGATGCTTAGTGTTGTGTACAGGCCACGGTTGACGGGAAACTAGCCTGAAAATGAAAGAGAGAAATGAATAGAATTCCGTCCACTCCCTTGTGTGAGTATTGGCAAAAGTAGAGAAGAGAGGGGGAATAAACACTGTTAAGAGGGTTCTGAAGTTGTATTATGATGAATGCGACAGAGGGTATCACAGAGAAAGAAGAGGAAGAAGAATTGCAATTAATATATGTTATTAAACAGAATAAAATTTATTTCCGTCCTAAAAGATTAGCAGATCACGGCGAAGGGATGCTTCACGCTTTGTAGCAGTTCCGCTAGTAATGGCCATGAGACCACCCAAGAGGGGTCCAGTGGACTCAGACCCCAGATCTAAAAAATTCGTACTTCTTTTCAAAAATATACCGTACTTATATTTTGTCTACACCAGGAGCACACTTACGGGGGCACACTCGGTCTGGATCCCCTTCGATCTCTCGATGTCGGACCTTCCAACAAAAATGTATGGGTGCATCTGACAGAATCCTCAATAGCATTATTATTTTATCCGTATTTCTGACACTACAAGTCTACTGTGGTATTAAGGCTTGGAAGCTATTTTAGATATTTCTGAATGACAAAAAGAAAGTAGCGTTTGTCTTTACTTCATGGTACCATCTTAATGGTAATAGTGATTAACAAAACAAATTATTCAATCAGAATAATTGTCCGAATAGGAACTTAGTTACGAAGGGAAAAAGGAATTGCTATGCCATATCACCATAACAATGTAGTGCCATTGAATTATTCTTTTCTCTCTGACCTTACTACACATTTAATTTAATACAACTATATAGTCATACGAAATATATTCGATGTAAGAATTATTGAAATTTCAAACTTTATGCAGAAATTAATATGAACTGAATTTTCATTGAAAGGATAAAAACATACTAAGACCATGAGATTGAAACAAGGAATGTAACATTATTTAAAAAAAAAAAAAAAAAAAAAAAAACAAGAAAAGTACGTAGTAGTGGTAGGTTAATGTATTTTCTGTTACTTATGATGGCAGTAAGGTGAAAGCAAATAATGTGCCAATGAAGTAAGCGAATACAGTTAAACTATGCATGATAAATTCTGTCTTTATATTTGGGTTCTTCTCTCTCTTCATTGGAATTCGTTTCTTAATAGCTGTGGTTTATTGATTACCAATATATTGATGGTCTTGTGTACAGTTAAAAAGAGTGTATGCTTTTTTTAATACCAGAGAGTGAACTTATCATTAATCATTGACTGATCTCAATTTCAAATAATATGGGTTGTTCATAAACTTCAAATGCAACACAAAAGCACACAAACACACAAAAATGTTTCAAGAAAATCAGAAAATTCTACAGAAATTGTTGTTAGTTAGTTACGTAGCGTCCCTTCCAGCAGCAAGGCCAGATTAGACGTGGACGTTCAGCTAAGTATGGGATCAGAGCAACATGAGCTCCCGTCGGGAATGGAAACAAGGTATCCTACGGCAAAGGCCACACACCCACGAGAGAGCTCACCGAAGTTGTTGTGACACACATTTCTAATATGAGTTGAATCACAAAAAATGAAGAACTGATAATCCTTAAATATTTACTGCACCTGTTTTAATAACAATATTTTAAATTTTACGTCCTCGAACAAAAACACATACACACGCAACAAGATGAAACATAATTTTTTCATGACAATATACGATAAGATGCAGAACTCTTCCATTATAAACGCATTTTTCGAGACAAGACAGCCCCAAATCCATTCTGAAGACAATAGTACAAACGCACATTACGTCGAATGGTAGAAACTGGCTTCGATAAATGTACATAAAACAATTATGTAAAAACATACTTGATAAATATGAATCATTAAAATTTCCAGGTTTTAACGTTAAATGAAATCTAGAACAAAAAATTCCATAGGACTTTAGACTGTTGTAAAGTCGGTACACGTGAACGTATGTGATATATGAGAAACAGACTGAGTGAAGTGTCAAAGTCGGGAACATTGCATCGTAGGATACCATCCACTTGCTTTGTTCAAAGTACGACCCTTTCTTCTGCACCCTTACAATTCTACATCCCTTCTCTACGATTTTGTTTATATTTTATAAATAAATATTTGACTACTGACCCAATAAAATAGCATAACGCTTTTGTGCTAAAAAAAAAAAACAAGAGATTATTACTTTCTGAGTGAGTGTTTCAAGGACGATCTTTTCAAAAAAACGGTAAAGGCGATACTTATATGTTCGACTAATAACTCTATAATACGGGTTAAGTAATTTCTCAGGAATATGGTCACCAGGAGTAGTTTGCTAATTGGAGCGAATTTATTATTTGGATGATTTTCTCAAAAGCGATTTTCTTAAGTAAATCATTCCTCAAGAAAATATCTCTAAGGTTTTTCTTTCTTTTTTACAATTTTCTCAAGTACGACTTATGTGATTTTGTTAATAGCTAATAAACAAATATTTGATTAACAAACCTGATATATATATATAGGGTAGACAATTTATCATCTCCGCTATAACGGAGAAACTAAACGAGGGAGGAAAGCGAAACTTTGCCTTGAGGACTAGTGGCTGACTGCAGTTCCGAAGAACTAGGTGAGGGGGCGCCACATCCCGACGCAGGAGCGAAAACTTTTAGTTAAATGAGCCATATTTTGTATCGTATATTCAGAAAATAATTATAGAATTTTCCCTCTTTAAAGTGGAAATTCGGTTTAAATCAGTAGTTCGTGAAATTTACCATACCCTGATACTCCTTGATAAGTTTCAGTAGACACCGTGAATTGTTGGACAATGTAATTACAAACTTGTAATATAAATGTTTTGGTAAAAGTACGTGTGAATTCTAACTAGTGTTAATTTATTTTTAAAATTTAACAAAAAAAGACAAATTACCGTATACTTGATAGATTTAGGTTTTTACTTTTGTGCATTGGAAATTTCGTAGCGCATTTACCAAGAAAGTATTCTCGGTACACTGCCTATTAACACTACATAAATAGTTAATATACTAACAGCAAACCAAGTTAATTTATAAGTTACCATCACACAAAATCGATTGCGATCCTTGACGGATCATTCTTTGGATGAGTTGCTACTAAATATTGAATTAGTTGCACCTGTGGATCATGTGTTACATGTCCTGAAAGACTGTAATTTGAATAGGCAGACCCGTTTTCTGAGTGGGATGCTTCCACCTCATCTCGCTCTATTTGTGTTCGATACCATAAGAGGAAAATATCCTGTTGAAGAGAATTTACAATTCACCCTTCCAATAAAATGTTGCCTCACCAAAAAATTTTCTCTTCCCAGCTTAATAATAATAATAACAAACTACTTTCTAGTAGTGATAAATATGTTATGGCTTAATGATTTCCTGAGCACTGGAATTTCGGATTTTTTTTTCAGGTTTTAGAAAATATTATAGAACGATGTAAGAAGTGACTTCCACTAAGAGGATATTACATTGGAAAATTGAGAGATTTCACGCCTATGCAACTTTTTAATTTTCGGTTATGTTAGAAAGTTGTCAATACTTCATGTGGTACTTAAATTTAAAGAACGTACGCAAGAATCGCATGAAATAAAATCACCAAGTGGGGTTCGAATCATTTTAAAAATTATTGAATTCCCACAGGAAAAGAAAATTTAACACACATGACTACCAAAACAATTGAGTCGTCCAGTCACAAAATGGCTCTAGCCTATTTACAGAAAATCCCAGGAAACAGAGAAAAACTAGGATCGATGCGTTTTGTAGAACTGAAAATATTTGAGAATATTCAGGTCTTTCACATGAACACACTAAAGTATTTCAAGTTATACAAAACATGCAGATCCTACAGTTTTTTTTTTAAAAAAAAAGGTTTTCTGGGATTTTCTGTAAATTGACAAGAGCCATTTTGGGACTGGGTTACTGAATTATAGACTTTTCGTCCACTTGTATTGATAGATAACAACCACATTAGGAAACATTTTTTTTTATTTTTTGTCGTTAGAAAAGCGCGCATTTTCACCATAAGTACAACAGTCTTCTGCCCTTGCTAGGATACTATTTTGTTCTAAAAGTGTCATTACATTAAGTAACAAAAAAGGAGAAGAGTATTTCAAGCAGAAAGCTCTGAGCTGTGTTGGGATACATCATTATTTTCTTTAATACTTTCCCTTCTATTACTTCGAAGGTGTTCCCAAACTGATAATTTTAAGGGCCAGAAAAAATTATGTACGTAATTATGTTTTGTAGAAGTATACAAAATGAATATATTCAATTTCTTGTATACAATAAATAGTACATTAGGTAAATTTGATTCCCTTAGCTTGTATCTTGTAGTGATAACATTTAAATATTGATGTGACTTCCTTCAAGAGCATCCACTGGTGCCATCAAACAATTTGTGATGTGCGACAAAGATAAAGCTGCAGTAAACAAATCATGGTGGTAACACGTGGAATTGGAATATAGATATCAGGCATACGAAGCGAAAACATTAACCATCACGCCATGTTTGCTGCAAAAATCGAAACCAAGAGAAGAATTTCTTCTTCTTTTTCCACATTTACTTTCGGATGAGTTGATTAGTTTGATTACTATTCTCTTTTACGTAAAGACAGTGTAATGTGCCAATCTGTTCCAACGCCATTGACAAAACCTTAACAGGAAATGTGTGTGGCAGATTTTTACAAACATTATATGATAAAACACTTTGTTATTCATGTAACAGTAATATGACTTCAAATAATTAAATTGATACTGTTTATTAATTGCATTTCTTGCAGTAATGACCCAGAACAAGATCTGATTCATCTGAGGAGTGGAAGGCTTGTGCCAAGAGTATGGAACTGGGAAGGATCACTGGATCCTGAGGCAGGCCCGTCTACTAGGTAAACTGCGGCACCAAGAGAATGTTAAAGCATAAATGCCAACCGGGTTTAGATTATGTGTTCATTTCCAAGTTTAGTTTTTGTTAGGTACAAGAGTCAACATTGACAGTTTATACTTAATGTTGTTTTTTTTTTTAATTTTAATTGTTAGAATAAAGTATTGAATGATATATGCAAAGATCTTGATAGACACTAGGAATATTGTACAAGAGTCTGGAGAACCAAGTTCGAATAACAATTTTTAACTTAAAAATGTAGATGTGTACCCAAGTGTCTAGTCCTATATGCTTATAACCAATCCGCACTGTTTATATAAAGAGTTAATGGTAGTGTTTGTATTAGGAAAAAAGATTGCACGAACAAATAGTACAATTCTTTAGGTAATTAAAGTACCACATAAAAACATATTGAATAAACTAAATATTATCAATTATATTCCCAGTACATCGCTAATATTCAAATTGTAATAGTTTCAGTTTACATAATTAAATTTCAAATTATAAGTTCTTTTATTGTACAAATTCAAAATTCAAATTCTGTGTACTGAGCAGTAATAGTAGAACTGAATTATTTAAAATTAGTATCAAAAAAAACAACAGAGCGTTGTAACGAAATATTTTGTGAGAATATTCTAGCCTAACCAGTTACAACTATTTGAGATAGCCTTTTCTGGCACACTCTCGCCTGACACATTAAGCGGACACATTACTGCCTGAAAAAAACTTTAGTTCGTATCTATTTCATCCAAGTTCCAGAATTGTACTTCGATTATAAAATTTGTAAAATATAAAATTATAATTGTTCAACCAGAAAGTAGAAAAGATTATCAATAATTTAGTTTTTTTTTAATTCCTAATTTGTTCCAAGTTGTACAGCTGTATTTTGTCAGCCTTATAGAGACCCATATCCAGATATATTGAATCGAACGGAATCTTATCAATTAATTTGCTGTACATCTTTAATCTTCAAATTATAATCGTTTCAGTGTACATATTTAAATTTAAAATTATGAGTTCTTTTATTGTACACCCTCAAATTTTAAATTCTCTAAGTACTTTGCAATAAAACAGAACTGAATTCTTTCAGAATAGTATCAAAGAAACAACAGAGACTGGTAGTGTAATGTTTTGTTGAAAATATTCTAGCCTAGTCAGTAACAACTATTTAAGATATAATTTTCTGGACACATTACTGCCTAAAAAACTTTAGTTCGTATGTATTTCATCCAAGTTTCAAGGCTGTACTTTGATTATAAAATTTGTAGATTTTAAAATTATAATAGTTCAACAAGAAAGTAGAAAAGATTATCAATAATTTAGTTTTTTTTTAAATTCCTAATTTGTTCCAAGTTGTACAGCGGTATTTTGTCAGCCTTATAGAGACCCATATCCAGACATATTGAATCGAACAGAATCTTATCAATTAATTTGCTGTACATCTTTAATCTTCAAATTATAATGGTTTCAGTGTACATATTTAAATTTAAAATTATCAGTTCTTTTATTGTACACCCTCAAATTTCAAATTCTCTAAGTAGTTTGCAATAAAACATAACTGAATTCCTTCAGAATAGTATCAAAGAAACAACAGAGACTGGTAGTGTAATGTTTTGTTAAACATATTGTAGCCAAGTCAGTCACAACTATTTAAGATATCTTTTTCTGGACACATTACCGCCTAAAAAAACTTTAGTTCGTATATATTTCATACAAGGTCCAAAGCTGTACTTTCATTATAAAATTTTAAAATTTTAAAATTATAATTGTTCAACCAGAAAGTAGAAAAGATTATCAATAATTTAGTTTTTTTTTGAATTCCTAATTTGTTCCAAGTTGTACAGCTGTATTTTGTCAGCCTTATAGAGACCCATATCCAGATATATTGAATCGAACGGAATCTTATCAATTAATTTGCTGTACATCTTTAATCTTCAAATTATAATCGTTTCAGTGTACATATTTAAATTTAAAATTATGAGTTCTTTTATTGTACACCCTCAAATTTTAAATTCTCTAAGTACTTTGCAATAAAACAGAACTGAATACTTTCAGAATAGTATCAAAGAAACAACAGAGACTGGTAGTGTAATGTTTTGTTGAAAATATTCTAGCCTAGCCAGTTACAACTATTTAAGACATTCTTTTCTGGACACAATACTGCCTCAAAAACTTTAGTTCGTATATATTTCATCCAAGTTTCAAGGCTGTACTTTGATTATAAAATTTGTAGATTTTAAAATTATAATAGTTCAACAAGAAAGTAGAAAAGATTATCAATAATTTAGTTTTTTTTGAATTCCTAATTTGTTCCAAGTTGTACAGCTGTATTTTGTCAGCCTTATAGAGACCCATATCCAGACATATTGAATCGAACGAAATCTTATCAATTAATTTGTTGTACATCTTTAATCTTCAAATTATAATGGTTAAAGTGTACATATTTAATCATAAAATTATGAGTTCTTTTATTGTACACCCTCAAATTTCAAATCCTCTAAGTACTTTGCAGTAAAATAGAACTGAATACTTTCAGAATAGTATCAAAGAAACAACAGAGACTGGTAGTGTAATGTTTTGTTGAAAATATTCTAGCCTAGCCAGTCACAACTATTTAAGATATCCTTTTCTGGACACAATACTGCCTAAAAAACTTTAGTTCGTATATATTTCATCCAAGTTTCAAGGCTGTACTTTGATTATAAAATTTGTAGATTTTAAAATTATAATAGTTCAACAAGAAAGTAGAAAAGATTATCAATAATTTAGTTTTTTTTTTGAATTCCTAATTTGTTCCAAGTTGTACAGCTGTATTTTGTCAGCCTTATAGAGACCCATATCCAGACATATTGAATCGAACGGAATCTTATCAATTAATTTGCTGTACATCTTTAATCTTCAAATTATAATCGTTTCAGTGTACATATTTAAATTTAAAATTATGAGTTCTTTTATTGTACACCCTCAAATTTCAAATCCTCTAAGTACTTTGCAGTAAAATAGAACTGAATACTTTCAGAATAGTATCAAAGAAACAACAGAGACTGGTAGTGTAATGTTTTGTTGAAAATATTCTAGCCTAGTCAGTCACAACTATTTAAGATATCCTTTTCTGGACACAATACTGCCTAAAAAAAACTTTAATTCGTATATATTTCATCCAAGTTTCAAGGCTGTACTTTGATTATAAAATTTGTAGATTTTAAAATTATAATAGTTCAACAAGAAAGTAGAAAAGATTATCAATAATTTAGTTTTTTTTGAATTCCTAATTTGTTCCAAGTTGTACAGTTGTATTTTGTCAGCCTTATAGAGACCCATATCCAGACATATTGAATCGAACGGAATCTTATCAATTAATTTGCTGTACATCTTTAATCTTCAAATTATAATCGTTTCAGTGTACATATTTAATTTTAAAACTATGAGTTCTTTTATTGTACACCCTCAAATTTCAAATTCTCTAAGTAGTTTGCAATAAAACAGAATTGAATTCTTTCAGAATAGTATCAAAGAAACAACAGAGACTGGTAGTGTAATGTTTTGTTGAAAATATTCTAGCCTAGTCAGTCACAACTATTTAGGATATCCTTTTCTGGACACAATACTGCCTAAAAAACTTTAGTTCGTATATATTTCATACAAGGTCCAAAGCTGTACTTTCATTATAAAATTTTAAAATTTTAAAATTATAATTGTTCAACCAGAAAGTAGAAAAGATTATCAATAATTTAGTTTTTTTTTTGAATTCCTAATTTGTTCCAAGTTGTACAGCTGTATTTTGTCAGCCTTATAGAGACTCATATCCAGACATATTGAATCGAACGGAATCTTATCAATTAATTTGCTGTACATCTTTAATCTTCAAATTATAATCGTTTCAGTGTACACATTTAAATTTAAAATTATGAGTTCTTTTATTTTACACCCTCAAATTTTAAATTCTCTAATTACTTTGCAATAAAACAGAACTGAATTCTTTCAGAATAGTATCAAAGAAACAACAGAGACTGGTAGTGTAATGTTTTGTTGAAAATATTCTAGCCTAGCCAGTCACAACTATTTAAGATATCCTTTTCTGGACACAATACTGCCTAAAAAACTTTAGTTCGTATATATTTCATCCAAGTTTCAAGGCTGTACTTTGATTATAAAATTTGTAGATTTTAAAATTATAATAGTTCAACAAGAAAGTAGAAAAGATTATCAATAATTTAGTTTTTTTTTTGAATTCCTAATTTGTTCCAAGTTGTACAGCTGTATTTTGTCAGCCTTATAGAGACCCATATCCAGACATATTGAATCGAACGGAATCTTATCAATTAATTTGCTGTACATCTTTAATCTTCAAATTATAATCGTTTCAGTGTACATATTTAAATTTAAAATTATGAGTTCTTTTATTGTACACCCTCAAATTTCAAATCCTCTAAGTACTTTGCAGTAGAATAGAACTGAATACTTTCAGAATAGTATCAAAGAAACAACAGAGACTGGTAGTGTAATGTTTTGTTGAAAATATTCTAGCCTAGTCAGTCACAACTATTTAAGATATCCTTTTCTGGACACAATACTGCCTAAAAAAAACTTTAGTTCGTATATATTTCATCCAAGTTTCAAGGCTGTACTTTGATTATAAAATTTGTAGATTTTAAAATTATAATAGTTCAACAAGAAAGTAGAAAAGATTATCAATAATTTAGTTTTTTTTGAATTCCTAATTTGTTCCAAGTTGTACAGTTGTATTTTGTCAGCCTTATAGAGACCCATATCCAGACATATTGAATCGAACGGAATCTTATCAATTAATTTGCTGTACATCTTTAATCTTCAAATTATAATCGTTTCAGTGTACATATTTAATTTTAAAACAATGAGTTCTTTTATTGTACACCCTCAAATTTCAAATTCTCTAAGTAGTTTGCAATAAAACAGAATTGAATTCTTTCAGAATAGTATCAAAGAAACAACAGAGACTGGTAGTGTAATGTTTTGTTGAAAATATTCTAGCCTAGCCAGTCACAACTATTTAGGATATCCTTTTCTGGACACAATACTGCCTAAAAAACTTTAGTTCGTATATATTTCATACAAGGTCCAAAGCTGTACTTTCATTATAAAATTTTAAAATTATAATTGTTCAACCAGAAAGTAGAAAAGATTATCAATAATTTAGTTTTCTTTTTGAATTCCTAATTTGTTCCAAGTTGTACAGCTGTATTTTGTCAGCCTTATAGAGACTCATATCCTGACATATTGAATCGAACGGAATCTTATCAATTAATATGCTGTACATCTTTAATCTTCAAATTATAATCGTTTCAGTGTACATATTTAACTTTAAAATTATGAGTTCTTTCATTGTACACCCTCAAATTTCAAATTCTCTAAGTACTTTGCAATAAAACAGAATTGAATTCTTTCAGAATAGTATCAAAGAAACAACAGAGACTGGTAGTGTAATGTTTTGTTGAAAATATTCTAGCCTAGCCAGTCACAACTATTTAGGATATCCTTTTCTGGACACAATACTGCCTAAAAAACTTTAGTTCGTATATATTTCATACAAGGTCCAAAGCTGTACTTTCATTATAAAATTTTAAAATTTTAAAATTATAATTGTTCAACCAGAAAGTAGAAAAGATTATCAATAATTTAGTTTTTTTTTTTTGAATTCCTAATTTGTTCCAAGTTGTACAGCTGTATTTTGTCAGCCTTATAGAGACTCATATCCAGACATATTGAATCGAACGGAATCTTATCAATTAATTTGCTGTACATCTTTAATCTTCAAATTATAATCGTTTCAGTGTACACATTTAAATTTAAAATTATGAGTTCTTTTATTTTACACCCTCAAATTTTAAATTCTCTAATTACTTTGCAATAAAACAGAACTGAATTCTTTCAGAATAGTATCAAAGAAACAACAGAGACTGGTAGTGTAATGTTTTGTTGAAAATATTCTAGCCTAGCCAGTCACAACTATTTAAGATATCCTTTTCTGGACACAATACTGCCTAAAAAACTTTAGTTCGTATATATTTCATCCAAGTTTCAAGGCTGTACTTTGATTATAAAATTTGTAGATTTTAAAATTATAATAGTTCAACAAGAAAGTAGAAAAGATTATCAATAATTTAGTTTTTTTTTTTGAATTCCTAATTTGTTCCAAGTTGTACAGCTGTATTTTGTCAGCCTTATAGAGACCCATATCCAGACATATTGAATCGAACGGAATCTTATCAATTAATTTGCTGTACATCTTTAATCTTCAAATTATAATCGTTTCAGTGTACATATTTAAATTTAAAATTATGAGTTCTTTTATTGTACACCCTCAAATTTCAAATCCTCTAAGTACTTTGCAGTAAAATAGAACTGAATACTTTCAGAATAGTATCAAAGAAACAACAGAGACTGGTAGTGTAATGTTTTGTTGAAAATATTCTAGCCTAGCCAGTCACAACTATTTAGGATATCCTTTTCTGGACACAATACTGCCTAAAAAACTTTAGTTCGTATATATTTCATACAAGGTCCAAAGCTGTACTTTCATTATAAAATTTTAAAATTTTAAAATTATAATTGTTCAACCAGAAAGTAGAAAAGATTATCAATAATTTAGTTTTTTTTTTGAATTCCTAATTTGTTCCAAGTTGTACAGCTGTATTTTGTCAGCCTTATAGAGACTCATATCCAGACATATTGAATCGAACGGAATCTTATCAATTAATTTGCTGTACATCTTTAATCTTCAAATTATAATCGTTTCAGTGTACACATTTAAATTTAAAATTATGAGTTCTTTTATTTTACACCCTCAAATTTTAAATTCTCTAATTACTTTGCAATAAAACAGAACTGAATTCTTTCAGAATAGTATCAAAGAAACAACAGAGACTGGTAGTGTAATGTTTTGTTGAAAATATTCTAGCCTAGCCAGTCACAACTATTTAAGATATCCTTTTCTGGACACAATACTGCCTAAAAAACTTTAGTTCGTATATATTTCATCCAAGTTTCAAGGCTGTACTTTGATTATAAAATTTGTAGATTTTAAAATTATAATAGTTCAACAAGAAAGTAGAAAAGATTATCAATAATTTAGTTTTTTTTTGAATTCCTAATTTGTTCCAAGTTGTACAGCTGTATTTTGTCAGCCTTATAGAGACCCATATCCAGACATATTGAATCGAACGGAATCTTATCAATTAATTTGCTGTACATCTTTAATCTTCAAATTATAATCGTTTCAGTGTACATATTTAAATTTAAAATTATGAGTTCTTTTATTGTACACCCTCAAATTTCAAATCCTCTAAGTACTTTGCAGTAAAATAGAACTGAATACTTTCAGAATAGTATCAAAGAAACAACAGAGACTGGTAGTGTAATGTTTTGTTGAAAATATTCTAGCCTAGTCAGTCACAACTATTTAAGATATCCTTTTCTGGACACAATACTGCCTAAAAAAAACTTTAGTTCGTATATATTTCATCCAAGTTTCAAGGCTGTACTTTGATTATAAAATTTGTAGATTTTAAAATTATAATAGTTCAACAAGAAAGTAGAAAAGATTATCAATAATTTAGTTTTTTTTGAATTCCTAATTTGTTCCAAGTTGTACAGTTGTATTTTGTCAGCCTTATAGAGACCCATATCCAGACATATTGAATCGAACGGAATCTTATCAATTAATTTGCTGTACATCTTTAATCTTCAAATTATAATCGTTTCAGTGTACATATTTAATTTTAAAACTATGAGTTCTTTTATTGTACACCCTCAAATTTCAAATTCTCTAAGTAGTTTGCAATAAAACAGAATTGAATTCTTTCAGAATAGTATCAAAGAAACAACAGAGACTGGTAGTGTAATGTTTTGTAAAAAATATTCTAGCCTAGCCAGTCACAACTATTTAGGATATCCTTTTCTGGACACAATACTGCCTAAAAAACTTTAGTTCGTATATATTTCATACAAGGTCCAAAGCTGTACTTTCATTATAAAATTTTAAAATTTTAAAATTATAATTGTTCAACCAGAAAGTAGAAAAGATTATCAATAATTTAGTTTTTTTTTTGAATTCCTAATTTGTTCCAAGTTGTACAGCTGTATTTTGTCAGCCTTATAGAGACTCATATCCAGACATATTGAATCGAACGGAATCTTATCAATTAATTTGCTGTACATCTTTAATCTTCAAATTATAATCGTTTCAGTGTACACATTTAAATTTAAAATTATGAGTTCTTTTATTTTACACCCTCAAATTTTAAATTCTCTAATTACTTTGCAATAAAACAGAACTGAATTCTTTCAGAATAGTATCAAAGAAACAACAGAGACTGGTAGTGTAATGTTTTGTTGAAAATATTCTAGCCTAGCCAGTCACAACTATTTAAGATATCCTTTTCTGGACACAATACTGCCTAAAAAACTTTAGTTCGTATATATTTCATCCAAGTTTCAAGGCTGTACTTTGATTATAAAATTTGTAGATTTTAAAATTATAATAGTTCAACAAGAAAGTAGAAAAGATTATCAATAATTTAGTTTTTTTTTTGAATTCCTAATTTGTTCCAAGTTGTACAGCTGTATTTTGTCAGCCTTATAGAGACCCATATCCAGACATATTGAATCGAACGGAATCTTATCAATTAATTTGCTGTACATCTTTAATCTTCAAATTATAATCGTTTCAGTGTACATATTTAAATTTAAAATTATGAGTTCTTTTATTGTACACCCTCAAATTTCAAATCCTCTAAGTACTTTGCAGTAAAATAGAACTGAATACTTTCAGAATAGTATCAAAGAAACAACAGAGACTGGTAGTGTAATGTTTTGTTGAAAATATTCTAGCCTAGTCAGTCACAACTATTTAAGATATCCTTTTCTGGACACAATACTGCCTAAAAAAAACTTTAGTTCGTATATATTTCATCCAAGTTTCAAGGCTGTACTTTGATTATAAAATTTGTAGATTTTAAAATTATAATAGTTCAACAAGAAAGTAGAAAAGATTATCAATAATTTAGTTTTTTTTGAATTCCTAATTTGTTCCAAGTTGTACAGTTGTATTTTGTCAGCCTTATAGAGACCCATATCCAGACATATTGAATCGAACGGAATCTTATCAATTAATTTGCTGTACATCTTTAATCTTCAAATTATAATCGTTTCAGTGTACATATTTAATTTTAAAACAATGAGTTCTTTTATTGTACACCCTCAAATTTCAAATTCTCTAAGTAGTTTGCAATAAAACAGAATTGAATTCTTTCAGAATAGTATCAAAGAAACAACAGAGACTGGTAGTGTAATGTTTTGTTGAAAATATTCTAGCCTAGCCAGTCACAACTATTTAGGATATCCTTTTCTGGACACAATACTGCCTAAAAAACTTTAGTTCGTATATATTTCATACAAGGTCCAAAGCTGTACTTTCATTATAAAATTTTAAAATTTTAAAATTATAATTGTTCAACCAGAAAGTAGAAAAGATTATCAATAATTTAGTTTTCTTTTTGAATTCCTAATTTGTTCCAAGTTGTACAGCTGTATTTTGTCAGCCTTATAGAGACTCATATCCTGACATATTGAATCGAACGGAATCTTATCAATTAATATGCTGTACATCTTTAATCTTCAAATTATAATCGTTTCAGTGTACATATTTAACTTTAAAATTATGAGTTCTTTCATTGTACACCCTCAAATTTCAAATTCTCTAAGTACTTTGCAATAAAATAGAACTGAATTCTTTCAGAATAGTATCAAAGAAACAACAGAGACTGGTAGTGTAATGTTTTGTTGAAAATATTCTAGCCTAGCCAGTTACAACTATTTAAGATATCCTTTTCTGGACACAATACTGCCTAAAAAACTTTAGTTCGTATATATTTCATCCAAGTTTCAAGGCTGTACTTTGATTATAAAATTTGTAGATTTTAAAATTATAATAGTTCAACAAGAAAGTAGAAAAGATTATCAATTATTTAGTTTTTTTTTGAATTCCTAATTTGTTCCAAGTTGTACAGCTGTATTTTGTCTGCCTTATAGAGACCCATATCCACACATATTGAATGGAACGGAATCTTATCAATTAATATGCTGTACATCTTTAATCTTCAAATTATAATCGTTTCACTGTACATATTTAAATTTAAAATTATGAGTTCATTTATTGTACACCCTCAAATTTCAAATTCTTTAAGTACTTTGCAGTGAAATAGAACTGAATTCTTTCAGAATAGTATCAAAGAAACAACAAAGACTGGTAGTGTAATGTTCTGTTGAAAATATTCTAGCCTAGTCAGTTACAACTATTTAAGATATCCTTTTCTGGACACATTACTGCCTAAAAAACTTTAGTTCGTATATGTTTCATCCAAGTTCCAAAGCTGTACTTTGATTATAAAATTTGAAAATTTTAGAATTATTATTGTCCAACCAGAAAGTGGAAAAGATTATCAATAATTTAGTTTTTTTTTTGAATTCCTAATTTGTTCCATGTTGTACAGCTGTATTTTATTAGCCTTATAGAGACTCATATCCAGACATATTGAATCGAACGGAATCTTATCATTTAATTTGCTGTACATCTTTAATCTTCAGATTATAATCGTTTGAGTGTACATATTTAAATTTAAAATTATGGGTTCTTTTATTCTACACCCTCAAATTTCAAATTCTCTAGGAGATTTGCAGTAAAACAGAACTGAATTCCTTCACAATAGTATCAAAGAAACATCAGAGACTGGTAGTGTAATGGTTTGTTTAAAATATTCTAGCCTAGTCAGCCACAACTATTTAAGATATCCTTTTCTGGACACATTACCGGCTAAAAAACTTTAGTTCGTATCTATTTCATCTAAGTTCCAAAGCTGTACTTTGATTATAAAATTTGTAAATTTTAAAATTATTAATTTTCAACCAGAAAGTGGAAAGATAATCAATAATTATTTTTTTTTTGAATTCCTAATTTGTTCCATGTTGTACAGCTATATTTTGTTAGCCTCATAGAGACCCATATCCACACATATTGAATCGAACACAATCTTATCATTTAATTTGCTGTACATCTTTAATCTTCAAATTATAATCGTTTCAGTGCACATATTTAAATTTAAAGTTATGGGTTCTTTTATTGTACACCTTTAAATTTCAAATTCTCTAAGTACTTTGCAGTAAAACAGAACTGAATTCTTTCACAATAGTATCAAAGAAACATCAGAGACTGGTAGTGTAATGTTTTGTTTAAAATATTCTAGCCTAGTCAGCCACAACTATTTAAGATATCCTTTTCTGGACACATTACCGGCTAAAAAACTTTAGTTCGTATATATTTCATACAAGGTCCAAAGCTGTACTTTCATTATAAAATTTTAAAATTTTAAAATTATAATTGTTCAACCAGAAAGTAGAAAAGATTATCAATAATTTAGTTTTTTTTTTGAATTCCTAATTTTTTTCCAAGTTGTACAGCTGTATTTTGTCAGCCTTATAGAGACTCATATCCAGACATATTGAATCGAACGGAATCTTATCAATTAATTTGCTGTACATCTTTAATCTTCAAATTATAATCGTTTCAGTGTACACATTTAAATTTAAAATTATGAGTTCTTTTATTTTACACCCTCAAATTTTAAATTCTCTAATTACTTTGCAATAAAACAGAACTGAATTCTTTCAGAATAGTATCAAAGAAACAACAGAGACTGGTAGTGTAATGTTTTGTTGAAAATATTCTAGCCTAGCCAGTCACAACTATTTAAGATATCCTTTTCTGGACACAATACTGCCTAAAAAACTTTAGTTCGTATATATTTCATCCAAGTTTCAAGGCTGTACTTTGATTATAAAATTTGTAGATTTTAAAATTATAATAGTTCAACAAGAAAGTAGAAAAGATTATCAATAATTTAGTTTTTTTTTGAATTCCTAATTTGTTCCAAGTTGTACAGCTGTATTTTGTCAGCCTTATAGAGACCCATATCCAGACATATTGAATGGAACGGAATCTTATCAATTAATTTGCTGTACATCTTTAATCTTCAAATTATAATCGTTTCAGTGTACATATTTAAATTTAAAATTATGAGTTCTTTTATTGTACACCCTCAAATTTCAAATCCTCTAAGTACTTTGCAGTAAAATAGAACTGAATACTTTCAGAATAGTATCAAAGAAACAACAGAGACTGGTAGTGTAATGTTTTGTTGAAAATATTCTAGCCTAGTCAGTCACAACTATTTAAGATATCCTTTTCTGGACACAATACTGCCTAAAAAAAACTTTAGTTCGTATATATTTCATCCAAGTTTCAAGGCTGTACTTTGATTATAAAATTTGTAGATTTTAAAATTATAATAGTTCAACAAGAAAGTAGAAAAGATTATCAATAATTTAGTTTTTTTTGAATTCCTAATTTGTTCCAAGTTGTACAGTTGTATTTTGTCAGCCTTATAGAGACCCATATCCAGACATATTGAATCGAACGGAATCTTATCAATTAATTTGCTGTACATCTTTAATCTTCAAATTATAATCGTTTCAGTGTACATATTTAATTTTAAAACAATGAGTTCTTTTATTGTACACCCTCAAATTTCAAATTCTCTAAGTAGTTTGCAATAAAACAGAATTGAATTCTTTCAGAATAGTATCAAAGAAACAACAGAGACTGGTAGTGTAATGTTTTGTTGAAAATATTCTAGCCTAGCCAGTCACAACTATTTAGGATATCCTTTTCTGGACACAATACTGCCTAAAAAACTTTAGTTCGTATATATTTCATACAAGGTCCAAAGCTGTACTTTCATTATAAAATTTTAAAATTTTAAAATTATAATTGTTCAACCAGAAAGTAGAAAAGATTATCAATAATTTAGTTTTCTTTTTGAATTCCTAATTTGTTCCAAGTTGTACAGCTGTATTTTGTCAGCCTTATAGAGACTCATATCCTGACATATTGAATCGAACGGAATCTTATCAATTAATATGCTGTACATCTTTAATCTTCAAATTATAATCGTTTCAGTGTACATATTTAACTTTAAAATTATGAGTTCTTTCATTGTACACCCTCAAATTTCAAATTCTCTAAGTACTTTGCAATAAAATAGAACTGAATTCTTTCAGAATAGTATCAAAGAAACAACAGAGACTGGTAGTGTAATGTTTTGTTGAAAATATTCTAGCCTAGCCAGTCACAACTATTTAGGATATCCTTTTCTGGACACAATACTGCCTAAAAAACTTTAGTTCGTATATATTTCATACAAGGTCCAAAGCTGTACTTTCATTATAAAATTTTAAAATTTTAAAATTATAATTGTTCAACCAGAAAGTAGAAAAGATTATCAATAATTTAGTTTTCTTTTTGAATTCCTAATTTGTTCCAAGTTGTACAGCTGTATTTTGTCTGCCTTATAGAGACCCATATCCACACATATTGAATGGAACGGAATCTTATCAATTAATATGCTGTACATCTTTAATCTTCAAATTATAATCGTTTCACTGTACATATTTAAATTTAAAATTATGAGTTCATTTATTGTACACCCTCAAATTTCAAATTCTTTAAGTACTTTGCAGTGAAATAGAACTGAATTCTTTCAGAATAGTATCAAAGAAACAACAAAGACTGGTAGTGTAATGTTCTGTTGAAAATATTCTAGCCTAGTCAGTTACAACTATTTAAGATATCCTTTTCTGGACACATTACTGCCTAAAAAACTTTAGTTCGTATATGTTTCATCCAAGTTCCAAAGCTGTACTTTGATTATAAAATTTGAAAATTTTAGAATTATTATTGTCCAACCAGAAAGTGGAAAAGATTATCAATAATTTAGTTTTTTTTTTGAATTCCTAATTTGTTCCATGTTGTACAGCTGTATTTTATTAGCCTTATAGAGACTCATATCCAGACATATTGAATCGAACGGAATCTTATCATTTAATTTGCTGTACATCTTTAATCTTCAGATTATAATCGTTTGAGTGTACATATTTAAATTTAAAATTATGGGTTCTTTTATTCTACACCCTCAAATTTCAAATTCTCTAGGAGATTTGCAGTAAAACAGAACTGAATTCCTTCACAATAGTATCAAAGAAACATCAGAGACTGGTAGTGTAATGGTTTGTTTAAAATATTCTAGCCTAGTCAGCCACAACTATTTAAGATATCCTTTTCTGGACACATTACCGGCTAAAAAACTTTAGTTCGTATCTATTTCATCTAAGTTCCAAAGCTGTACTTTGATTATAAAATTTGTAAATTTTAAAATTATTAATTTTCAACCAGAAAGTGGAAAGATAATCAATAATTATTTTTTTTTTGAATTCCTAATTTGTTCCATGTTGTACAGCTATATTTTGTTAGCCTCATAGAGACCCATATCCACACATATTGAATCGAACACAATCTTATCATTTAATTTGCTGTACATCTTTAATCTTCAAATTATAATCGTTTCAGTGCACATATTTAAATTTAAAGTTATGGGTTCTTTTATTGTACACCTTTAAATTTCAAATTCTCTAAGTACTTTGCAGTAAAACAGAACTGAATTCTTTCACAATAGTATCAAAGAAACATCAGAGACTGGTAGTGTAATGTTTTGTTTAAAATATTCTAGCCTAGTCAGCCACAACTATTTAAGATATCCTTTTCTGGACACATTACCGGCTAAAAAACTTTAGTTCGTATCTATTTCATCTAAGTTCCAAAACTGTACTTTGATTATAAAATTTGTAAATTTGAAAATTATTATTGTTCAACCAGAAACTGGAAAAGATTATCAATAATTTAGTTTTTTTTTTAATTCTTACTTTGTTCCAAGTTGTACAAGTGTATTTTTTTAGCCTTATAGGGACCCATATCCAGACATTGAATCGAACGGAATCTTATCAATTATTTTGCTGTACATCTCAAATCTTCAAATTATAATCGTTTCAGTGTACATATTTAAATTTAAAATTATGGGTCTTTTTATTGTACGCCTTCAAATTTCAAATTCTCTAAGTGCTTTGCAGTAAAACAGAACAGAATGCTTTCACAATAATATCAAAAAACAAGAGACTGGTAGTGTAATATTTCGTTTCAAATATTCTAGCCTAGTCCATCACAACTAATTAAGATATCCTTTTCTGGACACATTACCGGCTAAAAAACATTAGTTCGTATATATTTCATCCAAGTTCCAAAGCTGTACTTTGATTATAAAATTTGTAGATTTTAAAATTATAATAGTTCAACAAGATAGTAGAAAAGATTATCAATAATTTAGTTTTTTTTGAATTCCTAATTTGTTCCATGTTTTACAGCTGTATTTTGTTTAGCCTCATAAAGACCCATATCCACACATATTGAATCGAACGGACTCTTATCAATAATTTTGCTGTACATCTTTAATCTTCAAATTATAATCGTTTGAGTGTACATATTTAAATTTAAAATTATGGGGTTTTTATTGTACACCTTCAAATTTCAAATTCTCTAAGTGCTTTGCAGTAAAACAGAACTGAATTCTTTCAGAATAGTATCAAAGAAACAACAGAGACTGGTAGTGTAATGTTTTGTTGTAAATATTCTAGCCTAGTCAGTCACAACTATTTAAGATATCTCTTTCTGGACATATTACTGCCTAAAAACTTTAGTTCGTATATATTTCATACAAGGTCCAAAGCTGTACTTTCATTATAAAATTTGTAAACATAAAAATTATAATAGTTCAATCAGAAAGTAGAAAAGATTATCAATAATTTAGTTTTTTTTTTGAATTCGTAATTTGTTCCAAGTTGTACAGTTGTATTTTGTCAGCCTTATAGAGATCCATATCCAGACATATTGAGTCGAACGGAATCTTATCAATTATTTTGCTGTACATCTTTAATCTTCAAATTATAATCGTTTCAGTGTACATATTTAAATTTAAAGTGATGTTTTTTTTATTGTTTACCTTGAAATTTCAAATTCTCTAAGTACTTTGCAGTAAAACAGAACTGAACTCTTTCACAATAGTATTAAGGAAACAACAGAGACTCGTAGTGTGATGTTTTGTTGAAAATATTCTAGCCTAATCAGTCAGAACTATTTTTGTATAGTGTTTTTGGACACATTACCGCATAAAAACTTTAGTTCGTATATATTTCATCCAAGTTCCAGAAATGACATTGGCTATAAAATTTGTAAATTTTGAAATTACTATTGTTCAATCAGAATGTGAAAATGATTATCAATAAGTTATTGTTTTTAGAAATCTTAATTTGTTCCAAGTTGTACAGCTGTATTTTTGTTAGCCTTATAAAAATCCATATCCAGAAATATTGAATCAAACGTAATCTTACCAATTATTTTGATGTACGTCCTTAATCTTCAAATTCGTCCTTAATCCTTTCACTGTACATAATTAAATTTCAAATTATAAGTACTTTTATTGTACACCTTGAAATTTGAAATTCTCTATGTGCTTTGCGGTAAAAGTAGAGCTTCATTATTTCATAATAGTATCAAAGAAACAACAGAAACTCGTAGTGTAATGTTTTGTTGAAAGTATTCTAGCCTAGTCAGTCACAACTATTTAAGATATCCTTTTCTGGACACATTACCGGCTAAAAAACTTTAGTTCATATATATTTCATCCAAGTTCCAAAGCTGTACTTTGATTATAAAATTTGTAAATTTTAAAATATCTATTGTTCAATCAGAATGTTAAAAAGATTATCAATAATTTAGTTTTTGGAAATCTTAATTTGTTCCAAATTGTACAGCAGTACTTTTATTAGTTGTAAAAGATCCACATCCACACATATTGAACCGAAGGGAATTTTATCAATTATTTTGGCGTACATTCTTTATCTTCAAATTATAATCGTTTTAGTGCATATACTTAAGTTTTAAATTATAAGTTCTTTTATTGCACATCTTTAAATTTCTAATTCTATATGTACTTTGCACTAAAAGTAGAACTGAAATATTTCATAATATTATCAAATAACAACAGAACGTTGTAACGTAATATTTTGTGAAAATATTCTAGAATAACCAGTGACAACTATTTGAGATAGCCTTTTCTGACACAGTCCCGCCTGTGACAGTAGCCGGACACATTATCGCCTGAAAAATTTTTAGTTCGTATGTATTTCATCCAAGTTCCAGAATTGTACTTTGATTATAAAATTTGTAAATTTTAAAATTAGTATTGTTCAATCAGAAAGTGAAAATGATTATCAATTATTTATTTTTTAGAAATCTTAATTTGTTCCCAGTTGTACAGCGGTATGTTTATTAAGCTTATTAAAATCTACATCCACACACATCATCGAACGGAATCTTATAAATTATTTTGCTGTACATCCTTCATCTTCAAATTATAATCGTTTTAGTGTATATACTTAAATTTCAAACTATAAGTTCCTTTATTGTACATTTTTAAATTTCAAATTCTGTATGTACTTTGCATTAAAAGTAGAACTGAACTATTTCATCATAGTAACAAAAAAAAAAAGAATCAGAACGTATAAAATTTGTAAATTTTATAAAATTTGTAAATTTTAAAATTACTATTATTCAATCAGAAATTGAAAAACATTATCAATGGTTCATTTTTTAGAAATCTTAATTTGTTCCAAGTTGTACAGCTGTATCTTTATTAGGCTTATAAAAATCCACATCCACATATACTGAATCGAACAGAATCTTATCAATTATTTTCCTGTGCATTCGTAATCTTCAAACTATAAAGTTCCTTACTCCAAAATTCTATTCTTGACTTTGAAATTGAAATAAAAATAAATAATCTAATATTAAAGCATTTTAAATCTGATCCAGGTTCTACAAATTTATTTTTATTACAAAATTTTAAATTGTCAAATTACTGTTCTGGATTCAGAAAGTGAAAATGGAAATAAGTAGTTTTACTATATTTATAGCTGTATTTTTATATCAATATTTGTTGATTTTTAAATTGTTATGTTGTTTTAGAAATTAAGTATTGAAATTAATATTTAATTTATTGACATGTTAATTTCATCTAACCTTTGCAGCTCTTTTATTACAAAAATTGTGAATTTTGTATTTGTATTTTTGAGTTAGAAGAGAAAACCAAATCAATTTTGTAACTTGATCAAAATCTGATTTTTATTCAAATTCTCCAGCTGTATTTGTAATACAAAATTTGTGAATTTTTATGTTACTTTTTTGACTTGGAAAGTGGAAATGTGACTCAATAATTTGTATTTTTATTAGAAAATTTGTAAAGTTTTCAATTAGTAGTTTTGAATTTGTAAATGAAAATTGAAATCAGTATTTTATTTTTTCATAATCTTTTTAATTTTATCCAAATTCTTCAGCTGTATATTTAATACAAATTTTCTTAAATTTTTAGTGGCTCTTCTTGATTTAGAAAGTAAGACTGGAAATACATTGTCTTAAATTTTATTGAAATCTTTAGGTTTATTTCAAACACGTAGACTCCTTACTTTTATTTTTTAATTCACTTGTTGCATTTTTCACGAAAGCCGGAAAAGAATAGCGCTGTTTCTACATGTGTGTATTATGTTGTTTGTCTCTGCTAAATTCTAGCAAACTCTCGGAATTTCTTAGTTACTTATAATGATGAATGGTTTCTCTCAAATTGACATTTTTCGGTACACTTCGAGATTTTTACTTGAGAAACCACAGGTTTTCCACGTTTCAACACTATTTCTCTTGTGGTTTATAAACTGATGATTTGCTGGTTTTATTCGATACGGTGTAGTCACCAGTAACAAGCAGAGCAAACCCTTAATCTTTTAGAGATAAACAGTCGAGTCCGAAGAGTTAACTCTCAGTTCAAACTATTGTATCAAAAGCAACATTCTCAACTACAATCTATTCTCACTCTAAGTTGCACTGTTTAAGTAGTTACTCCAGTGGATTTCGCGATTAGTTTCTTCCATCGATCTGCAAGGACGAACCGTTTCCTGGTTTATAAGGGTGACATAATTAACAGTAGGTTAGTGGGAGAAAAAATATGTTTCTTGCATACATAAATTGATTACACTACATTATACACTGTACATTCCATAAATATTCACTGAAAGACTATTACACTCCGATATAAAACGTACTTCTGTGTGGAGCAATTTACTTCTGAGAAAAGACTAAGACTGGCAATACGAGATTGGTAAAGTACCTGTGTCCTTATGGCTCTGAATATTGTAGTACTTAAGCTCTACCTTAATCCCTATAACAGTGCCATTAAAGCATGTTGTCACTATTATTGTTTATTTGTATTCAAGAGGATTTGTTCTTTAGTTATCTGCATATATTAATTATTTTTCTGAATATTAGAGTATCAAATAAGAGGATTAAAATTTATATTTTCTTGAAATTTTCAGTTTCATTGTCTTACGGCCTTCATGTAACCACGTAATTTATGAGTAGGGTAAAGAGTAGAATAAGATATGTTCTTCGTGCTCAATGGCTAGGTCTAAGTTTGTAGGCGAAAGAATGTCATTCTGATTTTTTGTTAGTACGTTTAACGCAAATAAATTACTGGTATTGGAGTTTTTCTTTTACCTGTTCTTTGCTGACATTGTGGAGATCAAAGCAAGTAATAACTGCTCTACTAATATTCAGTTGGCGATGAGCTTTAACTAAAACAGAGATAGATCCCAACATTGTACGTTTCAATAACAATATTAATTGCTTGTCGGTTACGGTATTTATTAACAGTGTACGATTCCGTAGGCTTTTAATATGGCCAGGGGGAAATGTACCCCTGGCAATATACATGACCTGTTTATGTATCTCGAAAGGTGACAGCTTACCTAAACTTCCTAACGTGTCATTACTGTTATCTTTAATAATGAGATACCGGAGAGTAAACTCCACTGTCTGTTCCTCAATATGATCATTGTCTGAGAGAGGTTTGTGATGCGAAGCCATGTTATGAGAAAAACTCTCATCTCTTCCACTTCCTCGTCATGGTTCTAGCGTCCTACGAAGCGACCACTAGCTCTGGATCGCCTAAAAGTCAGCAAACTAAGCCGTGGCTCAAAGCAAGGGAAGAAACAATTGCAATGAGAGAGGACCACTTGTACCACTGACTGATGACTACACATGAGGAGCCCGCCGTCCTACCGACTAAGGGGAGGAATCATTCTTCCTATGAACTTCCACAAGGATCACACCCAACTTTCCCTTTCAGGGCATCACTTCTTCCAGTATGGCTGAGTGCTACCAGAGTTTCCGTCCTCAGTCACCAGACTCCGGGTCCGAGAGTAAGTCTCCAAATTACAAATTCATTGAGCATAAAGAAGTCCATAAGGTTGTTATTCAAGGAGGGCAGTCCATATCCAAGTCTTATTTTACAGGAATGCTCGGTTGCAGGTTTAGCATGCTTGGGTATCGACCCGGCACAACTCCCAACCTGGAGGACCAGTGGTTGGTTGCCGTTCCGAAGAACTAGGCCATGAGGACGCCACAATCCGACATCGGGTATGTAATTTATGAGACACATATCAAATTAAACGGTATGGAGTACCGCATTAAGCTATCTCACTCCAATTCCTTAAACTAATTCATATTGTACTGCAGTTATTAATGAAGCATTCTCTTAAAACACACTGTACGGCACCTTTTTAAATTTACTGAGTTACAAGTGGGTTCATTCTGTACAGAACATGACTGACATGTACTGAAATGTTTGCTTGCCTATTGTGAAAATATTATAATAGTATACTGGAAAATTCTGTGGGGAGTGTTGCGGTACGTGGAAGCATATTACAATTGTCTTCGTTTTTCTCCCTTTCACTGAAATTTACATACATCGTTTTCCAGGGCCGGCAATATCTCTACTTATAACTTCGTGTAAGCCCAAGTGGATCTCCTGATATATGTAGCAAGTGAAGAAGTTTGGAATAGAACTTCGGGTAATGAAAAGTTCGAAAATGTAATAAGTAATCATTTCATATCAAAATTATATGAAAAGTAATCAAACGTGGAACTGTTGGGCGAGGATGAAAAGGAGATCTTTTGAATTTGGAATACATCGTGCTTCAGAAGAAGTAACGTACAACAGCTGCAGGAGGATCTTCGTCAATCTAGAGCAAAGTGTTGACTACATAAATTTCGAATTATGGAATAGTCACATCCGTTCTGCCTATGTATGATGCAGCACAGACCATTTCGTAACCAGGACAAGGCAAAAAAGTTTCTTAAAGAAGCGGAGGGATGGAGATAGGTGGAATTGAATAAAAGTAGTGCTGCCAGAGTACTACGGTTAGTACAATACTGCACACAGAGAACAGTGAACCAGGCCTGCAGTCAAATCGGGCTTAAACGGGCCAAACACGATCAGAATCCAACCTGAGATTCAAATTATAGAATTAATTATTTTCGTTAACCCGATATGGACGATTGTAACAAATTTGTAACGTTTCAACGCATTGTTTTATTGCAAGCCCGAGCATTTTTTTTTATTCGAAACGACGAAAGTTTCATATCCGTTACGTTTCGAGGATTATATTTGACAAGTAGCGAAGCCTGGCGTCTTCAGTGTGGATCACAGCTTGATACCGAAAACAATTTTTTTCTTCAACAGGAAAATAATTCCGTCCATAAAGGGTTAAGTTTAACGTAAACGATGGTTGGATTGAATTTTAGCGTCTTTAGAGCACCGAGGTAATATTCAATGAACTTACGGCATAAGATGGACGACGAACTACCACAATTTCTTCAAATTACAATTCTCTCCAACCGGGAATCGAACGTTGGACCCCATGTAGAAAACCCGCGTAAAAGCAGACATGTTGACATGTAATGTCTTTTAAAATGAGTCTATGTTATGTTGAAGCAAGAAATTTGAAAAAAAGGAAAAGGGAAAAAGAGACATTCTAAACGAAACTTTGAATCTCAACATTCTTAATTTTTTTTTGTTTCACTGAGGAGTTGGAAATACATCTTCTCGCATTTTCTGTGGAGTATTTACACTTACATATGAAACTAAAAATGTTTTCCTTTCGCTACGTGTAGGAAAAAGGAAAAAAAAAACATATTTCCAATACAACAATAACTAAACAACATACTTTGGGATTCGTACAGATGTTTGCATTTTCATTCAATCTAAGACAAGCTACTTCAATGCCCTGTACTGTAGTTGTATTTCTTTACGAGAAATTGTGCTGGATTGCAGAAAATTGTGATTTCAACCTGAATTGCTGGGACTCCAACGCAAGATTTACCTAATATTTTATGCTACTGGATGACACAAGTAAGAGAGTTATCCAAGTCCCGCGGTGGAGGGACCTCGTGTAATGGGAAAAGTGTTTGGCTCTTCGGAAAAATAACACTATATTTTTAAAGATAATTTTAAATGTTTAGAGACGAAGAACCGTCATTTTGTAAGATAACTTTTAAGTTTATATACTCTTAATATCAACAAATAATTTTTGATAGGATGTCACTGTTTGGCATGTTTAGAATTCGCTTAATCTACTAGGAAGTGGCTACAAATTTTGGACTGCTAATATACGACCACAATAATTGTATGGGTTTAACGAAATTAGAACTTGCATAATGATATTGTTAAAAGTATCACAAAAATGAAATTTTTATACTATGAAGGACTTGACCAATTTCAAAAGAAGAGTAAATCTCATATATACTGGTAAGTATTAATAAGTTTATTTTAAAAGTATTCTGCAGTTTCGTCTCAGATTTTTACTGTTTTCAAAATATCACAAGTGATCGAGTTATTTTAAAATGTATCACGGTAATGGTTTATTAACTTCCGAAATATGCTATTACCATAACAGCACTGACGAGATATTTCTCATTGTCTACTAGTACCACGTATGACATGCAAACTTTAGATGTTCGACTGCCCAATAATGAAGAGCATTAACTACATTAATACAGGGTAATATCTGATTGCTAAAGAATTACAGAGAAAATTACGTAATCACTATTTGGCTTTCGTAAAGTACTAAGATCTTGCCACTAGTCAAAAGTGCTCACGCTTGGGTGAACTACTAATTGCATTTATACACTAATTTGTGGATGTGGAATAGGATTAAACTATTTTCAAACATATCTGTAGATGGAGTCACGAGTATAATTACCTCAAAGTTACAAAATCTATACTTATTTATCATTTTTAGATTATTTTCTACGAACTCTATGCTTAAAAATATGTTTAAAAGTAGTTATATTTGATTCAGAATTCTGATATTAACTTGAAAGTTTTAACTAGAAATGTATCCAAACGTAGGTAGTTTTTGCTAATGACATGATCTTTAGTTCTTTGACAAATGTGAGAAGAATTAGCAAAATCACAAAAGACCATTATTCATTTCGATTTGTCATCATGTGGGGAGACACAGGTGCACTGTATGCTTGCTTACTGTGAGGGAACACAAATTGAAAGTATTTCAAAATAAAATCCTCTAGTAACCCAACAGAAACTGGAATGTTGAAAGGCAGACACTTTAATAACGAAGAATTGCATAATTTATACCGTTTAGCAAACATTGTTAAGTTCATTAGGTCTTAGAAGCTGACGGGAGCAGGTCATGTAGTTAGAATGAAAGAAAATAGAAATTCTTTCAAAATTTTTACTGTAAGTTCAATTAGAACGTCCATTAGGAAGACATAAGCACAGATAGGATAATAATATTAAGATGGATCTCACAGAAATAGAAATACAAAGTAGAAGCAGAAGCCAGTTGGGTGAGGACAGAAGTATCATCGACTTATTATCGAAATGAATCATAACTACAAAAATGTCAGTGGTGTACGAACCATGATTCTTTATAACACTGTAACTTTAAGATTCTATAGTCGTATTAGTAAATCTTATACTACAATATGACTAGCATTGAATGGGGAAAACGTCCGATGATGAGACATATAACAATCGTTAGATCTCGTCTAGGTGAAAAAAATTACATGGATGTTTGTAAATTCTCAAGCGTGGTTTTATAGTTTGTTGAGAAAAACGATTTTTTGTATACCTAATGGTTGATGCTGTATGATAAGCACACCACGTATTAAAATGAAACCGAGGCTCAAGTATACTCTCATAAAGTCTTTTATTATAACACTAACAAGACAACGGTACACATTATGGATAGTAAGATATAGACTAAAATTATTGTTAACTTTTGAATCGTCAGGGATGGAATTCCAGGAACCCACAAGGTATTTTTTGTTTTTAAACAATCTAACAAAATGTTATTTTCTAGTCATTCTTTTTTTAAGTTATTTGTTAGTTACAGATACTTATACAATTTCCATAGCAATGCAAAAATTATTTCCCAAGTAGCTTAGAAAATAGGACTGTGATTCAGAGGAGTCCTCAATCCGTGTGACTACCTGGAATCATGTTATTTAAACACCATAACAAGTTTAACTATAAACCAGACTATTATCTAACCAGAATATCTAAAGTAATTTTATCTCCTATGTCTTCGAACTAAATAAAGTATTGACGGACCACACTTTCCAACCACGCAACAATTTTGTACAATTAGTAGTAAAAATGTATATTTTCATACACTGTCTTGTTAGCTCGACAACAACCAAAACTACAGCAGCGTCCTGTACAGAGAACGAAATATGTCTTATCGCTTTTATGTACGAGAGTACATTTATGCTTATTGGCTAACATAATTTACTATAACTCCTTTACCTTCAATTATATTAAAAATTCTAAGTGGGTTCGAGGAGCCCTCTTCGTATGACCTGTAATATAAAATAACTCTGGGTTCTAAAGATTAACACTTAAACTTTCATTCTGGTTTAATTGTAACATTGTCCTAAGATGAGGCACACATAAATCCATAGATTACATCGAATTAAACAAAATGAGATACTTCAGGGCAAATGTTCATGAGTAGTTCTCGAGAAATTTGAAGAAATAATTTTGATTGCGCTAGAAAATGTATCGTTGGTCGACAATAATAATTAATAGTTTGTGTTTTTCTGAAACAGATTGTATATTTGTTTATACACTGAGTGCGCACTGAATTGTGACCACCTATCTAATATTTTGGTGGAACACCTTTTGATCAGAGAACGGCCTGGACACGATGTGCAGTGGTTTCTGGTAGTTGCTGATTCGTTTCTACGGGGATCTGATACCATATATTCCTGATGGCATCCCACAATGAGACCACAGATGTCGGTGCAGGAGTCATGATGCGAAGAGCTCGTTCCGCAACAACCTATAAATGTTCTATAGGATTAAGATTCGGTGAGTTATTGGGTCAATTTATATGCTACAGCTCCCAGGAATGTTCCTTAAAGGGGCAGTTCGACTTAGAAAGGCATTTTCTACAATTTATTTCTATTTGTAGAGTTGAAAATTCTAAAAGGAATGGTGTTTGTTTGATCGCGATACATTCAGTCGTTAGCGAGTAACAGAGGAAGAAAGATTTTGTGATGACGTCATAGGTGGTCAAGGAGCGAGAGCAGGCTTATATACTACACAGTGCTTAGCATTTCGTTTTGAGAGGTGCGGTGGAATTTTCTAAGTGCGGTTTCCTATTCCAGGACTGATGGCAAAGACTTACAAATATCATCTGCATGTAGAAAATGATATCGGATGTTGGGCTGTACAAACGTTTTTATAATATTATAAAACGTATCCTATAAAGCATGAGTTCAGCGTTAAAAAAAATCGAAACTAATATGTAAATAGATGGCGGACGAGATTGCTGCAACACCTAAGTACCTTTTCTTTAATCATTCTTCCTATTCCCAAATATAAGTATGTTCATTTTCACGTTTTGTTGCGATTTTTAACGCTGACCCTATAATTTTGTGCTTCAAGATATGTACAGGAGCGCAACATATGAGGCAAAAATGAAATAACATCTGTAAAGTTTGCCAGAATACGAAAAACACTTCACCGGTTAAATTTATTTTATTCGCATGGCTGTCCGCGGAACAACTCTCATCACCCGTTTCATCATCATTGTCACATGACACAGAGATATTAAACGATGAATCAATGTCTTGAGGAACAGTCATCGTCACTGATTCCTTCTACAAGCCGGTATACTTCACTCCCTAAGTCACATTGTATAGCTTATTTCTAAAGCAGTATCTTCAGAATCATGAGTGACATCGTCTCTATTACCCTCTAATGCCTAGTCTTGACTACAACCGTCAATTGCGTCTTATACGATATTTGTACGTTGATAACTGGACATAGATCGGTGCTTGTTCAATGGCTCGGATTTTAAACCTTTCAATAATATACTTGGAACAGCCTTCTTTCTCAGTTTGCGTGCAAATAATTCTCCTGGCATTAGCCAGAAGTGGATCTAGACGGTAAAAACTCGGGGGGGGGGTGAGTCAGAACCCAGACTATGATATGTATATCATGTTTACTAAAAACTTTCAAAAATATCTAAATAATAGCTTAAATCAATTTTGTCACTCAAAAACTGGGGGGCCTAGGCCCCCGGCCCGAGCCTAGATCCGCCACTGGCATTAACTTTTCTTTCAGCAAACTTGACTTCTCGAAGGCAGGTTCTTCAAGATGTTTGGAACACGAGTGATTTTATTTGGTACATTTTTCCCCATTGATTTTCTTGAGCCATAATTTAAATCGATCTGGTGATTTCTCACGACTTAGAAACGTAAGGAAAGATACTTTATGTCCTCAGCTTTAATTGCACAAGAATTACAACCGAAAACACAGCAGGTGTTAGGCATTTCTACTTAACTTCACAGACACAGCAAGCGCTGTACTAACACGTGTTTTCTACTTCACACTAGTGTTTCTTTCAGAAAAAATCCGGGGGGACACTTAGTATTCGGAGAGGCACATTATTTTTACACAGTACTATTATATTTATTATATTATAGACGTATTATTTACGCCATAAGGAAAATCAAAGATAGCAACCAGGGCCTAGAGTTGAACGGCATTCACCAGGTTATGGCATATGCTGATGATGTAAATTTAATAGGGGAGGATAGGAGAACAATAGAAAGAAATGCAGAGATCTTATTAAACGCTTGCAGGGACATGGGTTTAGAAGTAAATGCAGAGAAAACTAAATACATGGAAGTGCGTCGGGACCGTAATACGGCAAATTGTGGAGGCGTTAAAATATTAAATAATGCTTTTGATAAAGTGGATACTTTCAAATATTTAGGATCAATATTAACAGACGAAAATCATATTCACGAAGAAATTAAATGTCGACTAAAAGCAGGGAATTCGTGTTACTACTCGGTTCAAAATCTCTTGTCGTCGCGAATTCTGTCGAGGAATTTGAAACTTAAAATATATAAAACGATAATCAGGCCTGTTGTTCTGTATGGTTGCGAAACATGGTCGCTTACTCTGAGGGAAGAACATAGACTGAAAGTATTTGAGAACAGGATCCTGAGAAGAATATTCGGACCCAAGAGGAACGAGAATAGGGAATGGCGGAAGCTTCATAACGAGGAACTACATAGTTTATACGGTTTACCCAACATTGTTAGGGTCGTCAAGTCTAGGAGGCTTAGGTGGGCAGGTCATGTAGCTAGAATGGAAGAAAGTAGAAACGCTTTCAAAGTCTTGACTGGTAGACCCATAGGAAAACGACCATTAGGAAGACCTAGGCGCAGATGGGAGGATAATATTAAGATGGATCTCGCAGAGATAGGAATACAAAGTAGAAACTGGATGCAATTAGCTAAGGATAGAAGTCAGTGGAGAGCTTTTGTGAACGCGGCACTGAACCTCCGGGTTCCATAGGCCATAGAGTTAGTTAGTTAGTTAGACGTATTATTTTGGTTTCCTCCGGAGAAATCTCTCAGAGCTCCGGGAGACAGTGTCACCCTAAAAATATGTTTGGAAGAAACACTGTTTCGCACAACAAACCTAATTACTGCTCTCTCTCTACTTTTTTTAATACTAATGCTGTAGGAAAAACAACTAACAAAAACGTCCCTCAAAAATTCAACACAGAGCAAGACTGCTAACAAATCCAAAACACAATCTATTAAATCCAATGCACTATTAAAGGTTTATCAGCTACGTATAAGGGAGTGGTTGCTGACTCACATTTGGTTTCTCGCGTATCCCACCAGTGACGTCAGCATTTACGATTCATCGAAAACAAATGCCTGTAGAAGCTGAACGAGACGGCCTATCAAGATATAAAAAATACGGGTCTCTTTTTTTGTTACTCTTTCTATTGCACCAAACTTGTTTTTAACTCGAACTGCTCCTTTAAGTCAAGCAAATAGAGCCCTGGCTTGGTAGCACCGTACATTGTCGTCCTGGAAAATGTCGTCTTCGTGAGGGTAGAAGTATTGCATTGCAGGATGTAAATGATTCTCTAACATCTGCAGGTGCACAAGGGGTGTTTCGCTGTGGTTCATACGCACGAACAATCCCAGTTCATGCCAAAAGAAGATCCCCAAACTATACAGCCGCCCCCACTTGATGTACAGTGCTCACCAGGCACAAGGGGTCCATAGCTTCGGCTGTTAGCTCCACACATGCATACGCCTGTCTAAGAGGAGTAGCAAAAACCGTCATTTATCGGGCCAACACACCCTTTTCAATCATCCATGGTTCAATTAGCGTGTTCCTGTGCCCAAGCGCGACAAAGTCTGCCGGGATGAGTCATAAGGAATGGATGACTACTGGTTCAACAGTATTCATCCGAATTTCATATACGCCATTTTCTTCAGAATAAAGGAGGCTTTCATGACACATGTCCATACGATGACACGTCCAAAGAGGGAAAGTTTGAAGAAATTCTGGATTTTTTTCTGAAAAATCTTCCTTGCGGCCACCAAAACGGCCCTATTTGAGAGTACGCAAACCTAATGTACCCTGAAATGTATGTCCAGGTATTGGTGATGTTTGCTTTAGAACCATACCCATATCTTGAAGAGTGACGTGGGAAAAATATGCCCCAATTCTATTTGAGTACATAAAATATCATATGGAAATTAAAAAAAAAATGTAAAACCTTTTTTTCTAGACTACGTACTATCCATCTGAATTTCATGGTTAATACGTCACTCTTCTTATGATAAATAATACTTTCAAATTTCATTATACACACGCCCCCATGACGTACGAGAAAAGGGAAGTTTTGCAAAATATCAATAGCTTCTATATCCGATCAGTAAAATACAATTGAAGGAAGGGAGGGGAATTGAAAATGAGAGGAGAAGGAAAGGACTAGGAAAAGTGAAGTTAATTTTTATACATCATTTTTATTTCACAATACATCATAAACCCTCACATACACGTATTCTGGTTGACTGTTGGGGTAAAAAGGTCAAAAGACAATCACTTGAGTCACGTGAAAATTACATACAAACAACATGCATGTTCAGCCTTTACCTGTAATGCCGTAGCTCGAGTCTTCGCACCCTGTATGCGTGAAGTCATCCATGTGCAGGGCCTTTCAGTTCACCTTCCAAAAAAATGAAGTGAAAATTAGTGAATGAAATAGCTTCTATTATCAATCAGTGTAAGACAAATAAAATGGAGGAAGGGATGGGATAGGTAACAGGAGGAAGAAAAGGTGAAGAAAAAGGTTGGAGAGAAGTCATATATTTATTTCCATATCAATTCCCATAGAAGTGTCTGTCTTCTGGTCTCTTTACTTCTCGTCCAACAAAACCAGCCATACAAACACACATTCCTTCAACAAATTTAGGAAACAACCAAATATGGACAAGAATTATTATAAATAAAGGAATTAATTTCAGTTGGACACCAAAATAGTACATTTTTCTACTTTATTCGCTACTAAATGCAATTAATTATTTTCTGTTATTAATTAATTAATCATATTTAACATTGTTACCCTTATATGTATGGACCATAACAAACTTTCATATAGTTTTGTTGATAATGTATAATTCTGTTCTAGTTCTGGAATTTCAACATGAAAATGTTTTCTGAGGGAGTTTTCCATATAAAATAGTTTCAAAATCAATATCAAATAAATTTTTAGGCACTCTTAACGTTTATTTATCAAAATGTAACCTCATTACTTCTACTTCATATTGTATTTATATTCCTCTATAGTTCTTCGTTTAGACTCTACTTTTTATCCTAACATTAATTCCGCTCCTTCTTCTCTAACTCCATCTACACCCATTATACCTTCTGACAACTCCTTATCATTATCATTCGTTAAATCTATAGCTGATATTTATCCTTCCAATATCAGAAACATACAGAAACAACAATGATAAGTCTCAGCTGATATTACTAAAGTAATTACAATCTAAATGCATCCACTGTAATACGAAGTTAAGTTCATTTTTACTGAGTAAAATCATTCACTGCTGAACCAAGTTTTAGTTTTGATCCCAGTTGTGGTGGAATTATTATTTAGGTTCTAAAAGAATCACAATTTATTATACCAATTGTTTCTGTCTTTTAATCTGTCGCAATAGTTCAGATTTGCAGTGTTCATTAATGATACCAACATGTTTAAAAAATTGGCGCGTATACTGTAACTTACAATTTTCCGCAATAACTTTGTTTTCGTAATGTATTATTTTTTCTTTATGTGTTCATGGGAGAAAGAAGTTAGTAACTAATATTTCCTTATAATTTTATGCAAAAATAATGGGAAATAAAGATGATATAAGCGAAAAATAGAAATCAATAGCAACTCTCGACTACTACCAACATTGGCTGAACAAAGAAATGAGAGCACAGGTATTTGGAATCAAAGTAGACCTGAAGTTTAAAACCGACATTTCACAAAAATTCTGTTTTAATTTTAATGGACATAGTACTCCAAAC
The DNA here is from genome assembly GCF_964235325.1 of Thermobia domestica. NCBI lineage: Eukaryota > Metazoa > Arthropoda > Insecta > Zygentoma > Lepismatidae > Thermobia > Thermobia domestica. The sequence goes on from NC_137470.1 coordinate 97,592,686, forward strand.
TCCTTAAATGCTAATTTAGAAAGGATTTTACATCCAAATTGAGTTGCAACATAATAATTATCGTTAGAAAACCCGAATCAGGAATGCGAATTTAAGATTAGCCTATACTTTCGATAAAATGAAAAAAAAAAATGTAAACAGTGTAACCTAAGTGTTTGGCCAAGTGAGTAGCAAAGCGAGTTAGTAAATTACATGTGTTTCTGCCTCACTCCTTGTATTTTTTAGACTTTTTAAATCATGAATTACATTAGGGCGATTTAACATACTTTGAGGTAGTAATTTTATGATTGATTAGCGTGTCGTTGCGTGTCTGCCGATGGTGGAATAATTTTCGAAATCGAAATGGGGACGACAATTTTTGGCGAGATGTTACATGCCCATCGGTGGTTCACCGACGCTTACTGTATGGGGAACGTAACGTATGCAATTTGAATGAGCATGAGAGGTAATTCTTTTCTCGCATTTAGAAACATCAACAGAAAACATTGAAAGAAAATAAAGCATTTCTCTTTAAGATATTGAGGCAATAGTTCTTAACTATTAAAATGTCATATAAACATATGAGTGGGGAATACGGGTAAGAAAGTGTTACGTATGTAAAAAGCAAAATATATAACTTCACTCTTACTAGGAATTTCTAGTGGAATTTCTATTATAGTAATAAGCATAACAATGAATTTAACTTGCCTGTGAGCTGGAAAAGAAACAAAATATTTCAATAAAGAACTAAAATTGAAAGAAATAAAAATTTCCCTTCCGAGTACAGTAGTAAAGCAATGAAATGAAACTACTTCAAACTCTCTACAGTTGTTCTGGTGATGGAGGATGATGAAAACAAGTTATGGTGGAAGATAGAAATAATTGGTAGAATATAGAATGTGGGAGGAACCGGGAGAACCACGAGAAAACCTACGAGCACGATGCTGTCCACCACAATCTCACATGACGGGACCATTGGAGTAAGAGGTGAGCGCTCTACTACTGAGCCTCCATGTTCCCTACAACTAAACCAAAAATGGAAAAGAAGAATTGAAATCACATCATGTTACGTATGGCGAATTAAAACATGGTATAATCACCATTTGTGGCAATAATATCAGACAGACGTTTCCTCATGATTGCTACACATTGAAACACATTGCCACATGCAATCGGCCTGTTGCTTTAAACCATAAACGTAATAATATTATTACGTTCAGGTGTAAACCTGAAAAGCATCTGACAGCCTTTCTGTTTCTATCAATAGCTTCGGCTTTGTAACTTCTTCTTTCCTTCTTTTGCCGATCTGAAAGTAACAAAAAGACTGTCTACAACTGAACATGTGGTTTAAGATCTAGTTGCCGTCGATAATTCACTGGATATTATATACAGAAAGATCGATAAACGCTATTCTAAAGTGCGGAATAGATCTAAACGCTGAAGATGAAGAGAGAACAGAAACGATAAAAACATTTAGCATTATAGCATTATAGCATTGTAAACCGTTGTATTGGATAATAACTATCAAGTAGAACAGTGTGCACCTTTTCCTATCATTACTATTGATTTGAGAAAGAAGTAAGGAGAGAAACGTGGTAGTTTAGTTTTTCGTAATGTCTGCTTTTATATGACTAGACTTTCGTTCAAGAATGCTACTTTCAAGCTATTTCAAGCTATTTCAATGTGTTCTTCATAGACGCAGGTAAGTAGAATAAACTTCCGTCCAGTGAAACTTGACGGAGGTGCCATGAAGTAGAGAAAGACGCTGAGCTTCAAATCAGGGTGTTATAAGTTATAATCTTCTCTATAGCTGATTTTTTTAAAAATATAGTTTCTTCTATATAGTGATTGAAATCTCTGCATTGAAATCAAGTGAGAAATGTCCTGGAATATATTTATTAGCCCTGAAAAGGGCTGTTTTGATTACTTAATTAATAGAATGTCCAATGTCCCTCGGCATTAATAACCGCGTGGATCCTTCTCGGCATCTCTTCAATGAGAGTCCGACAGTAACGTTCGCTTTCAGCAGTTTGCTCCCAGGCATCATAAATTAAATTCCAAGATTCTTTTTTTTGTGGTGGATGACGGATTAGGCCAGTGTTCCTTCATAATTCTTTTAACTTCAGCCCACACATTCTCGATCGGGTTCATGTCTGCACCACGCGGGGCCATCAAGAACATTCACATCAGCCTTCTGTGCCAGCCAATTTTGAACTACCCGAGACATATGGACGGGTGACTTGTCATGCTACAAATGGATCACCCCATCAGGATAATGCTGTCAAACAAATGGCAGCGTGACATTCCGAAGAATGTACACATACTGTTCACCTGTTAGACGTCCCTCGATCTGATGGAGTATTCCTAAGCCCTTTGACGTAAAGAAACCCCAGACTGACAATGAAACACGCCCACAGTGTCGTCTGTGGTATACACATCGTGGGTCATACCTGATTCCTCTTGGTCTATACACGGAAATTGGTTCTGAACTTTCAGAGACGAACACACGTTCATCTGTGAAGATCCCATCGTTCCAATTCCGATGCCTGTTCGTCTCTGCAAACTCAAGACACAGTGTAATATGATCCTGTGAAAGGACTTCCTTTCTTGCAGCACGACGAATGTGAAGGCCCGCTGTCCTAAGCCGTCTTGTAGCAGTAGATCGGGAAGCAGGGAAATTTGCTATCTGTCTCAGTAGCCGGGAAGTCGTGTGTGGTCTCGTCTGTGCAACAGCAATGAGCCAATTATCTTGCTCTTGTGTCGTAACACGTTTTCTCACACTTCTTGGACGTCTAGCAGATTCTCCAGATTCCCATTATCGCTTTACCCATCGTTGAGCAGTCCCTGTGGGAACTCTAACATGTATCGCTGCTTGTGCAACACTAAAGCCGACATTTATGAGAGCTAAAATGCTTTCCTTTGGATTCTCATCCATTGTCTACAACAACAAAGTTGTATCCAAATGTTTGGAATGAACCTGTGTGAATTACTGATAGCTACACAATATATTGACAGAATACCAATCTTAGCACTGAAGATGCCTTCAGGGGATCAGGCAAAACGTTACGTGACTTTGTACATGTTTCTATGCTTTGTAACATACTGTTAAAAAGAGGAACAAGGTCAGTTGTTTAGTTCTTTGTAAACTAACTGATGAGACGATTTTGTCTTTTATACAAATCATATTTGTCAAATTGCTGTTTGATATCTCTTTATTCATTATAAAAACAATATATCCAGATTCAGGGAAGTCCACAAATTTTTAATGGAAGGTTGAAAAAATATCTTTATCAATCAGATCCTTTATTTGAAAGCTACTATTGCCACGCATAAAAATGAAAACTGTGTTCAACATTGACTACGTACAAATCAAGAAAGTTTTAAATTAAAAAGAACGTAGTGGTTACACGTTTTCTAAAGTGAAATTAATATAATTACTAAAAAGTGCATTCGTTGAAACACTCAGGAGTTGCAAGCTGTGGCGCAACTATAATGAAGCGAGTGGAACAGTTGTTTCAGGGAGCACAGTAAAAGGGCGCAAGGGCGAAAAAGAAGAATACGGAAACCTGTTCTCTATGCAAAGAACGTTTGGAAACATTTCAAAAGGTAAGCTATGACTATAGCAGGTAATTGGCTACAGCCGATACCGGGAGTGGATCCAGGAATTATTGAAGGAGCCGCAGGTATAAAAAATAAACTTGAGTCATTTTTCGATATTTGATTCGCTAAATAAAATGTAGACACCAGTGCTTCATAATAGTATTTATCTCCGTCCTTCTGGAGGCGGTATTGATTAAAGCAATGTTGTTCAACACGAGATAATCAATGATTACCATGAACTCGAAACGCATATATTATCCGCAATGAGTGGAGAACGCACTCAGAATCTTCCTTTTGAAAGAAATTTTAAAACTTTTTCCCCACAGCCCTTGAACAAGCGCTTCGTTAGGGACTACTTTACGTATTTTTGTATTTATGTATATGTACACAGGTAAAATATTCACGTAGCACAACATGTCCAGTTCTAACCCTTACGGTTTTTCTTAGCATGTTCAACACACGGTAAAATTAAAAAAAAGAAAAAAGAAAAGAAAAAGTAAAAAAAGAAATAATCATTGCAAGTTAAGTACACTATGTTTACAAGAGCATAACAACATCACCACTTCTTCACCCAATAGTTTTCGCTGCACCAGTTCGTTCCTTGCAAGAGATTTTATAAACGTAATTTCCACTTCAGAGTTCAAATAGTCCAAAACAACCTTGGTAAAATATACAAGTTTCTCCCACTCTGCCAAATTTAACTACACTCCAAACACAAGTCCTTTACCAACAAGGTCACTGGATAAAATGAGTCACTGTCCACTCCAGCATAAATTAACTGAGTTTTAGTTTAATTAAACCCCTATTCAACATTCAACAACTATTTTTAGTAGCCATAGATGAGACACATGCACTTATACACATGGTATTGCTGCAGATGATCAATTACACCCACAGGATCACATGTACGTGGTCGATTACTACAAAATAACATTGAGGAAGTCCATGTTTCCACATGTCGCCGACTCAACACAAAGCTCTTAAACTTCCTCCTTCTCTGGCAATTGATGACAAGTAATCACACAAAAAGGAGACTTATCAGAGTCAGAAGTGTGTACTTCCTAGATCATGCTTCCTAGTTGTACATGGGGAGGTAGGTGAACGGACGAGCGGACAATGTCATAAAGTGGTATGACTTGAGAGACAATAAGGCAAAAAACATAGAGACAAGTAAATTAATGTAAACGAAACAAACAGAAAAATGTCGCGTGTGAGACTGTTAATAGGTGAAATTTCTTAAAGGTCGCTACCAAGGTTTATTACAAATTTAACAGCAAAGTAATAGATTGGAATGTAGAGCCAGTTAACGACGTAAAACAAGAAATCGAAGATAATAAGCATCAGGCAGTGAACTCTCTGCAGACTGCTTGGCTTTCCATAGATGTATGATTAAATTCCCGAAATGTGCTGGCCGGTCCTTGGTTCACATCCCGTAACATCATCCGTCTCCAAAAATGTCGAATCGGAAGGGGTTGAAGGTTTGGAAACTTCAGATATTTCCACGAACAGGAACATGAGGTGTCGTAGAAGTAAGAGAAGATGTAAATTCTCTAGACTTTATGGATGCTAAAAGTAAGATAAAGTTGTTACTGCTGGACCATTAAGAAAGCGATGAAATAATCCGTAACTAATTATTCAATCCACCAACAGTTAGAGTAAGGTAAGTGCACCAGTAGCTGACACTGCTCCAAAAGCTGACACTTTTATCTTAAATTGAACATAATAAAATTATTTGTGATCATTAACAGATTTATGAACGCACACACCTTTTTTGGTGGTTTGGCAACATTTTGCCTAATCGTGGTTAATTTGCGCCCCAACTGATAGAAGTATGCCGAAGTTGAATTACGTGCTATCAGGAAATATGCAGAAATGAGAAGAATTCTTAAGAAATACGGTAAGCCTATTTACGTCGTTATTCTTATGTTAATTAGTGATTTTTTCTAGTTCAGTAGCATGTTGAATATGCATAGTGTTGGTGAAACAGGGTAGTGAATCGCTGGAGGAAAATTTTGTTAAATTTCAAACTCTAAAACTTCAGGGGGGGTGTCAGGTATTGGTGTCATTTTGTGTAGGATTTTCCAGTAGCTGACACTGCATGTCAGGCATTGGTAAATAGCATAACGACATTAATTTATGAATTTCATACATAATTTACACGAAAAAGTAACACCTGTCTTCTGTTATCAATTTCACTAAATTTGGATGTCTCGGTCCAAAAGCTGACAGGGGCTGTCACTTACTGGAGCAACAAAATATTGTTTTGCACCAAGACCTGACATAAAAAAATGTCATTGAATTTGAGCAACACAATGACGCAAACATCGTTATTTTACAGAAAAAAAGTATTTTGTGCTTGTTCTAAACAAATTTAAAACAAAATAAAAATTCATTACCTGCTTTTCTTAACTTTTCATTGGTTAGAACTGTTCCTTCTCTTGTTGAAAATTGGAGACCCGAAGTGTGTGAACTTGTTGGAACAGCCAACGTATTTTATCCAGGTATCTTAAGATCCAACCAGAATTCTTAACGCAGACGAGACTGCATTCTTTCTATGTCCAAAAGGAAATAGTGTTAATTCGCAGGAAGAAGAAAATGTATACACATGCAAGCAATGATGAAAAAGAATGTATGATAACGCTGGTTATAGCTAGTGCTTCGGGTATTTTGGCTCCCTCCGATGGTTGTATACAGTTACAAACGAATACCAGCTTCTGAAGTTAATATAGTGCCTAAGAATTGGGGTATTGGTAGATCTGAGTCAGGTTGGATGACAGGAGAGATATTTTTTGAATATATGACTAATGTGTTTCAACCATGGCTTGAAAAATCAAATATCAAAACTCCTGTGTTGGTTTTCCTTGATGGTCATGCATCGCATCTCAGTGAGCCTCTAAGCATTTTTTTGTAGCAACAATGGTAACTTGTAGCTTTGTATCTGAATTCCACTCATGTTCTTCAACCAATGGATGTTACAGTTTTCCATCCAGTCAAGAGAGCCTGGAAATGTGGTGTGCATCAGTGGAGCATCGAACATGGCGGTAGAAAGCTGAGAAACGAAGACTTTGAATCTCTTTTGTAAGAAAACAATGAAAATGTCAATTACACCAACTACAATACAAAATTTATTCAGAGCATGTGGTCTTAACCCACTCAATGCGCTGATAATCTAGACTATCAAAATTTCATGAAAGGAGGAACAACTGTAGAAATCTCTACAAGGAAACTAATCACGGCCAAATAAATGAATTCTTATGTTTTCTAGAACAAGTAATTGGTACTAAGAAAGTTAAAATATTATCTGATGGTGATGGCACGTGGTTAGGCAACATACAATATTTAAAAAATTCCTTCTGTGGAAATCTATAAAGCTGCATGCAGAGAAGTTTGTAACGGTTGCAATCCTCCATCCAGAATAGACAACGAATAAGTTACGGAAGAAATATCTACTCATCTAAATACAGATGAAACTACTAACACATCAATTCCAAGCATTTCGGAACCTACAGGAACTGACGTTCCTACGCAGGAACAAATTACAGAAGTAATTAAAATTTCTACTCATCAAAAAAGAAGTGAAACTATGTTTTCAATTCCAAGGACTTCAAAGACTACAGAAACTGACGTTCCTACCAAAGAACAGGAAGCAAAGGAAAATACTCTAATTCCCTCACCATTTAAAGGAGCTTTATTTTGACAGAGTGGAAGAAATATCATGAAAATAAGCGAAAGAAAAAGGAACGTATCCAGGGAGAAAAGGGAGATAAAGAAAGCATCAAGAATTAGCAAAGAAAGTCAAGGAAGAGAAGAAAGTAAAAGTTCGACGAAGGAGAAAATGTGGCATTGTCTTCGAGGAATCATCCGACTCTTCCATTGAGCTTCAACTTGAATGTGACGGAAACAGTGGCGATTGGTATCAGGGAAGGTTGTCAACTAGTGGAAGTGAGTCCGAGGACAATTTTCGTGTCAATGATTATGTAATTGTTCAATATGAAAGTGAATATTTTCCAGGAAAGTTTTGAAGACCGAGCAAAACGAGGCTTTCGTCAAAGCCATGCTGAAGACTGGATATGGCTGGTATTGGCCGAAATTTGAGGACAAGCTATGGTATGCATATGAAGACATTTTGGAAAAGAATCAATACCTAAATATGATTCCTAGATGGATGCATATCTGATAGAAGAAATTGAGAAATACAATGTTAACAAAAGGTAAGAAATGTCTTGGAATTTAAAATGGGTACATTTGAATAAGTACCCAAAGAGCAGATTCTACCTATTATAAGTACTGTTACTTCTGTATAACTTATATTTTGAAAGAATATTTGATGTTATTCTTACTAATAAATGATTTCATTTTACTGTCAGCTTTTGGTACATTACTATGTCAGGCATTGGATCATTCGTATTTTCTATGTGTCAGCAACTGGTACAAGTGGGTTATGTTTCATATAAATTTCAGTAACTCACATATGTTTATCTGAAGGTCTCATATCAATTGAAAATCATTCCTTAAACGTAAACTTTTCAGTTATTAAAGCCATAATCCTTCTATGTTGTTTGTTTACAAACCAAAGCATTAAATTTAGAAATGCATCCTTAAAGTGTCAGCTATTGGTGCTGTTACCTTATGCGTGTCACAGCAGGCTAACACCAACCCATCCAGCACATACTACACATGACGTAGGTGACATAAGTTGCAGTAGGAACTATATCGTGCGTTATACAAACAGTGATAGTTATAAAGCCGGTGAAATGATATGGTAGATACTTAAAGAAAAAGGCAGAGAGTAAGTTCACAAGTTTTCTGAAGCTTCTAATAAAATAATAAATTATTAACATAGTTCGCAAACAACAATCCTAAGATCCACGAACAGGAACTGAAACAAGTAGCAGTACCTAGGAAAAGGAAAGAAAAGACAGAACAAGCGAAACTATATGAGACAGCGGTAGCATAAAAATAAGCAAAATTAAAATCAAATTGCGGAATGCAAGACATGAAAATAAAAGCAAGGTATATCCTCATAGCTATCCATAAAAAGAAGTGGGAGGTAAATTTGTTCTAGCCAAAAGAATTGAAGATTGGACAACACAGAAGGCTATAGAATATTATTACGTTCTGAAAAAGAAATAAGTTTGTTTCACATTTCCTTGAAACAAGTAAGGCAGGCTTTCTAGATATCGGCGCCCTAGACACTCGCCGACCAAAGGTAATTAAATCCGAAACAAAGACCGACACGAAAACGTAATCGCAAGGGGCGTTATTCATATTAATACTTGAATGATGAATATAAACAATATATAATATTGATATAAACATACATATAGATCAGCATAAGGAAACTAAGAGAAATTCATAAAAACATAAATGCAATGAACGTAAATAAACAAATTTACGAACCAAAATAATAAATAGCTCTTATACAATAATATGAACATTTCAAAAGGATTAAGATCGAGGATTCAGATTATTTTAAGTGTTGACAGAATTGAAGTTTTAAAAGAAAAATTTCAAAATTAAATAGTTATTGCGAAATAAGAACTTGAATTTAAAATGTATTTAAATAAAGAGAACCAGAGAAAGATATTGAGAAGCTATGAAATTACGAAAAATTAAAATTGCAAATTTCAATGAAAATTAAAATTCAAAATAGCAAGTAAAAATAAACAGAAAAAATATATGAATATAGGAGGAATCATTGTAAAACTTGAACAATATCAAAAGGTCAAAATCAGGAAAATACATAGGACATATATATGTAATCAGTAATGTGCACGCAAATTTGTCAAGTTCGGTATAATTAAATTAAACCATATCTTGCCTTACGTCAAAATAGCGATTATTAGAATTCGGCCACATTCTAGTAATAATATAAAAACTAGGTTAAGTGTATCATCTAACCTTAAAGGAGAGTACAAATAAAATGGCTGTTATTTCTGGAAGGTCATTGTGAAGTCTAAATCAAGACATATGTCAACATCAAGTAAGTAGACATAACATGCAATAGTTGTATTTAGATGGCATGAAAACAAATTCAAGCAATCACCTGAATTGAATGGAGCACAAAAATACGATAAAAATGCATGCAATAATCTAAGAAATATATATATATATATATATATATATATATATATATATATATATATATATATATATATATATATATATATATATATATATATGTATATATATATATATATATGACCTCATCACTTTTTTGGAAATAAACAGAGAATAAAGAAAATTAGGTAATTTAAATATGTGGCATAATAAAGTTTATGGAAGTGCAGGTTCCCTAAAGCCAAGAATGCAAAATCAACATGTTCACTCCAAACAAAAATGGTAATAACAAAAACGGGTATACCCTTCAACAGAAACTGTTATTCCTTCAGGCACAAAAACACAAAACATCCCCACAAAATTATTAACAGCTAAAGTCGTAGATATATACAATCATTATAATAGATTAGTCGTAAATAAGTACACTTATTATTAATAATCTATTCTTTCAATGTGTTTTCTTCTTTATATGCAAGTCGTAGCTAAGTATCTATATATTCGTATTCCTAAAAGTTACTAAACTTCATAGTGCACCAAACTCAAACAAATAAAACAATACGATCGCTAGCAAGTAAAACATGGAAACGAGCAACAAACAAATCATGGAAAAGGACGGAATTCCAACTTCGTCCTGAAATCAAACCACACATGGTCTATAAATAAACATAAAAAAGGTTCATGCACATAACAAGAAAAAAAAAAGGTTAGCGGCAAAACGGGAGGGAATGTTTGGAGGAATAAAATAATGAAAAGACAAAGTACAGACATGATACTCTGAGCAGAGCTCACTCCTTATCGGTTCACATATGGTCACTCGCAGCAATAATAAGGGTGTAATATACAACTCTTATATATATAATCTTATAATTCTTTGTCGTAGATAACCCATAAGGACAACACGAAAAACAAGAGATGAGACTACTTAAGAATATAGCAGCAAGTGAAAACCTGAATTAAATATATAGCACCAAATAGGCAAACTGTAATAATTAAGAAAATTGGATTCTCAAAATAAAGTCTAACGAAACCTCAGCGAAACGGTGCTAAAAACACACCACATTTTTCTACAAAAGTTATAAAAAATAGAATATCAAAATCTTAGCAAGTGATAGGTTGTTCCTTCAAAATTAAATTAAACGAGTAATAATACCAATAATCAAAATTAAAATAAAACGAGTAATAATACCAATAATGATAATAAAATTACAACAAATAAATATACTCAAAACATCATTTCCAGATGTCTCTGACAAACGGGGTCATATAGATAAGATAATTTAAAAATTGAAAAGGGGAACAGATCTGTATTCCAATTCATGAAGAGGTAAAAATAAATTTATTACTTTTTTTTATCAAACGAAGTTCATTAAAACAGCTAAACAGGGCGACTTTGTGACAAGGCGAAGAAGGGAGATGCTGACACAGAAGAGTCAAGGTTACAGATAACAGGAGACGAATGCTGATTATAGTAGACAACTAACCTACCATAACATTATAATAACAACTGACACCTTATTCATACAACGAAAACCTCTCCCCAACACAAATTAAACCGAAAAATGAATAAAACTAAAATTACGAGAAAAAGAAAAAAATAAACTTCACCAAAGTGATACTAAAATTGAAACAAACAAAACTACATCAACCTTCAAAAATACAACTAAAAATAATATTAATCAAATCAACAATAAAAAATAACGACAGTAATAATAATAATAATAATAATAATAATAATAATAATAATAATAATTATAATAATAATAATAAAATGTATACAGATCTTCACCAAAGCATCACAAAATCAACTAAAAGTATAAGCAATCTATACACATCGTACCAAAGGAAAACAAAATTCTTGACTGTTAAATTAATAAAGATACAACAACAAAAATTATCCACAAAGGACTACAAACGTTCAATGAAAATACCACTTATTACGAATCATAAATAGATCAGCGAAGGCTGCGAGTCGAAGAAGAGAGTCCGAAGACATCACTCTATGAGACAATTGGTCGAATTGAAAAAAAGAGACCTGATCGAATCCCCCACCTGAACTACTGAACGGAATCGTGCCTCTTAAACCAATAAGTCAAAGCATGCTGACCTCTCACAGCCTTGAATATTACAGCAATCGGGAAGAGAAGGTCCGTCAATCCCATTCCTCAAAAAAGGATAAAGGATAACTAGCCTGGTTACATCGTCAAGAAGTGGTGTTTCTTCCCAAGAACTGAAAGTTCTTCGTTGTCCTATCGGAGAGCAAGAAACTCCACAAGAAACCATTTGGAAAAAACGACCATACAGAAACGTTTCCCTTAACTGTTTATCTACTACGTCACAAAATGTGTTACTAAATTCCTGAAAGGATCGAAAGACTTCTGTATCAAGATTGTAAAATTTCAAATTAGAATCGATATTCCCCGGGCTTCCATCATACTTTAACACTGGGTAATGGATGTCGTGATTCGCTAATAAAGGCAACAACATGGTCAAGTGAATTTAGAAAGTAAACAAACAACTGTAAACATATCACAGAAAATAACATCGAGGGAAGACAGGTGGGGGGAAACCTAAATTGAAATTTGCAAAAATACAAAGGTGGGAGTACAATTTAAACTTAAACAAACAAGAGGTAATACAGAAGACCGAAGAAACACATCTTGGCCATGTAGCAGAATGCGGTGTATGGTAACGGTATACAATTCTAGACGAGAATGGTAGAGCCATGGAAAACGAATTTCTACTAAAAGAGGATGTTAAGTTAAACACATTTATAAAACCGAAAGTGAATGGTAGCTATGGGGATATATAACCAGGTGAAAAGTAGATCAACATAAAAGGGGATTTGTCTCACCGCCCTGACTGTAGATAGAAGACCCTCCAGAATGGTGATGTAGGGTTTCTTCCAGGGTCTGAAAGCTTAAATGCGCAGGTCGTTTCCAGGTATGGCACCCGTTAGGTATCTCCCAGTCTTTCATTGCGACGAAAGACGGAGAAGCTTGAATAAAATAACGAAGAGCTTTACCAGAGATCAAGAATCACTAGATGACAAACGTCCTGCCAAAATGACCATCAACAAATGCCCCAGAACGTACTCTCTCAGTCGCTTTTGACCCGATTTCCTCTCTGACGTCATGATGATGAGAAGGAAGTGACACCCATAGGGTCACATGTATGTTGTCGTTTACCCCAAAATAACATTGACAAAGTCAGTGTTTCTACATGTCGTTGACTTAACACAAAGTTATTAAACTTAGCTGGATATTAATGACAAGTAATCACACAAAAAGGAGACTCATCAGAGTCAGAATTACTTACTTCCTCGATCCATGTTTCCTAATGAGAGTCGGGTGAACGGACGTAGCGGATAATGTCGTAAAGTGGCATGAGTTGACAGACAATAAGACCAAAACCATTGAGAGAAGGAAATGAATGTAAATGAAGCAAACAGGGAAACGTCGCGTGTGAGACTGTTAAAGGGTGAAGGTTCTTAAAGGTTGCTACCACTGTTTATTACAAATTTCTTACAGATACAAATACTTTCTCCTTAACAGCAAAGTAATAGATTTGAATGTAGAGTCAGCTAGCGACGTGACACAGGAAAACGATAATATTCATGAGGCAATGAACTCTCTAAAGGCTGCTTGGCTCTCCACAGATGTATGATTAAATTCCCAAGATGTTCTGGCGGGTCCTGGATTTGCATCCCGTAACAATATGATTTCAAATATCCTATCTTACCTCCAAAACATAGTAGAATTAGAGAACTTCCAGTAAAATCTGTACGTATAAAGCATATCCATGTAGGTTCACAGTTACTTTTATCTGTTTTGTAACAAAAGTTTTGGATCATTAGTGGTCATGATTTTGTAAGGAAAGTTATGAAAAGTTGTGTAATATGCCACAAGCAGTCAAGTTTAACTGCATCTCAATTAATGAGTCAACATCCTGTTGCTAGAGTAACACCAACTCGTCCATTTTTCCACTGCGGTTTAGATTATCTGGTTCACTAATGGTAAGAAATATGAAAAATCGAAGTTTAAAAGTGTTCGAAGGTTAAATAGCACTCTTTATTTGTTTCAGGGTCAGAGCCATCGACGTAGAATTAGTAAGTGATGCTTCAACAGAGAAATTAATGCAGCTTTGAAACGTTTTGTAGCTAGTAAAGAAAAATCTACTGATTTTTACAGTGATTGCTCAAATTTCATAGGTGCAAACAGAGAATCAAAATCCTTACTAAATTTTGTGACTAATGGTGCTTCAAAAGAGTCTGTATGTAATTATGTAAGTATGCAATCTATAAATTGATATTTCAATCCACGATCCTCATCACAGTTTGGTGGCATATGGGAAGCTGGTGTGAAATCTGTCCAAGTTCCACTTGGAACGTGTAGTTGGTAACAGTATGGTTACATTTGAAGAAATGTATACAGTTTAGTGTCAACTTGAAGCATGTTTAAGTTCTAGACCACTAACTGTTCTATCTTTTGGTCCTAATGACTATTAATTATTAACTCCTGTTAATATCTTAATTTATGATTTACTAGTAGTAGTTTCTGAACCAAATTTGTGTAAATTAAAAATCAATCATTTGTCATGCTGGCAATTAACTCAAAGATTGGTTCAACATTTTCTCAAACGATGGCAAACAGAATATTTGTCTCGGCTGCATTATGAAAAAAAGTTGTGGCGTAAATATGCTAATATCAAGGCCAATGATTTAGTATTAGTGAAGAAGACATCTTCTCAATATTGGATTCTGGCAAGAGTAGTTGCTCTTAATGATGGTGTAGATTATATTGTTAGAACTGTTAGTATTAAAACTAGCAAAGGTGTTTTCAAACGACCAATTTTAAAAATATCTCGTCTTCCATTTAATGAAGAATAATAGTGAAGTGTAGAGTAATGTGTAGAATAATATGTAGTATTGATATAGTGATAATATGTAGTGTTGCAGTATATGTGTAGTATTTCGAAGTGGGTGGTACGTGGTACTTTCTACTTGGTAAATCATGAATGAAAAGAGTTCACCAAATGTATGAACATGTAATCGTGTTTCCCCGCCGGTATTAAAATTCTGTAAGCCTAAACATTCATTTGCATTTACCCAGCTTTGCCACGGCAATTCACGATCACTTCCGCACTTATATCTTATTGGAACCGAAGCCGGGCACACAGATCAATAAAACATAAGTACCGTAAAGTAGAAGTAAATGTGAATGGTGAGTTCTGGCGAAAATATTAATGGATGAGAATTATTATATAATATAAATCACAAAATATAGTTAAAGTATGTAAAAATATAATGTTACCAGATATGAAATATACAATTAAAGATAATACATAAAATTACAAACAAACGAATAACTATTATTAACGTTCTCTGATTATTTTCCTCTTTCAATTCTGTTTGAGTACGTGTAACGAAGTGGTGGCTTTTAAAATATATGAACGAATCAGTGTTTTAACTACTCACAGTTAATTTTCGACCGGTCAATTGATATCACTCGGGCCCTGGGGTAGAATCCACTGGATGACAGGTTCACAAGAAGTTTTAAGCTGAGGCCAGGATGAGCTTGGAGCGGCGTATATTATCTTCCGGATCCCAATTCAGTTTCCCGCTAGTAGAAGAAAGTAATCGTCTTAACTGATGTTCTTAGTTTCTTGTTACTCGCTGGTTCCAACACAAACGTTCGTTACAGATACACTAATACTATAGGCACACTTGAAAATGTTAATATGTACTATATGCGACTTTACTTTGGCTCAACCCTTCCAAGGGGAGCGCTTCTTTCTTAGTCTTGGAACACGATGCACCCCACTCACCTTGGTGGGTGCTCTTCGAAGTGCCAAACACACACTGAAGCTCCTTTCAGTTGGCTATTGCGTATGAATGCTTGGGGCTGGAGTTCCCCGTTTATGACGTTTAGTGTTGAGTTCGAGCTCTTTGGCTTAAAAGATATGGATGTTTCGAATGGCCCACGAGCAATGGGCGATAACAACATGTAGGTATTATTGCAAGTGTCCCGTTTTCTGGACTCAAGAGAGCAATCACAAAGGGAGTCACTGTGTCCACATCATATGTCTATATATAGCCACGAAATCGAACTGAGGCTCACCAACACAAACGAAGAAACATACCAAAGCGATGAGAGAAGAGTTTCTAGAATGTTTGGAAATATACGAGGCTTGGTTAATAAAGTTCGAAATGTCCTTTTGAAATCCAAAAAATGAGCTTTAGGTCGTTGATATCAAATGGTTTCCGAACGGTGACCAAGCAAATTGATTCAATTTCTGAAGAGGACAATGGCCGTCAAAGGGTTAATGGTCTGTACTGAAGTGTCACTGAAAAATCACTGTATTGTGGAACACCCTGTATGAGCAATCAAATATCGCTGGGGACTCACCATGAAGATTTGGTATAGTGGGACTGCACTGTATACAACGAATCACACTTCACTTGATTACTATAAGGTTCTTCAACCTGCATGACGATAAGCCACCTTTTGTTAAAGCCACCTATCATGTTCATAAAGCCACCTTTAAGTTCCGAATAAGCCACCTTTAATAAAGTGTTCATTATTATTTCTTTCTATTTTATTTGTATTTTCAGTTTATAGTTTCTTTTATTTATTTATTTATTTATTTCCAATAACCGGTTTCTCACCATAATAATGTGTGTTGCAATTTACCTTTTAATCATTTTCACCAAATACAGATCATATTTAAACATATTAAACCAAATGAATATACAAATAAACATTGACACAAAAATACTTAATTACTAGACAATATCAAAAATGTGTATCGATTTCAATAGTGTTGCCTGACGACGGTGTGAGCGGTAGGGTCGAAATTCCTAACATATGTATTTGGTGCTGTGTAGTGTGTGTATATGCACCTTTTTACAACAAACTTAATCAATACTTAAATTCTCTTATTCAAATTTTTTATAATATTCGAGTACTAAACGTAAATATGTAATATAATATCAAAAACGATAATCATGTTTAATAATATTCATATTCATTCACATAAAAACAAGATAGAACACAATAATTTTAAAAAAAAATCAAGCATTTCGTAAAATGGTTATGGCACAAATTACATATTGTTTATTCAAAGTACTGAATGTCAACTTACTAAATATCGAAAGAATACAAAATCATTTAAAATCTCAAGTTTCAATAATCATATTGCTCAAACAACAAACAAAAGATTCAGTAAATTGTTTCTAATAAGTTTATAATCACATATCAACTCACATTTTTTAAAAAAATTATCAGCATTGCTCTCAGCAAACGTAAACTTTTATTTTATTTATTTATCAACTGCAACAGGTGTGTAGACATCATCATTAATGCACGGATTTTTTCGATCATTAGCGAACGTGCGGTCATTGGCTGATACAATCATTACTTAAGTTCATTTTCAGCAAACATCTTATTGGCAATGGCAAAATGCAACTCTACTAACACATTTACGGGCGTTAAACGCAAACGCACATAACAAGAGGGATCTACAATCCACCTCTAAAAACATTAAACATCTACAATAGATTTTCTCTACTCTTCCAGCATTCCCAAGCTAGGCAATCGAGAAGTAACAGAGAACATCTGTCTCCAAACGTGAGTCGCCCTTTAATGGCCTTTGACATCACGTTAAAATACGCATTACAACAACGAATTTACGTAAGGGTGCCGCTGTACACCAGCCTTTTGGCATCCCAAGAATAGCCCTAAATCATTCATAATGCTCAATTGCCATTCGATTGAACTCAAACATACACAGCCCAAAAATACTTCACACACAATCATTTTGTTCGCTTGATAACCCTTATCAATATCAACGTGCCGAATAGGTATGTGCCTGATTCTCTCAACATACCATAAGCAATGGGACTTATCAGTAACTAGATTGTACAACCCTCCTGTTTCTTCTTTCTTTTTTTTCAAAATTCTCAAATTCAACCCAAGTTCCATTACATATTGTTATTATTGTGTGAGTTTATTAACAAATGATAATTTGAGACAACATTTTCTCTTATTTTAAACCTACAAACATGAAAACAATCAGTTAAACAACAAAGTAATTCGTTTATTATGATCATTCTATTCAAATGAATCATGTAGCGAAAGCTTCAACTAATAGTTTTCTCGTATTAAAGTGAATAAAAACTTTAATAAAGCCGAATTAACGAATTTTTCCATCTGTATGAATTATTTAACACAAAACGAAACCAAAAGTTAGGTATTCTCTCCTTTGCGTGAGTCGTTGAGCAATAGATAAACTTACAAAAAATTAGGGAAACGAAACCTTTTTTTAATGTGCTTTCCGCATTAAAATAACTTCTTCATTTTAAACATACATTTATCTAAAAGATAATTAAAATATACGAACATAATATGTAAATGCAATATAACATATAAACCAAATTCAAATTCTAATTATATTGTATTCACTAAATATTCAAAATATCGTCATGAAATTTATAAAATTCAAGATTGGATAGAATCTACATATTTACTATTTTGGCATTCCTACATATTGTATTATTACACATAAATGATTAAAATATCTATCAATATAGTTGCATTACATAACCTAACTAATAAACTTTCAGACATTTTTAATACATATGATTAAGTTAAACGGCGGTTAAGCCTTATGAAGCGCCATCCTGCGTGTCATTGGTTAACAGCACAGGTTATAAGTCATTAATAAAAAAAATAGGTTAATGAGTTGGTCCCGAAGACAAATGGGCGCGGACTTATAATTTCCTGCGGCTGAAGTGTGCGGGGTCGCCAAACTCCCTGACGATTTAAATAAATCGCTTCTACACTAAAACCTTATCCCTCCCAGCTGAATACTATATTGTGAAGTAACTATGTATTGGATATAAAGAAACATGAACTTTTGAAAACTTTGAAAGAAAACTTTGATTAGAAGTGTACATTCTCAGACACCAGTTGTAAATGCATATTTGTTAAATAAACTCGACTATCTTCCTTCTTTCCTTTCCGCGTACCTTCAAGCACAGCCTGATACTTCCCGATTAGGTCATAATTC
Source organism: Thermobia domestica (assembly GCF_964235325.1). Classification (NCBI taxonomy): domain Eukaryota; kingdom Metazoa; phylum Arthropoda; class Insecta; order Zygentoma; family Lepismatidae; genus Thermobia; species Thermobia domestica. Next base: position 97,611,391 of record NC_137470.1, read on the forward strand.
TTGAATTGATCAAAACCACGAGGAACAGAACAACAAGGGGTATTCAACACACGATTGGGACAGGTGCAGGATCATCAGAGAGAAGCGGATCCCACCGTTGGAGGACCACCGACTCCACAAGTCAAAGAGTACCATTCTGTTGGTTTATCACCACAGACTCAACAAGTTCCAGCAGTCTAGTAGAATGAAGAAGTAGAAGGACATTATCGTAAAGAAGCATTATCGTCGCCCCTTGTAGTTCAACAGGATTAAGATCCAGATGTTGACTGTCTCCAGCTAATCCAGACTTCTCCAGAGAAAGATATTCATCATTCCAGATGACCAGGACGACGCCAGCCCTGTTGGATCTATCAGGCTAGTGCTCTTCCTTTATCTTTTAGTCATAACCTTTTTCTTTCTCTCACCCTTTTCCCGAACTAGTCATTTTCTAAATTAGAAACATTTGAATTTTATTTAAATTCAACCACAATTTTACAGTTAAGCACCGTGTTGTGCATCAGTTCCATCCCCATTTGGTTGCATTTATTTATTTCGTATTGTGAGCTATAACTGATGACACTGCACCGGCACATGATGGAAATGCTGTGAGGCTTACGTCTTTGTTACGATCCTAAAATTTCGATAAATTACGATTCTAAATATTCAGTAGATGCTTTAAGATCCCAAATTTTGAGTAATTTGTACTATGTAATTTATAGTTTGTCGAGAGAAATTGAGTAAAGTTATTGTTAACCCACCCGCCCACCCTCGCTACGTTTATTCATTTGCTCTGTTAGAGTAATTTTTATTTTATTGTTTCTTAATCGAATGATAAGTGGGTGAGAAGAGAAAATTTTGCTAAGTTATTATATTTTGTTTTTCTTTGTGTTATTTACATTTTGATGTTGGATATATATACATAGTAGTGTAAGATATTTATCTCAAGTGTGATTTTGAAAATAGATATAATGGAGAATACTAGTGCTATATCTTTTGCTTTAGATCGTTTAGTAGAACCCCCCAGATTTTCTGGCAAATTGAACGAGTCAGTTCAATCATTTTTTAGTCATTTTGAGGATTTTTCTGTCCTTCATAACCTCAGTGATGTACAGAAACGTCATTAGTTGCCGTATTGTTTAGAAGATGGGGCTCGTGCTTATCTGTTAGCTTTACAATCAACCGCAGAATATGATAATTTCATGTATGTACAGATTAAGAAGAAATTAATAGAGGCTTATGAAGATAACATAGTTTCGCAAGTTTTGGAGCAAGAAATGAGAAAAAGAGAACAGTCAGATTCTGAATCTGTTTTAGATTACATTTTTCATAAGTGGAAATTAATACTCGAGTACGATCCGAAGATGCCAGTGACCGAACAAATTAACTTGATAATCGATAGGTTATTGCCTTCGTTTTATTCTGTAGTCGAAAGAAAATCATATAAGACTGTTATTGAGTTAGCAAAGTCCTTAGGTTTAGAGGAAAGAATTAATGTCCTTGTCAGCATGCGTAGTCAGCAGTCGAAGTCCTTGGCAATAACAAACGAATACAATATACATCCTGTTAGTAATAATGCTATACAGCAAAAAGAAAATACTTTAGATGTTAATATTCAGAACGAAAATGAAATTGTAAGTGAGCCTGAAGAAAAAAATACATTGATAGCTCAGTTGGACGGTATCAAAGTCCAGTTACAAGATCTCGTGCAACGAACTGCGCTCGCAAAAGTTTCTCACGCACACAAAGGAAAATCTGTGTGTATACAATCTTATGAGCATTCGCGTTTGGAGCGAAGAAATCCATCCAATGCATCCTTCTCTCATTCGCAGCGTCTTGCTTCTGTCAATACAGTCAATGTAAATGAGAATGTTAAATCGAATAACAGGAATAAAGTAGACAATAATATGTGTATAATGTTAGAAATAGTAAGCGATATTATGTGCCTATTCAATATGAAGCTGATTTGCCTCATGTTAAAGCATATATTGATAATAAGCCGCATTTATTTGTATTGGATTCAGGCAGCACTGTTAGCATAATTTCTGGTAATAGTTTAAGTAATAAGCATAAAATACTCAAAGGAAATACTTTTATTCGTGGTATCACAGGAAATTCTCAAGGAAGTGATCAAATCGCTTTAGTTAAATTTAAATTAGGAGGACAGTATTTTACGCATCCTTTTCGAGTGTATAATAATTTTCCGTATCATAGCATAATTGGCCAAGATTTTTTGAAAGGTCATCTTGCAATGGTTGATCACAATAAGAATTCTTTTAGTTTTGTTAAATTTGGTATTCCTCCAAGAATTGAATTTCCGCCATACGTATCTTTTGATAAAATTTCTAACCATATAGCGAAATTATATAAACCTCAATATTTAGTGGCTCGCTCTGTTGTTTTGCCTCCAAATTCAAGTGTTCAGGTTACGTTGAAATTAGTAAATGATCTTGAGGAAATCGCAATTTATTAGTTCCCAATGAGTTAATAGATATGCAGGCAAAAATTTTTGTGCGTAAATCAGTCGTAGACGAAATTCATCCGGTAATATCTGTGATTAATCCTACCAAAAGTAAACTTTACTAAAAAAAGTGTTGTTTTGGGTTCTTCCGAATATGTTATCAGTGATACCAACTTCAAGAAACAAAATAGCACTAATAATAAGGTTCATCAGGTTAATGCAGTAGATACGAAATCTTTTCCTGAAGGTTATGATAAATATAGAGTAAATGTTAACCCTGAATTGTTGCCACATCAACAACAGCAATTATATGATTTAGTAGAAGAATTTGTAGTTTTTCTTGGAATGAATTTATTTATGGTTGTGCTAAGGGATATAAGCATAAAATTGAATTAGTAGACAATATCCCAGTAAATCGACCCCAATTTTCGATACCGTTTCATCTACGGGATGAGATCAAAAAACAAGTAGACATTTTATTGAAAAGTAAGTCCATTGAACCTAGTATTAGTCCGTACAATTCTCCAGTAATGCTTGTTAAAAATAAGAATGGACAGTATCGATTTATACAAGACGCGAGATATATAAACAAAAAAATGGTTCCTGACAGCTATCAGGTTCCTCCTATCCAGGATATTTTAACTAATTTGGCAGAACGCAAATATCTATGTTCTAGCGACGTTTTTGGAGCTTTCTTTAATATTCCCCTCACTGAAGAATCTAAACCTATTACAGCTTTTTCGATTCCGGGCGTGGGATCGTACCATTTTAATTTTCTCCCTCAGGGTGTCAAGACATCTACTAGTGGTATGAACAGATTAGTGAAACTCACCTTAGAAGGTCTTCCACAAGATAAAATATTTGCCTATGTTGACGATTATTTTTGGTCTAGTGATAGTTTTGATGAAATTCTGCAGTTAGCTCGTATGCTGCTTCAAAGAATAAAAGAAATTGGTTTAAAGCGTTCCCCAGAAAAAACAAAATTGGGATATTTTTTATTAGATGTTTTAGGTCACACTGTTAGTAAAGATGGTTTGTCTATTTCGAAACGAATAATTAACTCAATTTCCAACTATCAACGTCCAAAAACAAAGAAACAAGTCAAAAGTTTTCTAGGATTGGCTTCTTTTGTTCGTTCCTATTTACCTAAGTTTAGTCAATTAGCAGAAGCGTTACTTTCTTTGTTGAAAAAAGACGCTCCTTTTCGTTGGAAGGAACCACAGGAGACAGCATTTAATAATATCAAACAAGCCATCATTTCAGCACCTTGTCTAATGAGATACAAGCCTGATTATCCTCTCTATCTCTATTTTGATGCCAGCAAAGTCGCTCTTTCTGGTCTAATCAAACAACCTCAAAATTCACCTGACGACACAAATCTAGTTCCCATTAGTTATTGTAGTCGTGCAACGTCTCCTAGCGAGAGAAAATTACACCCATATCAGCTTGAATTACTAGCATTATTGTACTCATTACGTTCATTTAGGTATTTTCTTTTGGGTCGTCATTTTTATTTGAAGACAGATTGTCATAGTTTAATTTATTTGAAGCAAACAAAGAATGTAAGTAAAATTTCTAGATGGTTAAGTGAAATTGAATCGTACAATTTCACTATTTCACACATCAGTGGCTCTAGTAACGTAGAGGCAGACGCCATTTCACGTTTTTCTAACCCCCTAGAGATTTGGAAGACGAGAAAAAGAATCAAGAAGATCCGAAAATTTTGTTTACTCAGACCACAAATTCATTTCCAATTTTAGATGAGTCAAATCTGGCAACAGAACAGCGTAAAGATCCGTTTTTCTAAAGATATTTTTTCTTGGTTGGAACAGAAAGAAAATAGAAATCCTAAAATAGAACGCCAAACATTATATTTTACTATTAAGGACGGAATTTTGTATAAAAAACAAAAAGATTCTCAAGGTATAAAATTTTTAGTTGCAGTTCCTACTTCTTTGCGTTATAAGGTTTTTAATGCTTGTCATACGTCAGCATTGGGATCATCTCATTCTGGTTATTCTAAAACCTATGATATGTTAGTAAAAACAGTGTATTTTCCCAACATGAAGAAATATATATATCAGAAATGTAAAGAATGTACGATTTGTCAAATATCGAAATCGAAAATTGGTTCTTCGTATGGTACATTGCTTACTTATCCCTCCGTTCCCCCCTTCTATCGCATCAACATAGATGTAGCTGGGAATTATTCCCCCAATAATATGTTAAATCACAAATATATGATAGTTGTAGTAGACAGTTGTACTAGATACATAATTGCAGATTCCCTTCCTGACGTTACAGCAAGTACTTTGGCTTCATTTCTTTATCATAAAGTAATTTTAAAGTTTGGAATTTTTTATGAAATTGTCTTAGACAAAGGTAGTGCATTCACTAGTGGACTATTTAAAGAATTATGTGCTATGATTGGTGCAAACATGCGTTTTGTAAATGTACATGGGCATTATAGTAATGGTGTTTGTGAAGTTATAACCGCTACCAGGTTATAGAAGGATTTTTTGTGGACACTGTATATTTCGTGAAGACAGTGATTATTATTTTCGATTTATATTTTATTCTGCAACGCACATAAGTTCTTTATTTGGTGGGAATTGCTTCTTTCCCACACAATTGGACAAAGAAGTCTTTCATCATTTTTTCATATATATATTTAAAACATTGCTTTTGCTGAGAACATTTCAGTTAGTGACTAACCCTTTCAGTGTTTCTCCCTGACTTATTATGTGCACAGTATATATTCTGCAGTTATTTGGAACTGAATTAAGTGCTTTCGTTAATCGCTTATGGAAACATTATAATAGATTAGAGAAATACTGGTTGACCAGATGTTCAGCAGCCAAAGTGGCACCAATTGCGTTGTTTCGTTGTTCGTTATCTGTACTTTCTCACGCCAAAGTTATCGCCGTGTCTAGTGCACTATGGACAGTTGACTAAAATTAACATAAATTGTTTTCTATATTCTGTTTGTATGTGCATACAGGTGAGTTAACTGAGTGATTTTTGAAATGAACTGCCAACACTTTCAGTTGACCATTGCAACCCGTAGCTTGAGCTTGGATGCTCGAGGAGTTCGACTCCAGGTCTGGAAGCCGTAACCACGCATGTCGTGTCGAGCTTCAGATACGACTTTTTGTAAAGGGGCACAAGCTATTTAGCCGGTGAAGGACGATTTCTTACGGCTAGCCCCAACTAGTGAAATCCCAGGTCCGCAGACCTTGTGCGTTTAAAAAGTTATATACGCGCCTCCAATATCAGTATTCCACTGTGGAGATCTTCTTTTCGTCACTTTGCTGAAGATTCACCTTTACGCTGCAGGACTGTTCAGCGTAACAACTGGATTCATCGTGGGACGATCCAGACAACTTTCCCCCAGTGCTACCCCCCAAGTGTGTCAAGGGTGTGAGAGTAGAATTTGTAGTGATATCTGAATCGTAATCATATATATATATAAAGGGCTATATTACCCGAAAAGGGCAAAGCGTGATTTCAGCGACTAAAATTGTTATGCATCCTCAGTGTTCAGTGTTGTGTCCATTCCTCTTCGCTATTTTTTTTCTATAGTGTTCTAATAAATAAGTATAGTGTTATTTAATCCAGTGTGTTTTCGTTGTTTGTATGAGTGATGTTTGTGTGCGTTATGGTCTGGATGACCGTCTGATCGTCCGTGAGGTTTTCGAGACGAGACACCCGAACCTCTCGGCGCCTAATGCTCATCTCATTATGGAGACCGACGAGCGATTTGGAAACAGTCTGTAACCTTTTCTTGGAGAGGTCCTTCATCGTCCTGTCCAGGTAAGTTAAAGTATCAGGAAGATACTTATTGGTAGGACCACGAGCCACGGACAGCGACCAGATTACACGGGGCGGTTACAAATAAATGACAGCCCGAACATGGACCACGAACTCAGGACCGTTACAAAATAAATGGCCGCCCGAACAGCGACTTGAACTGCAGTTGGTTATAAATAAATGGAGCCCGAGCTTGGACCACGAACTCCAGGACGGTTACAAATAAATGGCGCCCGAACTACCGACCCGAATCGAGACCGTTGGTACTCGAATACTCATAAGATCAATATTTTAATACATCATTTCTTTTCCAGCATAGAACTAGTAATGTAAAAAAAAACTTCTCTTTCAGGTGATTTTAATCATATTGTTTTGTGATAGCATATTTTATTCTAATTGTATGTTTTAAGCTTTATCTTGTTCAAGATGGCATACAACGAAGCAGATTTGTTTACTAAGATAGCTTCAGTTTTTCAAAAGAATTTTGCTAGATTAGAGAAAGAAATGAAAGAGAGCCGTGCTGAAAATAGAGAGAATTTTGCTAGGTTAGAGCAAAAATTGGATAAAAGTAAAGAAAATTTTGTTGAATTAGGGCAAAAGATAGACGCTTCACGGGACGTGTTTCGTGAAAATGATCAAGAAACAGGGAGCGCTGAAAGCAAAACACCGGAATGTAAACCCCAGTTACAGTCAGATGTTCCTACTATATACGAAACACCGGAATTTGAGCCTCAGTTAGTGACTGATATTCCTAGTGAAAACAAAATATTGGAATTGAAACCTGAGCTAGAATCTAATACTCCTAATGAAAAGGAAACTCAGGAATCAGAACTCCAACCAGAGATAGGTAGTCTAAACCAACCTCGTAAGAAATCTGACAATGATTTTATTCATTCAGAATCTAATAACATCCCTAGTAGTACTAGTAGTAACAATTCCGAACATATGATTGTAGACGACAGAAGTCGTAAGCGCACAAGAACAGCTGTCACAAACCACAGAGTAAAAAAGCACAAACGCAAAGATACGCAGACCGGAGCGTAAACATTACGAAATTTAAAGGGAATCAGAACCAAGGCCGCACTCGAAAAGGTAGTAACAGAAAGAGAAGGAGTCGTAAATCACGACCACGTAATCTGAGTTATCACAAACGAGATAGGAAACGCAACTTGTGTGAGAACATTAACAGTATTTTTGTACATAGAGGTAACCATCGTAGAAATAAACGAACAGACTGCAGTTACCAAGGCAGAAATAGTAATCATAGGAAAAAAAAAGTAACCAAGCCTTTGTATGTTGATACGAATTTTCTTTCAGGAAAGCAACGCATTTCTTTTAATCTTTCTTTCAACTTTTAAGCGATAGACATTCATTCATTTTTCCTCCTTTTTGCTTTTAGTTTTTGATAGAACACCTGGACACGAAAAGAAGAATTACGCATTTCTTTTAAAACTCCCTTTTGCTTCCAGCTTTTAACTGTTCGGCAAAGAGCAGATAACACGTTTTTCTTTCTTTGTTTTCATAAGATAATCGCTGCATTTTCGATCACCTGTTAATGTCGATGAATGACGGACGACACACAACTGATTGATTCTTTGTGTGTATGTGTGTGTCTTTGCTCAACGTAGTACTTCGTACCTCAGTCACTTGTGCATTTGTGTTGCAAACCTTATCACTGACTTACTATTAGTTTAATGTTATTAATTTTTTCTTGTTTTCATTTCAGATGTTTGAATTTAGATTTTTAGTAAATAATTAACGTATCACATACGTAGGGGAGCCGTACTTTTCTAAAAATGGTTTGAACTAGTAGCGCAGTTCCCTACCCTCAGCCAGTGGGAAGATATTTTGGCCTTATAACATATTTTTATTAAATGTTTTAAATTTTAAATCCCTTTTTAGGATCCTTTCCCACTTTCGAAATTCTTAAATATGCTATTACATGTTATTTACAATTAATGTTTGATTTTCTTTTAGAAAAAAAGAAGAATATATCCAGATGCGCAGGATCAGAAAATTTTAGTTGTTACTTATATATATACTTGTATGTTTATAATTAAAATTTAGTATGTAATCACATACGTAGGGGAACCGTATTTAGCCAAAAACGGTTTGATATCTTGGCGAGATATCCGTACCTCAGCTAGTGGGAAGATGGTTTGTCCTTATAACATATTTCTATTGTTTTTCATTAAAAAAATCTTTTTAGAATCCCTTCCCACTTTCCAAGTTCTTAAACATGTTATCATACGTATGACTCACAATTAGTTTGATTTCCTTTTAAGAAAAGGAGAATGTATAGATAAGAAAATTTTTAGTTGTTAATTATATATACCGTATATTTGTATATTTGTCATTGAAACTTAGTACGTAATCTCATGCGTAGAATATGAAACTTTACACTTATAATCAATGTTAAATTTCTTTTCAGTGTTAATCTTAGATTTTCGTTTTCATTTTGAAGTGTTTATTGTAATTATGTTGAACCTCATTTACGTCATTTACCCGATTTTGACATTATTTGAATTTCCAGGATGTGACATTATATATTTTGTTCGAAGAGAAAAGTTTAGAACGGAAAGTAGGCTAAGCCTTAAACGAGTCGAAACAGGCATTTTCTTGTTGGTTCATAGTATGTGCAGGAATGTCATGTGAATAGTATAATTCTCCGAACAAAAGCAGTAATCTTTTTATTTTAGAAGGAACTATATGAACAGATAATGTGATGGTAAACGGTCGTTTTTCTCCCATGTTAATATATATGCGGAAATATGTTTAACTTCTATATTTTCTTGTAATTTCTAATTAACATTTTTTTCGTCTTCTCTAGACCACTGAACGACCGTAGAGAAACTTCTTCGGGTAGGATATTTTATGGGGATAAATATTTTTTTAGGGAGGCAATATTTCCTGGAATTGCAGATCTCTTGCAAAAATGGATGTGGCTAATCCATTGGATATTCCATAGCTAACTGTATTTTCGCCATCAATCGCAAAATATAGTTTTCATTTCCCTTCTTCTTTTATAGTAACCTGTAACTAACCATGTGTATTCTTAGGTTAAATATTTTGAGTATATTTTGATGTCTAGTAACATTTCAGTGAATATTTTAATGTTTATGAATCGTAATTTTATTATGCGCAATTGTATGCTAATATTATAATGTTTAGTTTATACATTAATTCTGAGAAAGTTAGATTTTAGTCACAGTATGTCCCAAAATTATTTGGAATTGATTAGTAAGATTGTTTTTGTTATGGAGGATCTTTTAAATCAACATGGCCAAAGGTTTTGAAATACAAACCTTTAGGTTTCAGCCATAACAAACAGTATGGAGGATTTCCTTCAGAAATCAACATGGTCAAAGGTTTTGGAATATAAATCTTTAGGTTTCAGCCATACTGCCAATGACGGATGATTTTCTTCAAAAATCGACATGGCCCATTATTTATGAGGTTTCAGCCGTCTCTGAGATATTGATATAGATCCCGAAAAAATAAACTTAATTCCTTTCTTTCCAACAGCATGAAGCCATAACGTTTTATAAAAAATTATTTTCTATCAATTATTTCATATGCTCGATGACTTTGAATTTTAATGAGTTAATAAAACCATTTTGAATATTTGTAGCGAAGATGCCTAAGAAAGTTTAATTGTCTTGGAGTGACATAACCGTTTTGTAGGGAATTTAATTGGATGTTTCAGACCGACCAGAAATTTGTAATGTCGTTGACTATATCTTTGTGTTTGTATCTCATGTTTTTCTTTTAATAGGTCTCATGTATTTTGTCTTGTAGAGACATTTTACGGTGCTACGAGAGCATTTGTATTTTGTGTGTTTACACATTTTTTCTAGGTGGATGATGTACGTTATGTTCCAGGGAACATACGCGTAGTTTACTGAATATTAATGTTTATATTTCAGTTTTGTGCAGAAACAATTTGTAAGTGCCTATGGTTGCAGGCCTTTCCACGTTTCTAGTCTTGCCTCGCAGGTGTCGATGGCATATTTTGTGTGTAAGTACCTGTAGTATTACACATTTTCCCCCACCTATGGTTTTGGTCAATTCATGGTGTAATGACCATTTATTTTCAGGAATGTTTGGACTAGTGAGTCAACTTCCTTGATTCAGACCTTTGAAAAACTTGGATCAACACTGTATAGTTTTCAACGCTTTATTAATAAGTTCTTTTGCAGATAATACCCATCTATTCTGGTAACCCTACAATGTTTACGTTTTTGGAAGTGAACAACGACCATTATTCTAGGCCTAAGCTAATAATAACTTTGTTTCAGAATGAAACCATTTGTTACATTGAGCATTATTGAATTAAAGTCTCGATTTTCACGACGAGCAGATGGCATTTGATCTTATGGCGTGCCGAATTTCCTTCATACATGTCAACGAAATCACAATTTTTTCTTGATATGCAGAAGCATGCTTATTTCTTGGAATTACTATGGACGTCATTTTTGACACTTAAGTTTATTTTTCTTATTTTGAAAAACGATTTTTCGTTTTTTTCTGCCAAACAACACGAGGCACAGTTAAAAAAAAGGACATACAGGTGAAAATCTTATTTTGTTTATATATTGTCAGTTTATCATGTGTTTACATTTCCATTCATTTTACTTTTTCAATGATTTTCTTATTTTTCAAATATATTATAGTGATATCGAAACTTTAAGAATAATTTTAATATTTTAGTACCTTTAACATGTTTTGCTATTTGCTTATTCATTCACATTTTGATATTTTAAATACAGATATCAGTATATTTACTAATTTTTATTGAGATATTTGATAATTCTTCAAGTCGATGTTTTCATGAATAGTTATCTTGTGTGTATATTTATTTCATATTGCACAAAATAAAGTGATCGAAACGGAACACTTAAACATTTTACGAAAAGAATTTATTAGTGTTTAAAAAAAGCATTTAAATAGCCCTATAACGCATTTACTTCATATTATATCAAATAAAGTGATCGAAACGGAACACTTAAACATTTTACGAAAAGTATTTGTGTGTTAATATATATATATATATATATATATATATATATATATATATATATATATATATATATATATTACTGTTTAAAAAAAAGTAAGAATTTTAATAGCCCTATAAACGCTTTCTGCGAACTTAAAAAAAGTTATCATACAGGTGTTGTAACCGTACTTCGTTTCTCACACCAGTGTTAAAAAGAAAAAAAATCTCCCCTTTTTCCCTGATGAACTCATCCTTGGAGAACCATGGAGGATACTCACACAGGAAGACAGCATGGTTTCAACATGTGAAGAAACGGAAGATAAGGAAACCCAACTGCACCAATTGTTCAAGAGAATCTTATTACCTTATGGAACACTTGGATTGGACATTGCTCATGCAGGAACCTCATCATGTTGTAGTAAGTGAACAAGTAATTTAACTATTTTAAATAGCCCTTTTTCAGGTGAAAAACCATTCATCGTTTATGCACGTAAGTCTCACACCATATGACAATGTTGCCAACTAACTAATTTTAAATTTTAGGTGAAAAACCTAATTTTATTCATACTTCGTCATACGGCCAAGGGTTCTCAACCTGTCTACGTGTGCACTTAACAGGTCGTTCCACTTTCCGACACCATATATAACCGCTACCAGGTTATAGAAGGATTTTTTGTGGACACTCTGTATATTTCGTGAAGACAGTGATTATTATTTTCGATTTATACTTTATTCTGCAACGCACATAAGTTCTTTATTTGGTGGGAATTGCTTCTTTCCCACACAATTGGACAAAGAAGTCTTTCATCATTTTTTCATATATATATTTAAAACATTGCTTTTGCTGAGAACATTTCAGTTTGTGACTGACCCTTTCAGTGTTTCTCCCTGACTTATTATGTGCACAGTATATATTCTGCAGTTATTTGGAACTGAATTAAGTGCTTTCGTTAATCACTTATGGAAACATTATAATAGATTAGAGAAATACGGGCTGACCAGATGTTCAGCAGCCAAAGTGGCACCAATTGCGTTGTTTCGTAGTTCGTTATCTGTACTTTCTCACGCCAAAGTTATCGCCGTGTCTAGTGCATTATGGGCAGTTGACTAAAATTAACATAAATTGTTTTCTATATTCTGTTTGTATGTGCATACAGGTGAGTTAACTGAGTGATTTTTGAAATGAACTGCCAACACTTTCAGTTGACCATTGCAACCCGTAGCTTGAGCTTGGATGCTCGAGGAGTTCGACTCCAGGTCTGGAAGCCGTAACCACGCATGTCGTGTCGAGCTTCAGATACGACTTTTTGTAAAGGGGCACAAGCTATTTAGCCGGTGAAGGACGATTTCTTACGGCTAGCCCCAACTAGTGAAATCCCAGGTCCGCAGACCTTGTGCGTTTAAAAAGTTATATACGCGCCTCCAATATCAGTATTCCACTGTGGAGATCTTCTTTTCGTCACTTTGCTGAAGATTCACCTTTACGCTGCAGGACTGTTCAGCGTAACAACTGGATTCATCGTGGGACGATCCAGACAACTTTCCCCCAGTGCTACCCCCCAAGTGTGTCAAGGGTGTGAGAGAAGAATTTGTAGTGATATCTGAATCGTAATCATATATATATATAAAGGGCTATATTACCCGAAAAGGGCAAAGCGTGATTTCAGCGACTAAAATTGTTATGCATCCTCAGTGTTCAGTGTTGTGTCCATTCCTCTTCGCTATTTTTTTTCTATAGTGTTCTAATAAATAAGTATAGTGTTATTTAATCCAGTGTGTTTTCGTTGTTTGTATGAGTGATGTTTGTGTGCGTTATGGTCTGGATGACCGTCTGATCGTCCGTGAGGTTTTCGAGACGAGACACCCGAACCTCTCGGCGCCTAATGCTCATCTCATTATGGAGACAAACGAGCGATTTGGAAACAGTTTGTAACCTTTTCTTGGAGAGGTCCTTCATCGTCCTGTCCAGGTAAGTTAAAGTATCAGGAAGATACTTATTGGTAGGACCACGAGCCACGGACAGCGACCAGATTACACGGACTGGTTACAAATAAATGGCTGCCCGAACAGCGACCCGAACATTGGACGGTTATAAAGTTAGTATTAGGAACATAGAACAACGATTGAAATCAGCTTTATGTGACAAAGATTTAGGAGAATGGATTGACTTATTACAACCTATAGTTTTTTCGCTTAACGTCACCAAGAATTTATCGTCTCAAATTTCACCATTTGAATGTATTTTTGGCTTCAAACCTAGGTTACTTCATCAGGCAATTTTAAATACCCCGTGTCAATACGAAGAAAATACCATTCGCATACAGCAATTACAAGAGATTAGAGACAAAGCGCAAGAAAATGTTTACAAACGTCATAAAACGGCGACAAAATTTTTTGACAAGAGACATACGAAACCTGCTTTTAAAGAAGGAGAAAAAGTTTGGATTTTAGACACCACAAGAAAAAAAGGTCACGCCAAAGCATTCAGCGGAAAGTTTATTGGTCCAGGCATAGTTGAACGTGTGGAAAATCCAAATTCATATTTTGTTAAGTATAAGACCGCCCGAGGATCTTACAAGATAGACAGCATAGCAGTTTAGAGATTGAAGAAGTTTTATGAAAAGGAAAACCCGGAAGAGGAAGACCACCTTGAAGACTCTAACGAAGAGATGCCTATCAACGTCTGCACGGAAGACCATACGATGAAAAAGAAGAAGACGAGAAGACCATCAAGAACCACCAACTGAAGAGATCTTCAACCCCAGGAAACAATGTTTGGAAGAAGAAATTTTCATCCCTTCTCTTCATATTAAGGATGTTGTGATTGCCGAAAATCTACCAACTTGGGCAACTATAGGGAAGAATTCTACAGAAGAAAAACCAATATTTGCTTGTAATACTGCCATAAATCAGAAGATTAGTATTTATAAAGGTAACATAGTGGACATAAAAGCAGATGCCTTAGTAAATCCAACGAATGAAACCTTAACTCCTTAAGGTGGTGCAGATAAAGCCATTCAAGATGCAGCTGGATCTGAATTTTTAGAAGAATGTTTGACCATATCATCATTGAAGCCAGGAGAAGCGAAGATTGCAATGGTTATCGTTTACCAGCTAATTATGTAATTATGACATGTGGACCACGGAATTCAGACAAGAAGATTTTACGAGAGACATATAAAAATTGTTTTAAAGTGATGTTGGAGAATGACCTATCTACAATTGTATTACCTAACATTTCAACTGGAGCATTTAAGTTTCCGAAGTTAGAAGCTGCCAAAATTGCCTTGGCTACAACAAGAATATTTTTAGAACATCTTGATGACGTGAACCGTGTCGTATTTTGTGTTTATGATAGAGAGAATTGGGACATTTATCAGCGATTACTCCCCATATATTTTCCCATTGATGAAGAATCTGTTAGTCCGTCTGTCCGCACGTAACTTGTATGTGGATTACTTTTCTTGAAGATTGGATTGTGGATAGGAACATCTTGTCGATGTATGATGAACTTTCTTTTAGCACTGGCCACGCTTAGAAGTTAGTCTATCTTGGTTTTCAATTGTGCATCCAAATCCACCGGTGGAACACTTCGAAAATTTGGAACACTTTGAAATTTTGAATACTTCGTAATTTGGAACACGTTGGTATCTTCAAAAATTGTACCATTTCATTTGATTTGACAGCGTATCACTACAGAAGTTTCTTACTTTTATTATTTTTTTTTGAAATGTGAGTATGTGAAGAATGAAGAAAATCTACGACACGCGTATGGATAGTTACTTCGATGGATATATTAAGAAGATGTAAGAAGATTGAAGTCAAGATTGCAAGAACCATGCTCCATCACTTTAGATGTCTAGGATTCGATGCCCGAAGAGGACAAGATTCAAGAAGAAAGAAGATGAAGATAAGAAGAATTTATATGTTAGTTAGGGTTGTAGGTTATATGTGGTGAATAGTTCTGTCGTGCTGATTTCATATAGTTTGATTACAGCCAGTATATTGGGCTATAACCATATTTTGGAATTCTTTTCCAACCTACGGACGCTTTAAGCCTAAATAACTTAAAGCTCATTTTTCTCAAACTGAAATCAGTACCCTTCTTGTGCAGTCTAACTTTACTATCTTTGGTTAGCTAGATAGTATTACACCGTTTTTTTCTCCTCGCGTATTAGTCACGTTTGATATTGAAGTTATTTAATTTTTTTTTTTTGCATTAGAGGAACATACACACACATATATATATAGAGGTCTACATTGGATTTTACACTCATGAAATATTTATTTATTTGATTATGATTTTATTTTATTATATGTACCTAAGTTTTGATGATTTGTATTAGTGATAATTAAATTTAGTATTATTCCTACCTTTCAAATGGTAACCTACCTTTGAAATGGTAAATAGAAGGGTATTCTCGGATGAAGACTGGTCCCATCTTTTCGGAAATACCCTAAGCCGTGTTTCGTGTTCGGAGATTTATTAGTCGGCATAAATGTCATTATTGGGCACGAGACGATCCGATAATGGTTGCTGAAAAAGGTCAATATCGCCCAAAGGCCACACAGAATGGTGCGGCATGACATTAACCGAAGATGTGCGTCTATGCGTCATTCGCATCACACTGAATGCAAAACGGTACCTTGTTATACTTGAAGATTGTGTTAACGGCATTCTATCCACGTGGAACAACAACAATAACCTAATCTTTATGCAAGGTGGCGACCCGAATAATTTCGCGTCCTGCGTGGCTTGACATCCGATTACCAGGATGCTGGTTGGCACGAGGTGACCCTCTTGAATGGCCAGCAAGGAATCCCAACTTAACACCTTGAGATTTCTTCTTCTTGAAATGGGCGAAAAAGGAAGTTTGTCGAACAAAACCAACTCTTGATGAATTGAAGGAGCAAATTCGCCAAGTTTTAGCAAAGGTAATGCTTTAGTATCTACGGAAGTCTGTCGCAAACGTCCCCAACAGTTAGAAAAAAAGAATTGGTGGATAATAGTGGTGCTTATGTGAAATTTTAGCAATGTATAACAATTCCACTATTATAAGAGACAAAATGCCTTTAATGGGTTAAGTATTTAAAAAGTTAAAAACAATTTTTAATAGAGAATTAATTCACGCTCACCTTGTATATCTCACTTATGGAAGTAAGCATAAGACTTGTACACGAAACTCTATACCTTCCTGGTTGAAGTGAACAAAAATACATTCAATTTTCCCGAAGCAATCACAATAATAAAGGTGAAAACTAGCAATTATTTTTGTCTATATTTTATCTCCTCAATGCTTCAAAAATGTTTCTGAATTATGTTTTCCTCCTTAACACACTTTCACATTATCTGAAGCAAAGTAAGCAGAAGATTTGATTTGACTTTCAGTTTAGCGTCCCTTTCAGCAGCGAGGCTATATGAGACTTAAACCTACAGCTTAATGTGGGATCCGAACCACATGAGCTCCACTCAGGAATCGAACCCGGGCGACCCAAAATAGGTAGAGGAAAAGATGTTGCCTATCCCAGTCCAACAGAAGGAAAATCATCCTGCAAACACTTTAAGATAACGTCTACAAGAATGAAATTGCGCAAATACTAGGTATTTACCGTAAACGTGGAATACTGAGATTGGAAATACAGAGGAACAAGCGCTTTGAAAAAGGGCTGACCTTTAGAGGTGAACTTCCAGTTTCAAACATAAAAAAAAACAATTAAAACATTAAAAATTGTTAGGTTAGGTTATGTACTTCCCTACAATAATTACTCCAATCAACCACTGTTGCTGAGGACAAATTCAATTCATGTTCTATGAATGCCTCTTTGTCTCGCTTTAGAAGATCCCACAATTCTACAAACAAGAATACTTTCTCCACAGGTAACACTGAAATTTCGAAAAATGTTCCATTGTTGCCGCCTTTTTCCATATACATTTTTCACCCCGTACTCTTACATTACCACGGAAACAATAAATTCCTCTACACTTGAGATTTTCACTTCCTTCACACACTTCTTACTCTGTGGTCTACAATTCAGTAATACGTGAGCCTCACAGAAATTTAGTAGACCATCTTTATTATTTTGATATAATTCAGTAAAGCTAAGGCAGAAATATCACATCTAACGCACCGATTCACCATGCTATACGACTACCATGCTATTATTATTATTATTATTATTATTATTATTATTATTATTATTATTATTATTATTATTATTATTATTAAGTATTCTATCTTTCTGCAGGTCCTGGGACTAAAGAGTTTTTTCTTTTCAATTTTAGATTTAGGCCTGGAACTGTTTCTTCCATGTTTTTTGATCCTCAGCTTTCGCTTTTAACTTCCAATATTTTCTTCTGCTTCTCAAATCACCGATCAGTTGTATTATTTTTCTTCCTCTTCCTCGCTTTCCTTCTATATTTCCTTCTATGGTGGTATGAAGAAGACAATTCCTTCTCAAGGTGTGTCCAATCCAATTGGCCTTCCTACGAAGGATGCTGGCTAGAAGTGTCCTCCTCTCTCCTATCCGTTTTAAAACATCTTCGTTTGTTGCTCTGTCTGTCAATATTATCTTCCCCATCTTCCTCCAAGACCACATTTCGAAGATCTCTAAATACTTCTTCTCTAACTTTCATATGTTCAAGTCTCTTAACCATACAGACAGATATAGAGCACTTGACCAACTTCTTCCTAAGTCCAACATTGAGCTTGCTGGTTAAGAATGGTCTTTTCTTGTTGAATACTTCTTTCACTATGGCAATTCTTGACCTGATCTCTTTGGTGCAGTAAGCGTCTCTTGTCAAAATACTTCCCATATTCTTGAAATTCTTGACCTCTTCAAGTTCTCTTTCTTCTACTCTGACCCGTAAGGGTGGTTTCCTCGGGATATTCTCATGACTTTCGACTTTTCGATGTTGATATCCATTCCATATATTTTTCCGGTGTCAATTATTTCGTGAATCATATTCTGTAGTCCATCTTCGGTTCTAGCTATAATAACCGTATTATCCGCATACCTGATCTGGTTAAAGATCTGCCTTCCAATCTTGAAATCCCCAATTTTCATTAATGGTTTCTTCATTAAACATTCACTGTAAATGTTGAATAATTGAATAATACTACATCTTTTTCACATTACTGGTTTCTCCTTCATTCAAGCACAACTTTAATCGTTGTTCGTACAAGTTTCGAATGAGTCGTCGGTCTCTCCAGTTGACTCCGATTTCTTTAAGTATTTTCGAAAGTTTCGTCCAATTGACACAGTTGAATGTTTTTTTGCCAGTCAATGAAGCACAAACATAGCTCTTCCTTCATATACAGAACTCGTTCTGATATAATTCTCATCAACCAATAGCATCTCTGGTGCCTTTCCCTTTCCGGAATCCAAACTGATCTTCCAACATCTCTTCTATCTTACTTTCCAGCTGCCTATTCAATGTGCGTGCAACAATCTTTTCAGTGTGGGAAATAAGGCTAATGGTTCTGTGCTCGGTGCACTTATTTGCTTGGTTTTTCTTAGGCAATGCAATCATTGTAACATCGAGAAAATCCGTGGCCATTCTCCACTCAGGTAGATCTTGTTATAAGTGAAGTCAGTACTTTCATTGCATTGTCTTCTACTTCCTTGAGCAAATCTATTGGTATGTCGTCGTCCCCAGCGGCCTTTCTCCTTCATGTCTTTGATGGCTTGTATAACTTCACTTTTCAATATAATGGGTCCTTTCTCTTCATCATACACCTCTTCCTCCGCTTCGATCACAATATTTTTGGGGCTATTCTTCTGATCATATACATCTTTTATATATTCCTTCCAAATTCTAAGGACTCCTTGTTGGTCAGTGACCACATTACCTTGTTGAGCTTCGATTCCAAACGTTCGTATACTTCTGTTAGCTTTCCCTCCCAATTCTTGTGCTATCTGATACATGAGACCATATCTGACGAGCCATTGAAGTTCTATGCTATAGAAGCATTGAAACCTTGGAAATATTATCAATTTCTACAAATAATTTCTCGTATTAAACATAACTTTACTCCCAAGTTTACGCATCTAAACATCACATAAAAACTCAAAATCACATGTTCATTTCTTACCTCCTTTCTCCTGTAAATTTTCCAAATTTTTAATAAGAATGCAAAGAACCACTAACGTTCCTCGAACTGATTTGAGAATATAAACTGTGTTATCATGTTTACTGAAGGAAGATAATATAAATACAGTTGTTAAGGTAAGAACTGCACGTAATATATATATATATATATATATATATATATATATATATATATATATATATATATATATATATATATATATATGTCTATGCCATTGTCTTGTATGTAGAAGTATAAGAACAAGCGCATGATTTTCATATAGAAAGGATTTTTTGTGTGTATGTATGTACAATATCCAGGAAAAGAAACAGTACTAAAATTCGCGTAAGGATGGCGCGTAGATGCAATGTGAGATGAACTGTGAGCGCCAAATGTATGTTCAGTTATGTGTGGATTAGTATAATGTGCTGTTGCAGCGAAGATAATGTAACTCACAAAAGAGGAGAAAGTGTTATTGTCGAGCACTATTTCCGCTCATAGGGTGTGGGACGGCATTTCACTCCTGGAGATAAGTTTGCAAGTGTATTGAATTGCTCTGGGGCTGTGTAATAGGAAGATGAAAATTTCATAAGCAACATATTGTTGAGTGATGAAAGCTTTGTGTACCTTGATCGCTACATCAATCGACAGCTGATTATTGACCCATTCTTGTATGATTTGCGCAGTTTTTGTTGCACCAAAAATCTGTCGTTACAACAACAATCGAAGCAGCAAGACAGACACACTGGCCTCACTGCAAGTGGGTCACTTGTCCTTCTGACCGATTGAGTTTGAACATCACATGATTTCCTGTGAAACGAATTTTCCATATCCTTCACAATGCGCTCACCTCATGGCTCCGGATGCCTACATATGGGTTATGCTAAAGGAAGCAATTGTTCGAACAGATGCTCCTACAACTATACTCGAGTTAGGAGTGAAGATTTAGTAATTTGTTTTGTATTTGCAACAATCCGTGTTCATTGATCTACAGGACTGCTATGAAGAAGTTGTGAGCCGTAATGGTCAACATTTTGAACACATGATGTACAGGCGCAATTCCTCTTAAATTTACAGATGTATAGAGTAACATTTAATTGTCATCCATTTGACAATATTTCTTGTGTTTTATTATTTGTACAGCAAATAAATAAATGTCAACGATGTGATTTCAGTACTGTTTGTTTTGCCGTATACTCTATGTATGTGTTTTTGTCTGTGTATATATATCACCATGACACTCTACCAGTATAGTAAAAATTCACGAAAAGCTCAATTTCGAGACTGGAAAAAATTGGAAGGCGGAAATGATGTCGAAAGGCCTCTCTATTTGAAACCACAGCCACTTGTCATTTCATATTCCTATAGTGTAAAATATCACGTTAAAGAACAGTTTGACAGTTCATTCCTACATGCTTTCTGCGGTCAAGTTTTGTCTATGTCAACTGAATGTGAATTGGCTAGAACTACAATTAGTTTGCATAGGCATGTCATTGAAGATTTCTATCTCCTACAATATTTTAATCGTTGTACCGACAGTGATGTAAAGGTTCGGACCAAACCTTCTTTCTTTGGTTTCATTGGTGATATTGCAAGTTATTGTTGTGGTTTTGTTACTACGAAACAAGCCCAACAATTGCGAAAAAAGTGAAATAATTGTATCAGATTGTTAACATTCTGCGTTTACAATTAGAAGCAAATCATATCTTTTACCAAAATGTGGCTCACGAAATTAATTTATTTCAGTCAAAGGTTCAATCTGCTTTTGGGAAATTTAATGAATATTTTTGCCACGTGCTAAATCAACAAAAAATGACTGATGCAATTCGCAATATTCATGAAGATAGAACTCATATCACAAGATCCATTATTTTGGAAATATTTAAATTTTACTTCATATTTCTCAACGTTCTTGAATTTATACGTGTGAGGAAGTAATTTAAAATTGTTGACATCATTTTCTATCAACACAAGTACTGTCACAACTAATTCTTAACTAAGATGTAGGCAATTTACTTATAAGGATTTGGCGGATCAGTTTGACCTTGCTATCCCATTAGATTTCTTATACTTATATTACGAGACTTATATTATGTAACTGCTTCATTGTTCTGTTGTGTTCGACCTTACTCGTATCCACCTGAAAGTTCCTACCGACAGGTAAATCATGGTTACAATTTATACGCCGACTTACCAATAACCTTATCACACGACAATATGACTTTTCGCATTTCTTATGACTGCATCAGAATCATGATCATGGAAAGATTAGACTTGCAACACTGTCAAAATCATTCAGAACGCTTATATGAAATTCCGTCTACTGCGACTCGCCATGATGGTTAGCCGTATTGTCTTACAAGGGAGGGTCACGAAGTTGCTCTGTTGAGATCCAAAGGAGACAATTGTGTTTGCATTTGATATAACTAGACGAATTCCAAAGTTACAGGTGCCACTTTGCGGGATATCGTGAGTTACTACATATTTTGTAATGTAAAAGCTACAAAAAATTACCTGGCAGAATACGAGTTTGAATCGAGGCATTTGTTCGGAAACGATTGGGTAAATGTAAAACTCGATGAGCATATTTTAGTTCAGTCTATGGCTCCTTAAGAGCGCACTATGACGTATCGAGCATATCTCTAAATGATCGTTCCAGTACACTTCTTGATATATTTTCATTACATCTCATATCCGAAAAAGAAATAAAAGAAGCAGTAAGGAAGTTGAAATCGAAAAAAGCAAGCGGCCCAGATATGATCCCAACGTACATTGTGAAAGCCTGTTCAGATATATTCTTACAACCTCTGAATATTATATTTAATTTATCCATAAAAACATGTACCTTTCCTGAAAAATGGAAGGAGTCAGTTGTGTGTCCAATACCCAAAACAAACTCAGCTAGTAACATTGAACAGTTCCGACCAATTTCTATCTTATCTGCGTTTGCCAAGGTGTATGAATATATACTGCATAAGCGAATAATGGATCATGTTAAACCTGCATTATCTGTCAGTCAACATGGATTTCTGAAGGGCAGATCTACTGTTTCAAATCTAGCACTAATAGCAGACTACATTCCGAAGGAACTTGACAAGCAAGGACAAGTAGATGTCATATATACTGATTTTTCTAAAGCATTTGACGTCATTTACCATGACATTCTCTTAAACAAACTGGCATCCTTTAACTTCTCGAAATCAACTCTGCAATATTTTGCTTCCTACCTTCAAAATCGTAAACAAACTGTACTATATCGTAATCATAAATCTCAAATCTTTCATGCAACATCTGGAGTCCCTCAAGGCTCGAATCTGGGACCTCTACTTTTCATTTTGGCGGTAAATGATCTACCTGAGTGCTTTCAATTTTCTAAAAATCTACTCTTTGCTGATGACCTTAAAATATTCAACAGAATTGAAACAATTCAGGACTGTTGAGAACTTCAGAGTGACTTACAAAATCTTGAAATTTGGTGTAAAAACAATAAATTTAAATTAAATGTTCGTAAATGCAGTTATTTAACATTCACTAGAAAGGAAAAATATATTCAATACAATTATTCAATATTAGGGGAAAAACTGGAAAAGCTTGATCTTATAAGGGATTTGGGAGTTATTTTTGATTCGAAATTATCTTTTATGCAACATATTGAAACTATTTGCAAAGAAGCCTACAAAAATCTTGGATATATTTATCGAGTCAGTAAAGATTTCCAAAATGACCAAACTTTAATTGTGCTGTATTATGCATACGTGAGGTCGAAATTAGAATATTGTAGTAATATATGCAACCCTAATATACAGAAATACTCATTCTTGATTGAGCGTACTCAAAATAAGTTTGTAAGGCTTCTTACCCTTAAGAAAACAAAATTCTATTTAAAATTTGAGAGCTACATTAACCTTGTTGAAAATTTCAATTTTGAAACATTAGAACTCAGGAGAAGAAATATTGATTTATTGTTTTTTACACAAACTCTTTCATGGCAAAATAGACTGTCCTGATCTTAACGAAAAAATATGTATCCAAGTACCATCCATTAAATTGCGCACTGCTTCGAAAAATACATTTTTTTGTATGACAGCGAAAACAAACGTTTTAAGCAGATCTCCTATATGGAGAGTTAGTGCAACCTACAACAGGTTATTTAATAGTTAAAGAAAATTTCAACCTGGATGTACTGGCAATGGATGTAAGTAGTTTTAAGAAGTCTATTAATTATGTAAGAAAAATGTAATTATTACTAATAGCTTTATTAACTTATATAATCTGTATAACGATATACTATGCAACACTGTAATTAGGCCTGTGCCTGTTGTGTTATATGTCAATAAATCAAATCAAATATGTCCCATCGTTTTC
Organism: Thermobia domestica; assembly: GCF_964235325.1. Taxonomy (NCBI): domain Eukaryota; kingdom Metazoa; phylum Arthropoda; class Insecta; order Zygentoma; family Lepismatidae; genus Thermobia; species Thermobia domestica. The sequence goes on from NC_137470.1 coordinate 97,635,092, forward strand.
AAGGATACACTTTTTGGGGTAAAAATCTTTGCACCAAGGTCACTCGCAGGGTCCCAGACGGGGTACAACTCAAGATTTTTAAATAGCAAGAGAGTTTAAGAAGCACGTCGTTTGAAAGCTGTTGTAAAATGAAAGAAAATGGAGCAAGTCTCGACTCTCTATAAAAACCCTGTGCAAAATGACGGTGGGTGAAAATGTAAACAAAACCTTAATTGAAAAGTCCATGGTCACCCCTATAAATCGGGAACGATGAAACAAATGTGAAAACAGGAAAGGAAGTGTGGTATTATTTTCAAAGTGCAACGATTTAAGTTACGTCTTGTCTCAGTGCCCCCACAGGGTCCCTTGAAGTCCAAATAAAAAGTTTCAAATGGCAAGATGAATTAAGTAGCACATCGTTTGAAAACTGTTGTTAAATGAAAGAAGATGGAGCGCGTCTCGACTTACTACGACAACCCTGTGCAAAAGGGTGGATGGGTCAAAATGTAAACAAAAGCATAATTGAAAATCTATGGCCACTTTGAATCTAAGATGGCAGCTTAAATCCTATATCGAAAGGATAGTCATACCAAACTGCTGAAGCTAGGAAAACCAAATTTGACATGAATGTTGATCAATAGGTGACGAAAGTAAGCGAAATGTTCAAAAACGCGACATCATGAGTTCAAAATTCCGCGCAATGTATGAAACGCATGTCCAGCTCAAACTGCTGATGTTGCAGAAGCGAAATGTGGTATTTACGTTTATGGTTAATTGCAGATATCCACAAAACATCAAAGAGTATAATCTGTAATTCAATATGACTGTCAACGTGAAAAATGAGTTTGAACATAAATATGCTATTTCTTGGAATATTGTGACAAAGCAGCGAAGTTTGCGCAGCTCGATGCACTGAAATGATTTACATGGCTTGGTACTGTTCGCCAATCCTGTAAATGAATGTTGTATATTTGGTATTGCCTGAAATATTGCGATCAAACCAACGAATGGCATACAAATGTAACCATCACGAATACGTTACAATAGAACCCCAAACCTGACTGGTGCAGTAAGTCCTTTATATATGAACTACGTATGACAAAATTAGAAAAAAATACCTGAAGGTATTCAATTTATGTTTAGCAGTATGAATAGGAAGTCAGAGTTGTGTGTTCATCGCATATTCGTTATATTCACGTAAATGATATCGGTCTTGTTACGGAATGAAATAATAGTTGAAGTGAATCGAAATTCAATTGTTGTTTAGTCTTCCTATTGTTTCTAAATACATAATAGAGAAAAATAGAGATTAGATCTGTACTGGTATGAATTACATAGGTTTTAAGCAACCATCTTGGGTTCAAAGTAGACATAGAGTTTCAATTAAGCTTTTGTTTACACTCTGACTCGCCGCCATTTCGCATAGAGTTGTCGTAGAAAGTCGAGTCTTGCTCCATCCTCTTTCATTTAACAACATGTTTCAAACGATATGCTACATAACCCCCTTGCCAATTGAAAATTTTGAGTTGTAACCCATCTGGGTCCCTGCTGCGAACATCTTTATTTATATTTAGTACGCTAATAATTTCTGGGAAACTATATCCATCTGTAAACACTTTTAACACTGTAATACACAAATTTCCACAGATTACCTCGTTAAAATGTGTATGCGATTGCTACTGTACTCTATATTATTATGACCAAGATATTTTATGAGTCTTTTTGGTGGATTATCTCCGAATGAATAAAACACATATTTTTGTTTTCTTCTTTCTAATATCAAATCCAATGTATTCCTACATTTTTAGATGTATCAAAATTCACAATACTACAATCATCCTTCTTTGGCTCTTTAGGTAATTCATCACTAGAGTCCGGATTTGTATGTAATATCAGCCTCCTAAACATGTACATAAATATGTAAGAAAAATCGCTTAAAAATGTGAGAAATATGTAATATTGCATATGTTACATATTTATGAATACGTAATATTAACACGCGTATGAGTATGCAATATTTAAACGAATTATGAAAATAAAATGAAAAATCTACTACACTTTATCCTGCTTAATGCAAGTCCCCAATGAAGTGAAATGCTTGAACAGCTGAGAAAGCCATACGTCACTGACGTGACTGATTTTAGGATAATAAAAATCAGACGCGAATGAAGGAAGATGTGAATCGGCTAGAGAGAAACAGGAAAGCCCGAGAAAAGGAATTCATATGGCATTTGTATGTCAGAAATCCCATATGGTGTGGTGTAGTCCTGTTTCAAATCTAGAACCTTTTACACTAAATGCGCATCCGTCATCAGGGCCCAATGTTGAATTATACGCAATATAGAAATTTCAATACTAAAAGCAATTTAAGACGAAATGTATTGTTTTATATATATTTATTTCATGCAAGGAAAAGCAGTTCTATATCTTTTAAACAATACTAGCTGAACTAAGATTGAAGAATATTTCCACTAATGAATATTTTTAATTTGAAATAAAGTACTTACAAAAGATGTGCCAGCAGTTCAACTGTGTGTTATTGCACAATGGTTTACAAGGTACATTTCCAAATGATCAGAAGACAAATTTTGTCAACGATAGGTTAAAATATTCTTGTATACAGAGAATGATATCTCCACATCACATGAGGTAACAGGAGCGTATTTCAACAGGGGGATGTAGTTGGGGGAAATATCTTTAGGGGGGTTCTTGTTTCACCACTGAGAATCTCACACACTGCCAATAGGCTGTAGTAACCCGGTTTTTTTCAGCACTGCATTTAGTTTCTTTTGAACCTCTTCTCTTACATCTCCACACACACCTTGCAGCAGTCTCTTTGCATCCTCTATGACTTCCATGGATTCCGGAAGAGGCCGCCCAGCTTTCTAATGCTTGTAGGTAGCCAACCAAAATTGCTGTCTATGTATGCGATATCACACGCTACTTTTGAGTCATTAAACAGTTTCTCAGCAATGCCAACTGACACAGCAGACTCCGATGGAAATGAATGAACAACAGGCTTATTTTTTTGAAAATGTTCATTGTAGAAATTTAATGCCTGTATCCAAGTGCCCCATCTCCTTAGCACAGGCTCCGGAGCAAGTGGCACGTCTGGCAGTTGATCTCTGTAAACTTAAACACGTTGTGGCGCCTTAACAAACATTTTTTTCGTGGAAGAAACTAGTTGATTTACTTCGCAAAAGTTGTCTCTCACCTCTTCAGCAACACGCTGAAGAGCATGGGCCATAGAGGTGAAATGAATTAAGTGAGGGTAAAAAAACTGTAAGTGCTCTAGCCACTTTTAACATGTACGCTGCACTGTCTGTATAGAGAACAAGGACTTTTTCTTCCTGAACTCCTTCCGGCCACAACAGTTGAAGACCATCGTTTACAAAGCGATCAATCGTGGAATGATTCGTGCGTTTCATTAATTTACTCGCAATAACATAGGAGTTAGATTGAGTATTTTCACTTACCTCGTAACATATCTCATTCAAACTTTCATGCATACTAACCTATTATGGTTATTATTCCATAAAAGACAACACTTATATTTACATTACAACATTACTTTTATCTATCCGGCTATTATGCAAATCATCAAATCCTAACCATTTAACGTATACTTTGTCACCTTTCTTTCTCAACACCTTTTCCACCAAGTATTCATCTTTATGTTTCGTCTTTAATAGTTCTGGTTAGTATAATCTACCTTGCACATCTTCTTCTTCTAGATCTTTAATTATATACGTAGGTGGATTAGATGGAATAACTTCGATAATAACGTACTTCTGTTGACCAATTAGATGTATATCCTTTCTCAAATAACCCTTTCGATTTACTTATCCGAACATAATCACCAATCCTATACTTAGGCTTAACATGCTTATATTCTTTCTTATACACTTTATCCAATATTGTTTGCTCATCCTTTTTATTAACTTCTAAAGGCTTTAAACAATTATTCTATGCATACAATTATTATACTCGTTAACTAGTGTTGGTTATATCTCTATCCATTTATAGTTTCCTTGGGTTGTAAATTTCTTTCACATGTTTTGTTTAAGAGTTCAATTTAATCTCTCAACAACAGAAGCTTTCTTATCACTATAGGTTGAGTAATGATTAATCTTGTTTTCCTCCATCAACTTCTTAAATTCTTTATTGTAAAACTCTGCCTTGATCAGTTTGTAAGTTACTAGGTTTTCTCGTTCTTAATGTGGATTCAAATGCTTCTGTAACATTCTTACCGCTCTTATCTTTAAAAGGAACAGCAAGCGCATATTTCGAGAATACATCTATAATCGTTAACAAATACTTGTATCCTTTATTTAACTTGGAAACATCTTTTAATACTCCACTATCCGTTTCCACAAGATCTGCTTGCCATAAATCATCTATACCTTTATCATCCAACATACAATGATCCAACAATAACACTTAACCTAGGATTATTCTTTCTGGAAGGTTCGTGAATTTCTTCTATAATGTCTTCTCTAATACCTTTATCTTCTTCTAGTCAATCTTTCTTTTTAACGAATTGAGATTTAGTAACACCACATACAGAACAAATAGCTTTCTTAATATATCTTCCATTCTTGGTTTGTTCTATTTTAATGGTATCTTTCTTCGTATCTGTTGATTTCTTACGTTTAACACAATACATCCTGTTTATTACATAGAAATTTAAAATTCATCAAAACCTAATACTACACTCCTAACATTATCATCATCACTTGATTAGTTTTCATCTTCATCTTCTCTTTCTATATACATAATAAGCAATAATAATTTGCCTTGTTTCAGATCAGAATCTTTAGATGGTCTAATTGTTAACTGATCATTTATATTAAAGTGTAATGGAAAACTTTACTACAATGTCATTTAAAAATATGTCTATAAGATATGAATTGAGACTTGATTCTATATGCATTAACCTACCTCTATAAAGAAATTTGTAGGCGGCAGCCAATTTATATACAAAAAACACTGGTTTCTCGACATCTTCTTCTACCAATCGACATGACAATTCTACAGTTTCTTTTCGTGTAAGTAAATTACACTCTTCTTTTGCTGATTCAAGCTGTTCTAATGTTATAGCATCTTGTTTACCGATAGCATTAGACACATTAATCCATCTTTTATTCTTAAAATCAACCCCAGATGTATAATTTCACGTAAAAACTTCTATTTTTATTTTATATTCTCTAGGCTCTTCTTTCCTAACAAATGTTTGTAATAACATCTTACTGCTTTCCCTACTTTTAATGTTACCAAAAATACCCATATTTGTTCTATACCAAATGTTTTTTACGAAAGCTCTCTTTCTACATACATTATAATAAACAATAATTGTCCTTCTTCCATAGCAGAATTTTTATTTGGTTTAATCGTAATTATATCGTTCTTGTTAAAGCTAAAATGTAACTGTTCAATTAAAGTATTGCCCAAATATGTGTCTAGAAAGTATTTATTAAAGCTTAATTCCATGTGCATTATTTTACCATTATAGAGAAATTTGTAACCATTAGAGAGATTAAATATTCTAAAGATTGGCTCCTTAACGGTTTTAGCTCTCAATCGGCATAATAGGGGTATAGCCTTTTTCTGCATTATTGATTTTTCTGTGTCTTTCTTCAACCTTTGAAAGTCTTCTTGTGTAGCATACATATTAGCATCAATCGCATCTTTCGTGGTATATGTGTCTTGTAACGTTTCAAACACATCTCCAAATCGTATTCTAAAGTTCTCTAATTGACTATTAATACTGGCTTCTAATGATTTAAGTTGTTTTACGTTAACAACATTATTTAAATCCTCTAGTAGTTTCATCTTCACTAATATTAATACCACTTACCTCAATTTTAACATTACCAAAGATATCCATTATTTATTATATAAAAATTTTAACTATTGAACAGCGAGAAGAACAGTTATACGAGCTCCACCAAAATCACTCAAATCAACATTCTCATTTCGAATTGAAATTTTGAAATTATTAAATTTGTTGCGATCTATTGGGAAAATATCTTTTCTCTAGGCTCATATATAATTGGTGCTCTAAATTCTGCATTTGTTCTAAATGTTGCAATTAGATCTGTTTCGTTATGTGTTGTATCATTATGTTTTAAAATCATACTTTCTGCTAAATCACAGTGAATATTTATAGTATCGAATGGATGAAGCTTTGGCACCTTATCTCCAACATGTTCTATGTTTCCAGCCAAGTTCTTCTCACTAAAACCTATTACAGTATTAATGGTATCTAAGATTATGTCACAATACTAGCTAAATATTTTAATTCTATTGTTCTTTCTGTCCTCGGTAAATTTAATATCTTTAAAACCATCGGGGTATGGAAGATTTGATTTAATATATTCTTCTAATTCTTTTAAATTATATTGACCAGGTTGAACTATGATTTGTTTTGTAAGCTTAGAAAAGCTACTACAAAATATTAATTTATTATTTCTTTCTGTAATATTTGGAGTTAAGTATGTTGTGTGAAATCCTGCAAGAGCTATTTCTAAGTAGTTTTCAAATGGATAGTGCTAAGACATGTTTAATACAGATGAATAACCATTTAAATTAAATACTTTCATTTATTATATAATAAATAATAAAATGGATAATTAGAATATTTAAGTAAGGTTAACAGAAAATGCCACAAAGACAAAGGAGAATGGGTGTTGTTACCTGATGATATAAGATGTTTAATAGTTGGACCTAGTAGGTGCTGAAAAACAACGTTAATGATTGATAATTTCCTGTTAGCACCTGAATGGTTAAAATATGCAAATGTTTATTCTAAAAGCCTACATCAACCTAAATACCAACAGCTAATACAAATTTTCCAAGACATAGAACGAGATATTAAAGATACAATTGGAGCAGTAAAAGGAAACAACGAAGAGATTATTCTATTAGATGAATGTGAGAATGATTCTGTAGTAGTGTTTGATGATTTCATTTTAGAAGAACAAAACCGCGTGAGAGAATATTTTACTCGAGGTCGTCATAAGGGTATAAACTGCTTCTATCTCGGACAAACATATTCTAAATACCAAAACAATTAATTAGAGATAACTTAAACTTTCTTTGTATTTTTACACAGGACAATGTGAAATTAAAGCACACATATGATGAATTTGTTGGATCTGATATGTCGTTTGAAACATTACAATAACTCTGTAATAAGTGTTGGGAAGAAGAGCATGGTTTCTTAACAATAGATATGACTAGGAAAACTAATAATGGGAAATATAGAAATAAAATTAAAGAGCTTCTAAAAGTATAGAGAATTAAAGAGGATGCACACGAAACAAACTATAAGGTATAATATCAGAGAAAAATATCGTAAAACACTACAAGAACTAGGAGGAATGGTAGTTCCCCGTTTCAAAAAACAATTTACAACCACATACAATTTTTTAACTATGAACCAGGTTTGTATTCTCTAATCATGAAATCAGACCCGTAAAAACCTCGGGTTTCACTTAAATCTATAACCACATAGGAACAATCATGCTTAGAAGAATTAGAGGTTAACTACATGGGAACGATCAAAGTTAGAAAGAAATCGAGTTATAAGGAAATAAAATCAGACCTGTAAAAACCACGGGTCTCAGTTAAAAGCGAACGTACTTGAACGTAACTAAACCTGATTGAACGTGAATGAACGTAGGTGAACATAGATGAACGTGTATGTTTTGTTACGTTGTGTTGTGATTTTTATTTTTCTTTATATAATAGATGGATGTTAATAAAGCTAAGAAATATATAAAGTTAAGAGAAAAACTTCCTAAAAGATTTAAGGAAATTAAACAGGCTAATCGAAGTAAATATGAGAAATATAAAGAACAAGATCAACCTGTTATCGATGCAATTAAAGATTTAGGACAAGATATATCAAAAGTAGCAGAATAAAATAAAAATATAATTCAGGAGTTAGTTCCAGTTGTAAATAAAAGCGTTAAAGTAGATTCAAGCTTATTTGTAACGCCCCTATGTATGAGAGTTCAATAAGTGAAAGTGATACGCCTATAAGAGAAGAAATAAAACATATGAAAAAGCAAATTAAGTATAAAGTAGAAGGAATAGAATCTTTAGCAACTACCCATTTTGGTAAGATTGCTTCGAGATATTATGCAACTAGAGATGATAAAAGTTTTGGAATACAACCATATGATGAAGATGGAAAAATCATATATTTGATAGGGGATACAGAAGTTAAAATTCATGGTGATGATTTAGTTATTAATAATCGACATTACACAGGAACAGAAGGTTTATGGGAATTACTAACAAAAGATAATCCAAAAATTATAATGAAGATGATCTAAAAAAATATATACAAATAGTCATTGATTCTAATGTAGTATTTCATAACAATGATCCAAATACAAGGAAACAACGATCTAGTAAAAGCGAAAAATATAAAGAAATTATTAAACCTATTTGGGATAGATATATAAAACCAACTTTGGATCCAACACCAACAAGAAAGGAAACAGGAGAAGGAATCAAAATATTTAACGAATCACCAAAAGAATATATATGGATGGATGATGTGAGAAAGTTAATTGATCGATTAATAGTTATTGACGGAGAGGAAAAATCTGGGAATGTTAACTTTTCTAGTGAGAAACTAGGCATAATGGATATGATTAATTCTAAGCTCTCACAATTTATTCCTAATGATCCGAAGGGTATAGGTTATTTGATAAAGATATTCAATACGTTACCACCAAAATTTTGGAATATGAGAAGTATGGAAAAGGGTTAAGGGAATGCCAGAGTTACATATACCAGGTTATAATTTTGCGGCCCTTACAATAAGCTACAAGAAAGGTTAGAAAGAGGGGATAAAGGTATTAACCCCCTAGATGAAGCTTGTAGAGAACATGATATTTACTACAGAGATAATAAAGATACAGTTTCTAGACATATTGGAGACCAAGAATTAGAAAATAAAGCATGGGAAAGAGCTTCTACTAAAGATGCAAAGTTGATAACAGAACGATTACCAGCTTTTGGAACTGCTTTGGCTATAAATATAAAAGTAAGGTTTGGTTTAGGTTTATAAGTATTGTGTTTAATTTTTATGGATTTTCTATAAAAGTTTTTGTTTTACAATAAATATAACTATGAAGTTAAGTAGTTTTACATTTACAATACCTAACGAAATACTTAAGAAATTAAATATTGATCACATTTTACAAAGAAACAGTTAAATGATAAAGCTAAGAAGGTTAAAGAAGGTAGAGAAATGCAGTTATCTCTTTCAATACCACAAGTGAAGAAAATAAAAAAAGAAATGAAAACTAGACAATATTCATTGTGGCGGTTTTATATTTACTCTTCCAACAATTTTAGCTGTAATATGTGCTCTAGGTTCTGCTGCTACCGGAGCTGCTACTATAACCAAATCGGTAGACGATGCAAAAAAGAATAAAACGGAATTAGAAGAACAAAAGAGACATAACTTAGCAATGGAAGAGAAGCAAGGTGGTAAGCTTCCAAAAAACGTAAAGCCCAAAAAAGTAAAGAAAACAAAGAAATAAACAGAAATTAAACCTTTAAGTAACTTGGATCTATTTCATCTTGTTAAACAGCTTAAGATAAAAAAAATAGAGGTGTATTTATGAGTGATGAATTACTTAAAGAAAAATAAAAGAATGATTGTGGCATTGTTAATTTTGGTGTCTCTAAAAATAGAGAAACTCATTGGATTTTTTATTGGAAAGAAGGAAATAGAAAGTATGTATTTGATTCATTCGGAGGTAATCCACCAAAAACACTCGTATAGTATCTTGGTCATAATATAGGGTACAGTAGCAATTGTATACCACATTTTAACGAGGAAATCTGTGGGCATTTATGTATTGTAGTATTCAAAATGTTTACAGATGGATATAATTTTTCAGAAATTATGAGTAAGGTGAATAGAAATAAAGGTATTTGGAGAAGTTATATTTAAGTTTGTTTTATGGGTTTAATTCACAAATCGATAAAAAACGTTTTTCTTTATAATAAATATGGATAAAATAGAGTCATATCAATTACAATCCTTTAAACCTAAACAAAAGACAATCGAAAATTTAAATAAACCAAACAGATCTATTGAGTTTGATATAGATGTTGGAGATGGGTTTGTTCATCCTTATTATGCTGATATTTATGTAACTTTTGAAATTAAAGGTAGAGATGCTGATGGCGAATATACTAGTGGTCAAAATATTACTTATTAACAACTTCTTCGCACACATCTGTTTTCTCAAATGCAGGTTAGCAAGCATGGACAGATATTGGATATTATAGACTATCCTGGTTTAACTTCGACAGCTGTAAATACATGTACGATTTCAAAACCAGAAGCAAATCATTATGATGAATGCGGATGGGAAGGAATTACATGGCGAAGAACAGATGAAGAAATAGTATTTTTGGTAAGACTTTTACCAGGATTTTGTTCTGATTATAAGGATATTATGTGGAAAGGAAGATTGAAATATATATTTAAAAGTCATTCTGATGATAATGCATTTGTTATTTGGAAAACAAAAAGGGAGGATGGAATATATGAGAATCATCAACCACATGCAGGTAAAGTTAGAATTACAAATATGGAGTTGGGAATGCCTATTGTTAATTATGAACCTAACTATGCTACCTTGCTAAGATCTAACATGTTAAAAGAGGGAAAGTTTCTTATTTCCTTCAACACATATCAATGTTTACAGAAATCGGTTAGTCGTAACTATTTGGAATTTGGTCCTACCACACAATTTAACTCAAGTGAATTTGACATGCCTAATTTCGTGATTGCATTTTTCCAAAGTGATGGGAATGATAATCAAGAAAGAGATTCAAGTTATTTTGATCATTGTAAAGTCTAAAATATCCATTTTCGTAATTCTAGAAATGAGTCTTTTCCTTTAGAATCTTTGAACTTAGATTTTGAAAAACATAAATATCTCGAAGCATACGAAATGTATACTATATATAAGAGAGTTACAATTGGAAACTCTGGTATATTTTATTACCCTAAAGAGTTTTTAAAAAATAGACCAATGTTTGTAATTAACACAACCACGCATTCGTCAGTGACTGTAAGTGATAGAACTAATCTGAAATTGACTGTTAATTTTGAAAGCAATGTACCAGATAAACGATTTGTTATGTTGTTATGATTAGTAAGAAGAACTTTGAATATGATGTGGAGAAAGAAAATTAAACAAGAGAAACAATATTAACGTTTTAAGACTTGTTAAATTGCAAGATCTGGAGGAAGGGAAATCATACGAAATAACCTTATGGAAATTGATACCAACAAAATACGCTGGTAAAAGAGTATTAGTACATTTAAATGAAAAATACAAAACCATATTACCCCAGAGATTTGATGAAGATACTGGTCAAGATTTAAAAGAGATGAAAACTAAGAAACAGTTTATGAGGTATGATGGAATGAAAGATCTTTCTAATGGTTAAAAAATGCATCAACTATTCTTTAAAAATCAATCTAAAAAGTAAAAAAATGAAATTAAGAATTTCATTTTCTAAATAATAAATTGAGTAGTTAGTATGGAACCCCAAAAGAAGTGCTTTCTTACTAATAATTTCAATGTAATTGTGAAAAATGTACAAAATGAAACGCAAGTGCTATTCGAAATCAATGGTTGTTTATTCAGTTTCAACTATGATCAATGAACTGAGTTTAAGAAATCATATTTTCCCGTAGCGAACGAAATCAGCAGAAGATTTCACTATCAGTATCCAAACTTGTAATTTTAACTATATTTTAAGTGCTTTTATAGTTATAAAGCTAGACAAACTGAGATCTTTAAACCTACACAGTACTTTTGAATGCCTTTTGAATTTTAAAGATCCATATATAAATAAGAGATATATTTGAGTTTTTGTTATAATATCCTTAAAGATATGCAGCCTACAAAGCCTTCAAGAGGTAGTAAATTTATTTTTCTATTCATTTTCGTTTGAATTTTCAAAATCAATTAATATTTGGCGAAGTTATAACAAAATCAAAATATCGTGATTTTTTACGTGTTTATCTTCGAGTTTTCAGGAAAATGTTATTCTTTAGAAAGTGTTAAAATTTTATGTAGATTATGCTGGTGTTTTTTATTTTTCAAATATCTCAATTTTATGATTTTGCGGTGTTGCAAACTTAGAATCGAATTTGTTACTAGTCTTAGTGATTTTCTATTTTACAGGTTGGCAACAGTTATGGGCCAACTAAACACTAATTGCCAACAATTAAATGTCAGCCCTCTATCTCTTATAGGAACCAAGATATCCATAATTTTCTTTTTTGCTTTGAATATGCCGGCTAGGTGAACATATTTAAGCAGTTACTCACTTACTCAATAGATGGCGTTACATATCAATTAGTTTATCTATTTGCTAGTAGATGTCGTTGCTTGTAGAAGTATATCTTCATATATAAAGACTCATTTTCACTCGATTTCTCTGAGTACGTGTTAGCCGAGCGTGCTCGCTCATGGTCTGGCCAGCTGTGAGTAGTTATCGGCGTAGTCGACGTCGCAGGTTCGAATCGCCTCCAAGCCTGAAGAAGCATTTTCACTCTCTCCTCTACAAGCTAACAAACCAGAGGGAGTTGATGTGAATGGAGACTAGCGCTAGTCGGGAAAGCAAACCGGAGGCACAACAGAAGCAGCAGCAGAAGCAACAGAAACAGAAACAAACAGAAAAAAGGAGTCTGAGAGACAGCCAAAAGCAAAACCAAACAAACAAATAAGAGAAAGGCGTAATTCCTCTCAGGTCCACCTGTGCACAGTTTTTGCTGCTTTTTACTTTGAAAATGCAGTTTTAGATGTAAGTATTTTATGATTTTAAAAGTCATAAAAGCCTATGCGCAGAGCACCCTACCCAATTTCTCGTTAGAATTGTAGTTTTGTAAATACTTTGCGCTATCCTTCTGTGTTAAATAATATTGTCTAAAATACTGAGAGGAGGAAAAGTGTGCTAGAATTTTGGTTTGTATGCTACTTTGCGTTCAAAAAATTTAAGGTTAGAGAGCTGATGTCAAACAAATGAAAAAGTCCTCTGCAACTTCGGCCAAAAGTCAATAGTTTCGGAGATATAGGATGCCGAAATCGTGGGAAAATGAACTTCAGAGATCGATATCTTCATTATCCTAAACGATAGAGCAAAGGCGGTATGGTGAAGTCAAAGACATCGAACGTGCTCTATCCAAGAAGACTTACATCGCAATCATGAAATCCGTGCGCACGCTCCCACGCCAATTCCTATTGCAGGTATACATACAATGTGCTCCTTCTATTCACCTCGAATGTAAATCCTCTCTCATTCATGGTAGCAAAAGCATATTTTTTACCTCTTACTGATATTCCAGTTATGCTACCCCACATAGCTAATTACAAAAGTCCAGCGCAGTAAAAGATTCGTCCTTAGTGTTTTCAAGTTAGGTTTCTTTGCTTCCGCTTACAAAATTCTACGTAAATTTTCTTCTTTTGAAAACGTCTTTCGTATTTATTTTATGATAGGTCAAAAATCTTTGTCATAACTTATATTAATAACTTGAGTTGTTCTTATAACTTAGGTCATCAGTTTGGTTTCTTCTGCACATCCAGCTACAGATATGACAGACTAAATGCTCATATTCTGCATTTGGTTTAGAGGCAGCCGACATTACATGGACAGGAACTTATGTCTGGAACTAGACAAACGTTTGCTCGACGTAGTATTGAAGCAGAAGGATCACGTGGTCAGCTCCAAATGGAAATGATTGAAGTGTTGCTTTGTATTTATGGTTCTTTTTTATAAAGCATTAGTAAAAAGAATCATAAACCAGGTGTAGCGTCGATTCGAATCCAGGAGATCTAATGTCTATCAAGGGTAAGTACGATAGCGATTAACCCAACAATACACAACAGAACTTTTTGAAAAAAATGTAATGGACTAGTTGTGATACTTTTGTTGTGTTAACGTTAAATGCGAAGCTATGAAGATTTGTTCTGATTTTTTCTCTTTACTGCTTGTTGTGTAAACTGAAACAGTACGATAAATGAAAAATCTATTTTCTTATTTATTTAGTAGAAAATACCTATTCGCTACTTGAATAGCTTTCTTAAATATGATTAAATTACGAAGTGGAAGCGTAGTGTATGGACTGACTGTTCATAACATCGATTCTAAGAGGGGATAAGCAATGTAGACCCGGGGCAAGTATGTTTTTGATAGATAGTAATGTATTATTTTAGCACACAGGACGCTCCTTATAGATTTCAGTTAATTAATTGAATACCTACGAAGACACACACGTTTCTATGACTGAAAAGAAGTATTGTGTCACACTCGAGACCTGGCTACTTAAGCCCTCGTCCGGCAAACCGAAAGTTTCTATGTTTATTTCTTTTTAAAGATAAATCTAACTTTTGTTTCCATTCTTTCTGACTCCTCCATCATTTCATGACACAACTCTCAAGTTAGGTGAAATCGACAGTAGTGAAAGAATAGTCGAAATGTTATAGGCACTAGCTTAGAAGAAGTGGGATCGTGGGTTCAAATCTATGTAACTAAATTTAACACTTTTATATTTAATTTGTTGTTGCAAGGTGTGTGATGACTTCTCTTTACTCAACGTTCTCCATCTAGAGATGAGATGCAAGAATCATTCACATGCTAACCGAGAGAAAAGGAGAATGGAGATATCACCAATTGAAATATTATCCAATGCATTGATCAATATTCATCTTTGTTTATATTTTAGTTCCTTTTCGTTTATTTTTCTATACGAAATTAGAGTTTTCGATTACTTAGAATATAGCAAGGGATAGTGAATGATATATTATGACGTACTACAAGTAAAAAACTCACATTCTTTTGATATCGTATATAATTCTAATAAAAATATCCTTGTATTATTGATTAGGGATTAAATTACACAAACACATGTTACGAGCACACAAAATATGACTGTTTGTCATATTTGAAACATATGACATGTTTTATGCTGATGCAAATTTCGCAAATTGAAGTGACACACACTGTATACTTTGTTTCTTATCTTAGATTGTCTTTCTCTTTTTTTCTTTTTTTGTTTCATTTTCCGAACACTGGAAACTAGTAGTATAACTTCAGAAAATATTCTTGTTAGCTGTAATGTGTAAATGAATAATAATAATAATAATAATAATAATAATAATAATAATAATAATAATTCATTTAGAAAATGAAATCTACTATATTTTTGCTGGTAAAAATGTTCTCGGAAAACAAAGATGGAAGTAAAAACAACACGACCTGATGTTTTTTTCATAATTTTTTACTAGAGATATTAAAACTGATAACTAACAAATGCGAAGGTAACGTTGAAATGAATAATGTAAAATATTCCGAAATTTTACAAAATATTGTAACCTGTAAAATAAAATGAATGTTTGACCAACATTGATTTTTCCTTGGTATGTCTAAATTTAAATAAGATCTCTTTGATACTTTTTTATGGTAACAATCGCTCTGTAGATAGTAAACGGAGTATTCTACCTATTTTTTTTTTCGTCGCAGAGGCATGAATATTTCTATTTTTTGCTGTTTGCTACACTGACATATTTCGAACAAACTATTGCACTTGTTGAACGCCTTATGTAGTTCTCAACCAGCGAACCTAAATACTATTGTTGGTGGTTTAACGTTGTAGCACATGAAAAACTAGAAGTGTGACTGAACGTTTGCTCACGTGTATACGTGCAAGATGAACCCAGGGCGGTTTGCTATAGTCTTCCATGGGATAATGATGACGTACTAAGGACAGTGCCTATAGTTTAAAGTGGGATCCGAACCACTTGTGTTCCCACCGGGAATCGAAGCTGGGACCCTTTGATTCGAAGGCAACGAGTGTAACTATTCATCCATCGGGGACAATACGTACATTTAATGCATTGTAAAAAATAAAATAAAAAATATTTTCTTAGCACTATACTTTAAATTAACTAGAAATTGTTTGAAAAACAGTCCTCTTTCCAACACAATTTATTTATTGGTCATGTTGACTCGAACAGTATATGTGTATAGTAGATGGGGACAGAGCAGCAAGTTAGCACATTTCTTCAGCAGCAAGGCCTAATAAACCCTGTCAAATTGACGCTAGCAGGCGTTCCAAGCACAAATATGATGCACTATGTGGATGTTTTCTTTATTATCACATCTTCTGTAGACGGGATGCTATATTGGTACAAGTTCCTTTCAGGGAACGTTGACTAAAATTATCCCACGCGAAAACGAAGATACTGCATTATTCGCTAATAGTTTAGGAACATTGTCAAAATTGAGATACAAATGTCAGATCGTATGCAAGCCACGATTCAGAGTTTTCAACGTCCACGCACAAAGAAGAATTTAAAGAGTTTTCTGGATTTTCGCTTCTTTTGGTAAGATATGTTAAGGTTTTCCCTGTAATTGCTTATCCTCTCCAAATTTTGCTCCGGAAAGACCAAAATTTTACGTGAGGAACCCAACTACAAGAATCTTTCAAATCTCTGAAGAAAACTATTTTGGTAGCCCCGACCTTTATGAAATATAAATTAGAGAGGGATCTTCATATTTACACGGTTGCATGTGAGAAAGGCTTCTCAACTGTAGCAAAATATCCTATTTCGAAAGACCTTGGTGCGTAATTGGTACCAATCACATATGCCAGTCGAGCAGTTGGAGCTTCCGAGAAGAATTTGTCTGTGTACCACTCAGAACTCCTAGCTCTGCTGTATGCTCTGAGATCTTTCAGATATTTTGTTGTGGGTCAATATTTTTATCTCCACACAGAATCGAAAGCTATTATTAGTCCGTTCGACACAGCAAGAACGTGACAGGAAGGTTAGCGCACTGGATGCCTGAGATAGTCACTTATGATTTTTCAATCGCCCATGTTACAGTAACCGATAATTTGAAAGCAGATAATTTGAACCGTTTTGTTCAACATAGTCGAGAGAAAGAAGACGAAGAAGAAAGTGTCTCGGACCCGAGAACTATCATGATCGAAGTTATGGACCTCGTTGATATCGCAAAAGAACAGCGAGAAGATGATGTAGAAAATTATTGTTCATTTCGAGGATCGACCGGAAAAAGATCTGGATTATGAGAAACATTAAAGTTAATAATGTAATTTACCAAACAACATACGTTTATACATAGAATACTTATACAAACTGAAACATGCTTAAATAGCAGTTATGTTTCGTTTAATTTTATCTATCCGTCTGGCCATTATGAGACCGGTAGATGACTAGATTTTGGGGTTGTTTCTCCACCACCAGCAACTTACGCTGGGATATGAAAGTAAATTTCACCTGAAAGATAACTCAACGAATAAAGCTTAAGAGTAATGTTGCTCATAGGTATATAGTAATTATAAATCGTATACAAATTTGCATTTTTAAAAGTGCAGCAGATAAGAAAAGTTAGAGTTAGATTATTAACTATAAGTCTAGCGTAGTCACTTGATGTTTTGACGTATTTACTGTACCTTCATCAATGGTTGATACTCCATTCTCTCCTCTCTCTCTAGTTGGTTGCTCTTCTCACAACTCCAAACAAAGTACCACGAGAAACACTCACCATCCAGTTTTATTTTCCGGACTGAGGACTAAAACCACACCTCCTGATTTCCTCAATACCAAATATGGTCAATCCATAACTCACCTCGTCATAACACCGTGTTCGTGACGTCACATAAGTCAAAACGTTTGAAGTCGAAGACCTCACAAGCTGGGGAATTCACCTCCTAGTCCCAAGTTGTACTTTTTGAGGAATTCCAAGTGCGAAGCTCAACCTCAGCAAAAAGGAGAAAACACAAAATACACACTTAACAATAATCGTCGACGTCGTTACCAGACAATAACTTTTAGCTGTGGCAATCTATTGAATCAGCTAGAGAAGAGCCAACTGGGCGCTCGAAATATTTACAAATTAGTTGAATGTGAGCAATTTTCTCAAACGCAGACCAGTGACACTGCGAAGAAATGAAAACGTAGCCAGACACAAGTAGAAAGTTGATAAATTGCACAAAGGTAAGGAAACAAACAAGGATATTGACTTTATGAGGTTAAATGAATATGCTATTGCACTTATCTTTAATAAAACACAAAGGTATACAGAAATGCTTTTAGGAAGCTTGAGACAACATAATTAAACTTTCCGAAGAAAGAAAAATAATAAAAATAATCCAGAGAAGTAGATGTTGCGAATCCAAAAGGCCGTCGATGGAACCGAACCAGGGACTTCCGACGAATAGTATCGTAACATGTCCTCCCACAAACAAGATGATTGAGTCTAAGAACTGAATACATGATAGATCTAGAACAATCATCGGCATCTAAAAGAAACTTAAAAAGAGATATAAGTATACATTCGCATTTTTCTCAAAACTCAAAATTAACAATAAAAAACACAAAAAGCATACTTAGTTAGGATCTCGAAGTTCAAAAAGCACTAGATGGCATAGGCGGTATCGGACGACGAATCCATGCATCCAGGCAGACGACAAGCTCTCAAATAAACAAAAGTTGCGTTATTATCGGGCCAGTACCAAAAAAGAAACAAATTAAATTTAACCCTTATCCGGGCAAGACATTTTTGTAACGTAAACGGGCAACCGGGGCCTGTCAGGCCCAGTATATATTTTAAGTGCAGAACACTCAAAATTCAATGTCTGTTGCCACATACTGTTCCGACTAAAGGTTACAATAGTCACGTGTTCAATATATAATTATGTGGCAATTTGATCTAATATTTGACAGGAATTTCACTAAAGTTATACGGGGCCTCCTAGGCCCCGGTTGCACGGTTACGTCAGGAAAAGATTTTCAAATTTTAAAAAAAGCTTTACCAACTCGATATGTTCATGATTTTAACTTCGACGAAAGATAGAAGAAGTCAGTATTTTATGTCTTCGAAATATGTATGGTTATTGAGAAATTTTAGAAAAATGAAGCTACTGGGCCTGGGAGTCCCCGGTTGCCCGGATAAGGGTTAAGTTAAGAAAACTAAGGAGAAAAAATCAGAATGCAGGTAATTTAAAAGGTAAGTCCTACAAATATACAACAAAAACAATATTACAATGTAAACATATGTATAGCCTTGAATTAGGAAAAAAGAAACTGATATGGATGGAAGAATATCTAGGCCAAAATAAACGGAAACAAATCTGTATGGGAGTGTTTAAAGCCCAAGCAAACTTAAAAGAAATATTTGTATTATGTTTGACCTTTCTTACGAAGTTAATAAGTAGTGTACAGCAAACGAAGGGTAGAAAAAACGAGAATAATTGAAATCAAACCAGTCTTGCACTAAAGTATTTTTTGCATAAATACTGAATGAAATAATTAATCCACAATGTAAACTCTCTAATGTAGATCTCATTCTAATGGAAGACAAAGCTTAATAATTTACGCATTACTAGGTAACTACCCATAGAATAACACAGAATGTTGGCGGAACAAAACCGGGGGGAAAGATGATCCATTAATCTTTAGAAAATTGAACCATGGACGATTTAATCTTCACGGTGTCCGTAGAAATGGACTTATCGCGGTCCATATCCACATTTGCAGACAAGAAAAATAGGACACAATCGACCATCACCAAGCTACTTCTAACCTAACGCGGCCTAAAAATGTAGATGTCCAAGTAAAATATCCAAGGTGGAACCACTGCTCTGGGCTACGTAACAAAACAACGGGTCGGCAGGATCGAAGATCACCATAAGTCACATCCACTAGGCGAGATACTTCCATGTCCAGTAGCAAGGGCGAGGCGTAGATTTTACAATAGTAATTCATATCAGCGAAGACAAAATAAATCCAGATGAAGCATTGAAAGTAAAATGTAAGTTCGTATTAAACAAAACTTTAAACAGTAATAAAATCACAGTCTATAATGTAAATAAAATACGATATGTCGTAACATACAAATTATGTAGTATTATTATTTATATTTATCTTTGTTTCTTGTAATCTCATAAAATTCAAAGTCTATACAAAATATGCATATACAATAACAAAGATACTAATCCACTTCTACATTTTTGTTCTCTTTCCAGAAATACCACTCTACTCCAGCAGCGACCGTAAAAACAAACATGTTCAAAAATGAAATTTCCTATATAACCGCGTAGTGTTGATATTAACAAAACAGTAATAACTAATAGATAATTAATGGTTACAATGGAAAATAACGTTAACGTGTTATATGTAGTAGATCACCCTATGGACAAAGGCGGAGTTTTTTTTTAAATCTGACGACTGAAAATAACGCGGTGGGACGCAAACTTCAACCCATCCAAGGATCTCCCCGAGGTAACTGTAATCTCAATATCCTAAAATAATAAAATCAAAATACTAAAATGCATCATATGTCACTACGAATTCTTAAAAACAAATATATATATGTAACCAATTCAACCTTTATACAAAGATATTATACCAGGGTCCATAAACATTTCTATAATAATAACACCTAATCCCAAGTTGCAGTAAGTTTCAATAAATATAAATAATATGTTATATAACCATGTAAATAAGACACTGAAGGCGAAGGATGTACATTATTTCTATTACTTTCACTAGTAGTTGCTGGAGGGTGTGGCGGCAGGCTAGCACTTCTAAAAAGTTTAGGATTTTGACGTAACCTGGGGCGTCGCTTATAAATTTTAAATAACAGAAAAACTGTTAACAACAATAGCAAAATTTCCACAATATGAACAATGATCCACAACACATCCTGATTACACATCCTGATTCAAAGACATAGATTCTGCTCTAGCGCCTTTCATACAAAGAGTACACAAGGAAAATCCTTGTTTATATAATAAGTAATCTATAGCTAGTGTCAAAATAATATTCCAAACCACCAGAAAAATAGGAATGAAATTGTTCTATAATAAATTGGAGTATAGGGAACCACAGATGCGACGGAAAAGCTAGATAGATGTATATGAGGTACAGAGTAGTGATAATTGAGATTTAATAAGTTCGTGGAATTAAAAACTTCATGAGTTTTAAATTTCTGATTAAGGTGAAGAAAACTATTGGTTGACAAGAAAGCCAAAAATAAATGCACCACAGTAGTCATAACTAATTCCGTATGAAAACAAGAAAAACGCTTTCGCAAATAAATGGCTATTAACTCTTAATGTCGTACCAAAAGCAATTTAATCATAATCGAACCATACTTCGCTTTACCTGTAATGTCTATGAGTTTAGTGTTAATTCAACAGAAGCATTCTGAATATACACAGCATTCCTCAGTAATTGCTGCTGTAATTCCATAACTGTAGATTCTAATTTATCTTGTTTTTTATCAAAAGACGATAGCTGCCCTTGGGTAGCCACGTTACAGCAAAACGAAGAAAGGTTCCCTAGAATAGCAATACCTCTCTTAGAGCGTGAATGTTCTCGGTATCTGTAAGGTTCATTAATTTTCAAAAAAAAAAATGCTACATGTGAATGTAAAGCGTCAAGAATATGAGCTGAAGGACACGTCAGAATAGAATACGAAGAATTATCGGCACAGTGCAATGATTTAAATAAAGAAGACACAGGCAGAGATTGCGGAAATGTGAAACTTACGTTAAACATGATGGGAATTGCATATTGGTATAATATATGGCCATGTAACTCATTAAAAAATCCACTTGAAATCGACACATCAAAATTGGCAGAAGTACCAAAGGCAATGGATAAAACTACGATCATCTGTAAAAATACAGACGAACACATATATAACACCCAAAATAAATAACTAAAATAAAATTAAACTCAGAACGAAACTCAATTAAAATTCAAGTACGTTAACGTATACTCTGCACACACACACACACACACACACACACACACATATATATATATATATATATATATATATATATATATATATATATATATATATATATATATATTAAATACCAAGGTTTGACTTGATTCGCTAAATAATAAAGCAAATAGATGCATTCAAACAAAATAACTCAGCTCAGTACCATTAAATAAAACTGGTATACTCCAAATGAAATGAATAACTTCCAAACCATAACATAGGAGTCATAGAGACTTAATTGTATTAAAAATAACACTAAAATCAATAGTCAAACGAGTACATATTGTAATTAGTAACCCAACTAACCAAACGTTATATCACATAATGCACATATGGACTAAATTAGGTAAGAATATTAGTCATTATCAGGAAAATCATGTCAAAATAGAGATAACTAATGGCAAAAATAGGAAAACTACAGTTTTAAAGTCTTAATACGCTAAAATTCAAACGCCACAGACCAGGGTAAAATATACAATTAGGTAAACATGTAATATATATATAGATCATGGTCTACGAAATTATACTCGAGTAAAATAGTCATATTGAAAATTGCAAAATAAATAAATAAATAAAGAAAGAAAGACAGAAAATAAGCACTAGACCAGCTAGTATAAAATGACATTATCAGTTTTTTCTGTTTCTTTTTTTAACTTATGATCTCAATAGAAAATAAACTTACGTCATATCAAAGTATAATAAATATCCAAGTTAAGTTTCTCATTTCCTTTTCGCGTAAGTGAAAGGATGACCTCTCCCCCAGGATCTAAACAACTGAAGACTAGTGATCAGTGAGAGTGAGTACGTGATATCGTGCAGTGACACAACTCGATGACAAGTGAAATATGTGAAAACATAAGTGAAATATTTTTTCCTAATGATCCTTCTTTTAATTCATAAGTATCACATATAGGTAAGAGTAGCTGTAAGAGCTCTACTAACCTTCTTATATGCACTAATAACCACTCTTGTTTCTTTTTAAATCCGCGCTGGGAAATAAACATATTATTTTCATAAAATTGCCTGTTCTCTTTATCAAAAATACACAGCACAATGCGATCTAAATCTTGCAAATTAGCTTCCAGAACATTTCGAATTGGGGATAGAGCAATCTTCTTTGCCTGAAGCTTATCGAAATTGAATTTTCCAGCCCCCAAACTAGGAAACGCTATCGTCCGACAATTATTGTCCAAAGCGTAGTGAAGACAATTAGTGTAACATTGTCGCAAAATTCTCTTATTATTATCTTTTGGCGCGCAAGTGAATAACGCATATTCCGCTGGTAAATTAAAAGCCGAAGAGATCTAAGCTTCACCAGGATTCAACGAACCTAGCGTTTTACAAACTTCAGCTAGCTCCTTCCCAGCTGTTCTGTGAATTGCTCCGTCAACTACAGACAAGGGAGTGAGGGTCTCATTCACTGCATTAACCACGATGTCACACTTCAGATCTGCAATATTACCATAATATACACTCACTTTCTTGTTAATGTCCTCATTATAACTATATAATGGCTTCTTATACGCAAATTTCTGAGAGAAATCCATTAAAGTTGGAAGATCCAATACATCCACAACTCGCTGAATTTCCACGGGATCACTCGTGCAGTGGTAAATGTTAGCTGGCTAAACTCTTCATCATGTTCAGAACAATCTTTGGGAAGATTTATCACTTGCATGTCACTTGTTTCTTCTTTTCCATCTTCTGTCATCGGCTCTGGGATTACATGCGGTTAGTACGGATTAAGTCTAGTAATGACAATCGACTCAGTTTTTCCTCTTCTCTTTGAAGTTTAGTACTTCAGAAAATAAACATTTTCATAATCTTTTCGTACAGTAACAGCATGTTCAAAAATAATCCCGAAAATGCTTTGGCGTTACCTCTCCGTCTAGAAGGGTCAAACATCCTTACACGCTGTCCTTCCGTGAACTGAACGGATCTATGATGTTTATTGTAAGACCTCTCTGAAGTACGAAATCGATTAAAAAGTTTATCCTGCGCCTGTTCTCTAATATCAACAAGAGTTGCTAGACGCTCTTGATTCACACTGTGTATACACCGACAATTAATGATAGCCTGATGCTCTAAATAAGGGCCCATTCCGTGTAACAATTTAAATTGTTTAAATGGCGTAAAATGGTTCACTGTGATGTTGTGACCAAACGTGATGCACCCAACTACCATGATTGTTAGGATCCACTTTCCTCTTCAATAGAACTTCAATATGGCGGACAGAAGTCTCGACAAAACCATTGGTCTGGTGAAAGTAAGGATTAAAAAAGTTCATTCTAATATCTAAAATATTACATAGTTCTTGAAACAAAGAACTAGTAAACGCCGTAGATCTATCTAAAATATCTTCTTTGAACAGACCAAAGCGTAAAACTACATGATTGTACAAAAAATCTGCCAAAGCAGCAGCTGTCTGTTCACCCAACGTAGCCGTTACTACATAACGAGTATTGTAGTCTATTGCGATTGCTAAATATTTGTGCATCAGAATATCTCCCCGCAATATCAAGATAATGCGACAGAAAGGAGGCACGCTAGGCATAGTTTGTAAAACACCTGGAGGCGAACCCGGTACCTTCTTGAAGCGCTGGCACGCTTGACAATTTTTACATCGCTCGATGACGAACTTTTTCATGTATGGAAACTACACTGAATACAGCACCAAATTATACGTTTTTGTGAATCCTGAATGTGAACTACCTAAAGTAGGACTATGGACTGACTGAAACACTTTCTCTCGTAAGGAGGCAGGAATAGCTACCAACAACTGTGTACCAGTTGGACGTCTATGTTTTCGGTACAACAAATCATCCTTCAACTCATATCGAAGTATCGGTCGTTCAATATCGTAATTTTACGGTATTTTCCGTTCTAAAAAGAGAACAATATCCTTGTAACAGGTATCCTTCCGTTTTCTTCCTTTAGCTTATCATCTTCTTCTATAATAAAGACACGGGGATCTTCTAGATTTTTCTGTTCATCCGCTTCGTCTCTTGTGCAATCTACATGGCGGCTAATACTGTCTACAAGACTATTGGAAGCACCCGAAATATGAGAAATATTGTAATTATAGGTCCCCAAATTCGCAAGAATTCGAGCATATTTCTTCACATTCTTAGTTTGACGTAAGTAGGCCAGCGAGCGATAATCCGTACGCAAATAAAAGTGACGTCCTAATAAAAGATATCTCAAGCGTCTTAGCGTAAAAATCAAAGCCGCAAGTTCTAGATGAAATGGGTGATACGAGCATTCGTGTGGCCCTACAGAACGAGAATAGTAAGCTATCGGGACCAGAGGAGGGTCTTTTTCATCACTTTCAGGTTGCAAAACTGCCCCAGCTAAACCGCGTATCAAAGCATCCGTGACGACGTACACTTCTCTTTCTGCATGAAATTTTATAAGAGGGCGCAAAGAAGATCACTTCTTTGAGCTTCTCAAAAGCTTGCTGTTGTTCACTCGTCCATTTGTACGGAACTTTTTTTAATAGACCGTGTAACGGCTCCGCTATAAACGAAAAGTTGGAAACATGATTTCTAAAAATGAACACAACACCAAAAAATTTTTTAAATTGTTTTTGTGTTCTTGGACGTCTATAATTTTGAATCGATTCAGTAATACGTTCAGCAATAGATATACCACGCTTAGAAGCGCGGTCACCCAATATTTCCAATGAAAAATGGCCTAATTTTGTTTTTTCAGGAGATATTTTCAAACCTCTACGTCTTAGTCGTTCAAATAGTTCACGTGGTGTATTAATGATACCATCTATCGTATCGTCTGACCACAAAAAATCAAGATAATAGAATACTTTATTTTCGTATAATCCTTTCAGTGTTAGTTTCATCAAAACATTTAACTCCGCTGCAGACGTAACTCCCCTCATAGGAATGGAAGTAAAACAGTATTGTTTAAGACCAGGAACTGAAAAAGCAGTTACTAATATATTGGCTTTATTCAAACAAAGGCACTTAAAAAGTCTTTGCGAAAGATCAGTGGTACAAATAAGGTTTTTACCACTAGAACGCACTAATATGTCCTGAATTGGTGGTACAGGAAAATTAATAGGCCTTATCTTAGCATTCGTAAATCTCATATCTGCCACGAACCTCCAAGATCTATTTTTCTTCTTAACTAATATGATAGGATTATTGTAACTACTATGACAAGAACGAGTGACGTTTTGTTTAAGTAACTGCTCAACTTGCTCGTGAAGAGCATCCCGAAGATGGAACGGAATGGGAAACTGGCATATATATACAGGGTATTCATCTTTAAGCTGAAATTCATGAACATAGTCCCGTGCCTGTCAAAAATCATCCGGAGACCAGCTAAACACACCGCTATACTACGGAAATAAATCATAAAATCGTTGTCTGTCGTGTTCAGATAGTCCAGGGTTCACACCCGCCCTGGTACAATCAAATCTATCAGATTTACTCTTTTAAAGACCAGCATTTTCTGTAACATGTCTACAGTAATGTTCCTTAATATTCAGAACTGCATGCTCTAAAACTTTATTCTTCAAAAACTTGGTTGTCAGTGGGATTCGAAACCCAAATATGCGAATTTACGCTGTCAACCGCAGTATCTCTGAATAAAACATGTACAGCACCCACTACGAACTTATTAGGTACCAAATAATCTCTATTTCCTAATAAATCAAAACATTTCTTCACCTTAACACATTTTGGAGAACGTGGGGGTAACCAAACAGACGGAAAAACCTTATACACAGGAGATACGAGCGTAGCAAATTCGTTAGACACAAAATTAACTGTAGTGTCCGTGGGCAGAGTTAATTTAGGAATCTTACCAAACCGCGTGACTTCCAAATATAAATCATGTAAATTTAAATTTGCCTTATGTGCTAATAAAGAATTCTGCCCCAATAGGGGTGGGTGGGAATACGCTAAAATAACACGAAAGGGATGACAAAAAACTTGAGATCCAAGCTTGAATCGAACCAAAGCTATCTTGTAAAAAGACAAAGTATTCCCTGTCACGCCTTTCTGAAAACTATGCGCTGCTTCAATTTTAGCAAAACGCGGGACCATGGCCTGACCAATAGAAGACACCTGTGATCCAGAATCCAGTAATAAAGGACTCTGTTTTCCATTGATAGTAACATTAACATGAGGAAGCGCACGTTCAATCTGAATAGGAACTTTAAGACGTTGGAGAGCTAATGGCCCCGCATCGTCAACTCTATTGATCAATTTAAATTACTTCTACAGTGGGTGGCAATATGGTTTACTTTTCCACATTTATGACAATTAATAGGACTCCTCTGATTTGTCAGATTCCCTGCATTGTTATTCTGACCACTACGGGAACAATTTTGCTGAAACCGTTGGCCATTGATCCGTCTATTATAATTACGTCCATAATTGTTATTACTATTGTTGTTATTAGTATTACGCCTCGAAAACGAACGTTGATCATCTGTTCTCTTATTTTCTGCTTGCAAAGACAATTGCGTTAATTGCTTTTGCATAGCAGTAAGCTATTCTTTAACCTGGTCAGTTTCCTGTGCATTGGTAGCTTGAGAGGGCAAAGTCGGTACTACAGCGTGAGAAAGGTGACTTTGCGGAACAGAAACCGATTGAACTTGAGAATTCTCAGGCGGATTACATTGCATTCATTGAGAATTTGCTAATAACGGATTTTTTTTTAATCAGCTTTTCAATTGCTTTTATTTCCAACAACACGCGCGCCTTCTCTTCATCCAACAAATCTTGCCCTAAAGCTTTAACCGTATCATATTGCTTTTTTATTGCCAATCTCGTATATTTCGGAGATAATCCATCGATTATTAACTGCACTTGCTTAGCTACTGGCGCGTCCTTCTCGTTACGTAAAATCAAATTGCGCTTGGCGTAAACTTATGATAGAATACTCTCTCCATCATTTTGTTCTCGCATCTGCATTTCCTGTTCTGTTAATTGAGGCAAAAGCGCGTCCTTGAAAGCAGCTGTTAACTTCTGTGTAAACTGCTCGTATGACAACTCCGGAACATTTGCTTGTTTTGACGTAGTGTCAAACCAATAGGCTGCTGACCCCTTTAAAAGCGAACCCAGAATCCATTCTTTCTTCAAATCTGTCCAATTATTAACTGAAGCCAATATTTCAACTTGATCGATATAGCGAACAAGATCATCGCCCATATGTCCAAAAATGGTTCTGGCCGAAGGGTATGACTTAAAATACCAATATTATCCCGATTTCCCCCAACAACCGTGTCTAGAGGAAGCTCAAACCTGTCAGAATCTAACGAACATACAGTGTCAATACTCGAAAGTGAATGCGTAAACTACGTTGCAACTGCTAAAATTACATCATCCTTAAGCTTTATTTGTTGAGTTATCCTTCAGATGAAATTTCTTTCATATTCCAGCATCAGATGAAATATCTTTCATATTCCAGCATAAGTTGCTTGTGGTGGAGAAACAACCCCAAAGTCTAGTCATCTACCGGTCTCATAATGACCAGAGGGATTGATGAAATTAAGCTAAACATAACTACTATTTAGGCATATCTCATGATGAAGATGCTCTAGGTTTGATCTCTGTAGTACCTGTGCAGCTGAGTTAAAAAAAGGCTTTTGGCTTTTCACTTTCTTGTTCTGAGAACATTTATTTGGAGATAATTTTTATATGTTGCGTTACTTTGCTGAGGATAATGCGTTTTTATCTTATTTTTTGTGATGATTTAGATGATACTGAATTTTTTGAACCGATTATTACATCATCTCCAGGTCGCATACATTTTACGCGACAATGTTTTGCTAAAATTAAAAAGCAATTACATGGGGTATTCAATTTTCGATGGTTGGATGGTCCGTGGGTCATGGCATATCCTGCGACACTGAGAAATCGATTACATGCTATCAGGGATCACTGCAAAAAGGCTCAAAAACGGCAGACACTGTGCCAGATCGATTATTTTTATACTATTGGCTAGGTACAGTAAAAGCTTTTTTTCCTAACATTTGCCTCTCTGTGACCTTTGTCAATAGAAATCATGCATTTCATTTCACTCATCTTCAGTCAATTAGTTAAGCATTGTACGTACTTTCTCTATTGCAATGCGAGGTGTTACCCCACATTCATTTAGAAAGAAGTTCTAATTAAGATGTTTAAGTGTGCTCATAACCGCACATTTCGGTACAGCAAGAACACTTAATATTTCATGGTGTACGCATTGATTTATTCAACTTCATTCATTGCATATTCATTATTATTTATTATCGTTTGCTGTATTTTGTTATACGGGGTGTTTCACTGTATAAGGTAGATGAGTGTATTTTTGAGAGGGGTGTAGCATTACATTGCATTTATAAAAATATTCTAAATTGTAAATTTCAATACTTAAATGCCAATTAGGCGAATGCACCAGCTACAAAGAAGACATTTTAAAAGATAAAACAACTCAAAGGCATTATAATCTAAGAGAATAGAAATGCAGATGCATAAATGTTGTAACGTGGAACTGCTAGGAAACACTGACTTTGTAAGTTCCTATGTGTTTATCAAGGTATGCTTGGTAGAATCACGAGTTGTCAAAATTTATTATTATGTACACATATTGAGCAAACCATGAGGTGACAAACATCTGATGTTAAATTAATAAGAAAAGAACTAAATTCAAGAATATGATGAACAATTAAAACAAGAAAGTAAGTTCACATAGAACATTATGATTGGAAAATTCGGGGTCTGACTCTCTTCGCCAGTTGTCTTTCATCGCTGACATTCTGGTCATTAGGCTTTCGGCTGCTGGTCGGTACTCAGACAGTACAAGACTCACTTTAATTGCCTTAAGAGTTGATTCAGAGACAGAGACGAAATGTTAGTCGATGTTCACAATTGTCGTTAGACACCACCAAAGGTCTCGGATCTGAGACAACATACAGAATAAGAGAACACAACTGCCGTCAGATTAATCGCCACAGATCAACAGTAGTAACCAGGTTCATCTCGTCTCAGATAAGACGACTGAGGTTCCAGTACCACTAGGAATGAAAAGGTTATTCTTGTTCATGCTTGAAGTTGCGTTCCAGGGCAAATCTTGTATTCTGGTAAGACACTTGAAAACACACACAGTCTCAAACATTCCTAAAGAATTCAAATGACGTTAAGCTCAGTCAACCAATTGCATTCATGTTTCATTTGTATACTATATAGCAAACCAAATAGAGCTAGACTGATTTGAAGTTACTACTCACAAAAGAGTGTGGGTGGAAATCACTCACTCTCATTGGTATTGAAAATAACTAGTTTTCTCACATCTAAATCATACCAAAGAGAGGAGGAAGGGAAAGCACTTACCAATATATTCGTGCACAAATCATTTGAAACTCCTGTTAGCTGA
This sequence comes from Thermobia domestica, assembly GCF_964235325.1. Lineage (NCBI taxonomy): Eukaryota > Metazoa > Arthropoda > Insecta > Zygentoma > Lepismatidae > Thermobia > Thermobia domestica. The sequence goes on from NC_137470.1 coordinate 97,665,326, forward strand.
GATGCCACGGCATACAAGATTTATTTATGATCGGGACTAGTGAAACATCTTTCCAGAACTTATCAACCATAGTAAATTGAGTTCTACATCTTCGAGCGTTTCTTGACACCGATAATTTTTCTGGACGTCGTTTTGTTAGCATCTTTTGGTCATCTAGGAAATATGTTCATAACATCTTTTATTTGCTGCCTGCAAGGAAATCCTTGTGTTTGTAAAATAATTGTAATAAAACTGTGATAGTGGCTTCTGTGTACCATTAACATTTGTTATCTTCTCCGTGTTGCTTCGTAATGGTCTTACACGTGTTAGAGTTTAGTTTGATTTTCTTGAGATCACTTACTTTCTCAATAAGATTATTCTTACTGGCCCTAGTAGGCATAAGACGATAACCCGACAATGTCCCTTTGATCATTTATCTGCTACAGCAGCGAATATAAAAGTAAGTATTTCGAGTGGTTTTCCTATATTCTTGGTGTGTTCCCAAGCTTACGTTTAAAGTCGAGTAGGAAGTGGTAATGTTCTGTGTTCTATCAACGTCATGAGAAAGCTGGAACATTGCCTGTGTCATTTCTGAGTAATTAACCTTTTCCAAGTGTTCTTGTGAGAGCTACCTTTGTGTGGTCATTCTTGACGTCAGAAAGATTGTCGGAACAAAAGCAATATAGAAAGTTTGATCTTGGTCACCTCGTCTTTACATCTTGGTAATTTGACGAGGATTTTAGGCTCGACATTGTTTACCTCGGGCACTATCTCAGCTATTTCGATATACAGCATTTCGGGCATATCTCCATCAGATGCTGAGTCTAGAGATTGCACCGGACATCATCATTTTGGAAGGAGAGAGGAAGGATCGCGAGCATTATCGTTAGCGGAGAAACTAAACTAGGAGAATTTTACTCTGTCAAAATTACCTTTGTCCATAAGGCCCGGCCTAAACCAGCCCAAACTAGTAGTCCTTAAGTGGGGAATAACGTATTATATCTATGTTCGTGCTCTTAGACGACTAACAGACGTATAAGCAAGATGAAACATGATTTTTCCATTTCTTCTCGTGACTATGGGTGTATTGGTTAGTTATTTTGGACTCCGTCCACCGTGGAAGAGCGAGAGTGTTCATGGGAACAGGGTTTGTTACCAGACTGTATGAAATTTGCCCTTTGATCGAATTGGTCTTAGTTGCTAAGGTGAATATCGCATATCATGTTTTTTTTTTTGAAAAAGTAGGATGAGAATTCGTATATTCAAGATCACCAATAGGTATTGAAGTGGCCATGGTTCCACGTGAAAGTTGTTATCTGAAGAACTGCAACAGCGGCAGCATCGAAATTTAGCCTTGGACTATTCCCCTTAGACACCTATATAAACAAGATGAAACATGACTTATTGGTCATTGCTATATGCAATTTTCATTTCCCAGGGACTTGAGTGAATAGTTCGTTATTTTGGACTCCAGCCAGCAACGGTTATGAAATGAAGATGAGATATTTAATGATCGAAACTTCCCATAGCATTTCCTAATGTTTTACGACGTAGGATGAGAATTCGCATATACAAGTCCCCAGTTGCCTTGTGTACGACGTGAAAGTATTATTTGAGGAACTACATCATCCAAATTTAGGACACTATAAAATATGATGATGCCAGTATTTAACATTGATGAGATATTTTTCGAAACACATCCACGTAGAAAAAGTTGATTTTGCTATAACTAGTATTAAAGTCATTTTTGCAGATAGCACAGGATCAGCTTATGTTAACGAATAGTTTGAATACGTAAATGGAAGTTAGTATGGCCTTGAAGTCACACGTGAAATTGGTTGTGGATAATGTATGTTGACGATACGCTACCTTGAGTAATTAAGAGGGTTGAAAATTGAAGGTTGCTTTGGCCAATGTTTCAAAGTCACGGGAAAGTACTAAATTCATAATGTGCTCTCTAATAATAATGTGCTCTCACCGAGAATCGAACCCGGACCCCATGTAAGTACCAAAAGGCATATGCGCTAACCAGAATAGTACTGGAGTTTAATGTCACTTTTCGGTACCATGGATAAAGTGTACAGAACTTCATGTTTAAAATGGTATTGAATTGTTCAAGGTTTGATACACCTAATAGGGATTGAACCACGAAGAAATATGCGTCTTTGACATGTGTTACCTACTTAAGTTCATACTTAATTAGTTACATACTTAATTCGTTGTCTCGTTAGATTGGAAATTACTTTCCCTTTCTCACTACTGTAATGATAAGAGATAGACAGAGACAGGTTGCGTAAGCTGTTGTGTTTAATGTGTAGCTTACATCGTATATAGCTTTGGTATTTAATAAAATAATAATAATAATAATAATAATAATAATAATAATAATAATAATAATAATAATGGAATTCATCACGTATAGCTTCAGAAGCAAATTGTTGACTTGGCACTGCCTGAGGTTGAATAAGGAACATTATGCATGGAGGCAGCACACGTAGTTGGAATCCTAACTCCTGAAATATGAGAAGCCGTAAAGCCTGGAGAAACGTGTAACGAAACGAAAGTGAAGAAATAATATTTATGATGTAGAATGAAGATTCGGTTTTTGCAACATATGTCCTTGCATACAGAAGAATTTCTCGTATACAGAACTTCGGATTACATGTATTAACTTTGCTACCTTGAGAAGTACACTATTTGTACTCTTCACACACAGAAAACACCCACACACACAGTAGGTGAATAAAAATTAAATCCACCAATGATGGTTGCTGACAAAATTTAGTTTTTGATTATTATTTACCTTCATCTGTACCACATTCTGGGAGCTGGAAACGGGTATTCATTAATTTTTTAGACGCGTAGGTTTGTCGTAGCGGCCATTTTGTATACGCGCCTGAGTGTATTTTGAACTTTTCGGATTATTACGTTTAACGCTATAACTTTTTAAGTTTTAAAGATAATGGGTTAAAACCAAATCCAAATGACCGATTATGGAATGGACAAAATTCTGTGAAAAGTAGACATTGAAACATACTTTAGAACGTCGGGGAAGAAAGCTCTGAACATTGATGTTGGAAACCTAAAATTGTCCGTTTCGGAATGTAGATTTTGAAACTAAATAAATGAAACTCATCTTCAATTTTTTCTACATAGAGACTAGATAATAGACAAAGTTCCAAACATGTTTCCGTTCTGATAACAATATACTTGATTTTTTGGAAAATGTTGAACATTGCTAAATTTTGAAAATCGTGTATTTTCACCATCAATTATCTCAGTGTTACGTAATCCGCCCTAGAGTTCCTGGATTCGATTCCATGTGATATATCTGCATAAAGAAAATTTTGTTAATTTTTTCCTCACTATTGTAGTCTTGAGGCTCAGTGAGCACGCTGTAAACCTCTTTTGTGTTAATAATAAGCACTGGCACACGAGGCAAATTTCCTTTCTTACCATAACTTCCGCTAGGTTAACTAATTTTCTACTTCTGGATTCCTTCATGATTTCCCTGTCTGTCCCGATTTCCCTGTAGGTCTGCATTCTCGAGGAATGCTGAAATATTGACTTAGAAGTTCCTGTTTTGATCGTAAAAAAGGATGATATAATTTGCTGAGCCGCGTGTCTTCCGTGTTATTAGTCTGATGTCGCATTCAAGTCTTTTGCTTAAATGTTAGAATTCCTACCGAGTTTTTCTGCCCCCTTGTGTGGTCAAAATCCGGACACGTTTTGCTGCGGATCGAAGCTGACGTTTGTTTTTCATCACGGGTATGAGAGGTGCTAGTTTGGACACCATCGTCCCATATTTGGGATTTGGAGTAGGATAGAGGCGAAGTTTCATCAAAACCCCGGCAGTGGAAAATTAACAAAACCAGCAGAAGATGAGATATTCCCGGTCTTAGCGATCAGTTCGTTTGGGAGAAAACGCGTGCTCAAAGGGTCCTTTCTATCCATCGCACGATGGGACTTCATCGACTAGAAAATGCAAAGTGCCTATACAACAATCAGGAACACATACATCAAATGTATCTTTAAAAGCATTCGAAGACAATTTTTGCCTTAATCTTTCCTTTATAATATGCCGTGCCAAATATATAAAATTAGTTTGTATTTTGTTTTATTTCTAAACTTTATAAGAACAAGCTACCTTCCTGTAGTTATAAGAAGAAGGGATTCAGATTGTGACGTGTAGTCACATATTAAAAAAGTTTATTGTGAATCTTATTGCAAGTGGTTATGTTTTGCTTATTCAATAAGAGATGGCAGCAGTAGTAGTCTTACTGCTTGGTGTGCTTGACCACGCCTTCTCTTCACCGCGGCTTTCGAGCGCCGTATCTGGTGTTTGTTCATAAGGGAAAGTAACATCGGATAAGAGCAGATGGGACTTCTGTTGAGTGTTTTTGGTTACATGAAGTTTGATTTTGGCTTCCGTCATGCTGTGTGTGTGGGTGTGAAGTTAAAACGGAAAAGAAACTTACATGGAAATTACTTCTTTTTAACAAAAAAAATCTTTAAAGGCTTTATTCAAATAGGTTAAACAAAGGGATTAATTTGACGAGATGGATTTAAAAAGGTTAATTTTTGTCTTAGAATTAAACTTGATTAGAGAATATAATGCTACATAAATATTAAAGATTAAAAAAAAAGGTTCCTAAACTTGTCGTTAGAAAGATAAAAGGCGTAGGTAATGTTATTTGACTCACGGTGATGAACGGGTTTTTCTTGTTAAAACTAGTATGAATTCTCTCTTTTTGCATTTTTGTGCGTGAAATTTCTAAAATCTGTTTAAGATTCTTAAAAAGTGAATTATAATTCCTTCAAGCTAATACGTTTATTGATTAAAGCAGATAAAATATTGAACGATAAAACTTTAAGAACGATAAAAATATTAAAAATAGAGAGTAATTGAATGTAGTTAAAACGGTTATAAAATACAAGAAGTAATTTCTTCAAATAAAAGGGGAATTAAATTTAGGTTTTGTTGTTTTGGGTAAAAAATTAAGAACTTGATGAAAATAACCTTAAATTACTTGAATTTAATTCATTAAAAATAAAAACCTTTATTGGTATGCAAATTAAAACCGGTTCATTTGACTTTAATTAAAATAAGTCGTGCCCAATAGATCCTTAAAAAATTATTAATTGCTTTTGAAACTTCGGATTTAAAAGATATACTTAAATAATTGCGTAAAAGAGATGAATGTGAGACGAGTCAAATCGGCTCCCTTTTCTCCTATAACACGGAAGGGAGTACGTAACTGCTGAGTTTTGGTAAGTATAGATTTGTTTTTTAAAAAAATGTAGATATTAGTTAGATGTACACTATACTGAATGTTGAATAAATTAAATTATAAACGTACTTTAAAAATTAAAAACAAAGTGAATGAATTCCGAACTAAAGATTGTTAAAGTTGATAGTTTTGGAATTTCAAGCAACGGCAACAGTGGAACTTTACCATCTTGCAACTTGATATATTGCTACATCCAAAGTTTGTTTGTTAAAGATAATTAATTTTACTAGAAGTCTTCTCTTTTTCTGCAAAATAGTAACTTTGATAATTTATATAAATTGTTTGAAAATTAAATGTTCTTTTGACTATTTCAAGAAATTTATCTTTCTATTAGATAAGATTAAATTGTGCAGTGCACATAAGTGAATGTGATGTGTGGAAGCTATTGGATATTTTCTTGTTTTTCTTTTTCAGGATAAATTGCACTTTCCGCGTTTAGGTCTTGAAATATGCCTTGCATATAAGACAGTTGGCAACATTAAACCTTTGTGCTCTTTAGTTGTGAGGAAGAATAAGTTCAGTTATTTTACAAAACGCGTTTGCGCATTACATTTAACAGAACTGGTGAATTTCTCATGTATGCAAGATTAGATAGGTATAAGAGTTCAGATTTTCAGTTCATATGTTTGAGTATATTTGTTGTATTAAATTTTAGTTGAAAAGGATAACATTACCATTTCATTTGATCTGAAAATTGCTAAGGTTTCATGGTAGAGATATGCTGTTTTTGGATCTCTGTTGAGCCAGTGGGTCAGATGGTAGACCTGATACTTTATTTATTTAGGAGAAATGTATGTTTATTGCGTCGTTTTATGTTTATAATTTTTTATTAATTTTGTCATTGATTGCAGTTGACTTTATTTGGTGTATTGTTCTGAATTGTTTTTAGCACGCCTCTGCTTATTTATTTTTTCCTTTCTGATTGTTTATATGTTGCGACATCTTGCTCAAAATTATAAGTTATATAATGATGTATGTGATAATTCAGATTTCACCGAGTATTTCGAACCTATTGCGTCTTCGTCCCCTGGGAAGATATATCTTACTCGAGAATGTTTGGATCGTGCTAAGCGTAATCCCTTTATGATTTTGAGTACCCGTCAAGATCGCTTCTTCTAGTTTCGAGAAATTCCGATATTGCAGTGGACGGTACTCAAGACAATATCGGCTTACTTAGGCATATACTTCGTCCGAAACCTTTTTTGGGCGCATGGGTGACGATGCGGTGCGATATGTGGACCAGTTTAAGGTGTTGACAGAGGTTAATAACTGGCCAGATGCCAAGAAATAATCGATTTTAGGGTCTCTCTTAAAAGAATCTGCGTTCTACTGGTTCGATAATATTTCAAAACAGCCGGACTTTCCGGATATGATACGACCAATTTAAAAATAAGTTTAAGGACGTGTTTAATAATGTTTTGTTGCCGCAGCTCACGGAAAGCGGGATGAGGAGGAGAGAACACGTATTCAATGAGTCTGTGCACTAATTCAATGAGTTCTTTCTTATGTATATGCGAAGCGCAATTTGATTCTTGGGAATGACAAGGAGGCTCCCGTTCAGAAACAAGTACAATTAATTTTCGATGGTTTAATTCCTGAGTATATGAAGGTGGCTATAAGAAAAAAGTATGATACGGTAGAGAAATTGGTGCAGTATTTGCTAGATGAGGAAAAGGCTCTTGTATTGTTAGCAAGGAAGTCAATAGAAAAGTTAACGAAGCAAAATCCTTTTCTCTCGTATTCGGCTTCTCAGCTTAATCCTTTCGAATTGCAGCCTAGTGTGGTTAATCTTTTCGAAGTGTAATTTCGCAAAATCAGCAATCTCAGGCTGCCTCGTGGACTTTCAGCTCCGAAGCAAGCGACTGAGGACTTTAAAGAGCAACTGTCAGTTATTCAGAAACAATTGACCCAGCTATCTTTACAAGGACAGTCTGGGAACAGAAACAATGCTTCACGTAATAATTTCCGCCGTAATGGCAATAACCGTAGTAATCGTGATAGACGTAATTTTCTACCGCGTCAAAACAACGCTCAGCAGTTTGAACAGCGAACTTCACGAGGTAATCAGGATAATAATAATAATAATAATCAACCTAATAGGCGTCACGTCATTTGCTATAAGTGTGGTAAGGAGAACCACCTCGCTGCACATTGTTTATGTAATTTAAACTAACTGGAAGGGTTGATGAAAAAGGCCATCAACTCTCAGGCGTCTCAAAGTCCCTCTGCAGGTTAGTAAAGCTCTTCCTCATGTTTTAATACGCCTAAACGGTAAAGACGGTCCTATCGTTTTAGATAGTGATTCTCAGATTTCATGTATCTCAGCCCAAATGGTTCCACGTAAGGTTCAAACTCTACCCACAAATAGTGTTTTGAGAGGGGTCACGGGGAAGACGTTTCCTCTTAATAGAATAGCATTGGTTGGATTCCGGCTGGGGTGGGAAATATTTTGTCATCCTTTTGCCTTTTTCCTGGTTACCCCCACCCCCTCTTTTGAGTCAAGATATTCTGCTCGCGCATGAGGCAGACCTCGATGAGAAAAGTTGTACATTGGAGATCACTCGATTTGGGAGAATCCCACCCTCCACTTTACGGCATTCTGAAAGAGTTTACGCGATTACCACAGAGTTAGCTACTCTTATCACTCCAGTTTTTAAAGTGGCGTCCTGTACTCTGTTGCCCCCCGATCTAAAGTGTGTGTACCTTTCCGGAAATTTTACGATTTAGTTGGATCTAGAGATTGGTTACGACCCACAACTTTTATTTCGGGAGTGATTAACCTTTTAGTGCAAGAATGCTGTGTTGACAAGGCAAATTCTTTTATATGGGTTTCTAACCCCACTAGTAGAGGATATCTATTGTGAAAAATAAAATATTAGGGCAGGCAGTGGACAACGAAACTGAATATCTATGTACGAATGTAACACTTCGAGATGGTTCTCAGACAGCTGACAACCCTAAATTTGACTGTTCCCGAGTTGATGGAATTCCGAGTTCCCGGAATTTAAGGATGTGTATAGTTGATCCTCGAGGATTTTTCTCAGGTTCGGGGTTATGAGCATGATATCCAACTTAAGGTTCCGCAACCTGTAAACATCAAGCTTTATGCAATCCCGTACCATCTTCGGGATGCTATTAGTGACCATATTGAGCTGTTGTTAAAACAAGACGCGAGTCGGCCGTGCCGTTCTCCATGGAATTCTCGCATCACATTGATGTGCAAGAAGAATGGCCCTTATCAATATTTAATTGAACTCAGGGGGGTTAAATGTCACGTCATCGCCTCGACTTTCCCAGTACCGGCGATGCAAGACATCCTAGAACGCTCTAGTGGTCACAGATTTTTCAATAGTTGTGATCTCACCTCGGGTTTTTACCAAATTAAATTTACGGAGAGCAGCCAATTGATCACTGCTTCCTCTGTTCCTCTTGAGAAACAGCACTGTTTTAAAGTTTTGCCGATGGGTTTAGGCACAAGTCGAGGTGCATTAAATGACTTTCTGAAGCTCACACTCCATCGCTTAGTAAAATAATATTTATTATTATTTGGACGATATAGTTTGGAGTGGAGATTCCTTGGAAAAAGTTTTGCCAAGTTGTTCGAAAGATTGAGAGACCAAGGACTGAAGTTATCACCAGAGAAGACCAAACTGAGGCATTTTTCATTGGACTTACTGGGGTGTACTGTTTCACAGCATGGGATTTGGAACTCAGATCGAATTACGGACTCTATTCGATCCGTAGAGGCCTAGAACACAGAAGTAGTTGAGGAGTTTTTTTTAGGGCTGTGTTCCTTCTTGCGTACTGACATTAAAGAATTCTCGACCATTGTGGAACCCTCGCAGACGCTCCTTAAAAGAAATTTGATTTTCAGGTGGGCTGCGGGCCAGCAACAGGCATTTGATAGGATGAAGCGGTGGCATATGCGGTGGCATATGCCCCAACCTTAATGCGTTTCCATCCGAACAGAGATGTGTACGTCTTCTGTTACGCTTGCCTCCAGGGGTTGAGCGGGCCCGTTCTGCTTCTTGTAGCAGAGCAGTTGGTCCTCACGAGAAACGTTACCTCCTACTGGATCTAGAACTTTCTGCAATTACATTTACGTTAAGACGTTTTAAATACTTTTTATTGCGCCGTCATTTTTACCTAAAACAGATTCACGTTGTTTGGTCTATCTCCGGCAAACTAAGAATGTAGCGAAGTTTGCCCGCATATTAGCAGAGTTGGTACAGTACAATTGCACCATCTCACACCTGCCAGGGAAAATGAACACTTTAGTAGATACTCTTCCATGAAATGCCAACTGTGAACGTGACAATGTGGACAAAGAAAAGAATCTTCAGGATCCTCGTATGTTCTTTGTGCGGTTGGACGATAAGTTGAAGGATGAACAGCGGAAGGACCCCTACTTCACTGATATCACCTTTTTGGAAGAGAGGACGTCGCAGGATTATGATGTTGAGTGGGAAGCGCTATGTTGTGAACTGAAGTATGGTATTTTACATCGTAAGCATCGCCTTCCACCTGGGACGCAGCTGTTGCCGGTAATTCCAGCATCACTGCGCGACAAAGTGTTTCAGTTGGCATACGAGTCTACGTTTGGAGCCTCTCATTCTGGTTGCGGTAAAACGTACCTGGTGCTGATGAAGTCAGTCTATTTTCCCTTCATGAAGCGATATGCGGCTGGCCGATGTCGGAGATGCCAGATTTGTCAGCGTTTTGAAAGCCATCGGCGAAACCGCCAGGAATTCTCCAAACGATGCCTTCTGTCCCGCCCTTATGTCGCGTGGGAATTGATGTTTCCGGACCATAATCTGATGCTAATATTTTGAGGCACAAATACATAGCCATAGCTATCGACTACAATACCTGATACGGCGTAATGGCTACTTTGGGTGACCAGTTTGCGTCCACACTCGCCGACCTTCTTTACCAAAATGTGTTTCTCAAATTTGGTCTCTGTAAGGAAATTATGGTGAATCGCTCCACCGCCTTTTAGGTCTTCATTATGTCAAGAGTTGTGCAATGTTTTGTTAATGGAAATTACGTTTTTCAACCCTTATCAACATCAAGACGCGGGTATGGTCGAAGTGACCTTCAGAAACTTAATGGCTCTTTTAAAACTGAAACTAGACCCGTCTAATCAGGGTAGTTGGGTTGAGCATGTACCTGCCATTATCTTTTCGCCCAATATTTACCATTAACCATTCGACTTCTTTCTCGTCTTTTTATTTGCTTCTTGCTTTTGAACCGTATTTGGAGCACCAAGGTATTGTTAATGGTCCCTGACTGCATATTTCCAATGAAGACCGGCTGGCAGTACTACAGGATGTACGCGAGAAGGCGCAGGACAAATTATTTGATCGCTCCCGAACATCTGAAAAGTCTTTTAACCAACGCCACACTGCTGTTAAATATAATATCGGCCATAAATATAATAAATAACAAATCGGTTTGGATTTTTGATTCCTCCAGACGCCTTGGCCATGCAAAAGCCTTCTCGGGACAGTACTTTGGACCAGGTGTTATTGTTCGTATGGATAATGCGAATGCCTATTTCTTCAAGTACAAAACGCCGAAGGGGAGAGAGAAGATTGAATCTACTGCTGTGACCAGAGTTAAGCCTCATTTTCCGGACGACCCACCACCAGAGGAAGAAAATCTAGAACGCCTCGATGATGTTGTGCATGTTCATAAGCAGGATTTGTGTATGGAAGACGACCGAAGGTTGTACCTGCAACAGACGACTTTAACTACAACTTTGCATGAACCTATCCAGCTTATGGATGCTGTTGATATGACAAGGCTACTGTCACTCTCTGCGTTGGTTTTAAACCTGGAATTGAAAGACCACTATACAATATCAACGATGGGACTAATGAGCAAGTTAAAATTTATCATGGAGACATCGTTAAATTAAAATTTGACGCCAGTGAGACGCGGACTTCTTTTTCTGACGTGGATGGTGCCATTCATAGAGCGGCTCGTGAGCAATTCTTTGAGATGAGTAGGAAAATTGGTTCTCTGAAACCGGGAGAAGCTAAAATTTCTCCAGAGTTTAATTTACCAGCAACTCAGGTAATATTTGCTTGTGCACCAAGAAACAACGACAATCACAGTTTGAAACGTTGCTACTTAAATTGTTTGCAATGAGCTATTGAGAATAATTGTCGCACATTGTCTTTTTCATGTGTTGGCACGGGTGCGTTTGGGTTTGATAAGCGACAAGCAGTGAAGATAGCCTTATCTACAGTACGCAATGTATTGTAGACAAACCTGAATGACTTTGATGCCATTGTGTTTTGTCTATATGTCGAGGTCAATAAAACGATATATGAACACAATCTACCTGCTTATTTCCCCAAGGATGCTAAATGTGGTAGTTAAGCACTTATCGTAGTGTTAATACAACAGCTTAATCTATGAGTCCTAAGACATTTTTTGTTATCTCTGAGAAACCATATGGAAAAGTTACAAGTGATACCAATTTATCTTCTGTACATTTGCCTTGAGGGAGTAATTGCGGGGACTCGCTTATACCTGGTTCGCCTTGGAAGAGCTATCTTTTTTCCTCTCTCTCTCTCCTTCTTACCTGCAAGAAATTTAAAATACCCCGAATTAGACATTGAAATATATATATTTGGAAGAGTTAGCTGCTACCTTATCTCTATTTTTCTATCTACTTATGTAATACGATAAACCTAGGCTTTATTATTTTCTCCTTGGGCTTCGGCCAATTCCTGGTGATTTAGACTTTGACATTTATATACCTGATTTGACTTTGCGCGCAAATACATACTTGATTTATTGATTTACCTATGCATAGGATATGTTTCCCGGATTATTTTTTCTTCCTTTCCTGATTTGGACACAATTTATTGAATACTTGACGTTTTAAACATGACTTGTCATACTTTCCATGACTTACTTCCGTCTTTAAGTTGACATTAAGCGGATTGTTTTACTACCTGTGCACATTTGTCGTCATTGTTTATGAATTTATCAGAACAAGAGTACCTATGTTGACATGCTAAACTTCGTATGTGGAGTTTACCTACTATGATAATAAGAATGTATTAGTATTTGCGCCATTGCACAACTTTATAATTTCAATAGTTGTATTATTATTGAAATTATAAAGTTGTGCACATTTATTGTCTCGTTCTATATTTGATATTTATTGACACCTTTTTAGAACTATTTGCGTTTACATATTAGTAACATGGATGAAGAATAAGTTTATAATGTATACGTATAATCAATTTTGTGTTATTTTCGTATATATATATAGGATTAGGGAACATATAGTATTAAGGAACATACGAGAAATAAGGGACATACGGGCTCTGTCTTTTCTTGGTGTTGTGGAGTCGCTACTCATAGCCAACTTTCAGCTTACCAGCAGAAGCAGGCTACCATTCTCGAGTTGCACCAGTTACTTTTACGGAATTCAATTTTTATTCAGAATGCTTCAGCAGAATTTTTAATCGAAATTGGATTAAGGATTTTCAAAAGATGAAATTTTTTTTCGAAAATAGTTTTGGATCAATCTAAGGTAAAATTTTGCTAAAACATTACAAAAGTTTGTTGATAAGGATCGGTTGGAGACATTTTCTATTCTAGGCGAGTTTTATCAATTATCAATGCATATTAAAAATTGGTAGATTTGCAACGCTATCAAACCTCAATTCAGAGCTGAAGACTAGGTAAATTAGATCCTATTTTAATACCTTACAATGTTTAGGAAGCTGTATTAAGGGCTCTAGAAAAATCATTAGTACCTAAACGTTTCCTTTTGGCTATACCTTTGTCTAACATTGATATCTACTACACATTAAAATTACTGTCATGTAACATTTTTGATACACACATTTTTGCACATCTTAAAAACCCGAGAACGTGACACAGTATTTAAACTCTATTCCGTCAAAGCTATTCCGTTTGGATACCACAATCAAACTTGTTCTATTAGTGTTTATCCTAGTTATGTTGTTTTCCGATCTCAAATTTTGGCTCTACTCATTGTTGGAACTGATTTACTCTATTACGATTTGCAGACCTCCAATTTGTGTAAGATTCCGTCGCACATAGTTTTCTCTTCATAATTGGCACTCTGTCTTTATAAGGGTTTCTTTGGAACTACTGTTAGCGATATTTTGTCAGCTTGTTCCGCATACTTGAACCGCATACGTTTGTTTTAACTCACCCGCCCTCTACTATACAATTGGTTTCTGCAAGAAATATTACTCTTTTGGATGTTTCAACTAAAGCCAAATATGGATCTTTGTTAATTTCTTTGCCCTGTGATGTTACCTTAAGGGTCTCCGACCACTTAAATTTATTCGCTAAAACAGTGCTCCCATGTTTGCAGAACCATTTCACTTCACCGACTGTATGGGATTTCTTTCCCGGATTTTTGACTGCAAATAGTTTTGTGCATCTGAATCAAAAGTTTCACGAGGTTTTTAATAATTCGAAGTTATTGAATTTGAGCTGGAGATTTACAGTTCCACACTTAAATTTGTCATCCTCCTCTGTAGTTCTTATACAATTATCTACGCCAATTTACTATTGAGAGAATTTTGTGCCTACATTCCTAGTCTGTTGGAACATACTCCTAACCTTAGCTATTGGGTATTTGCTCTATAGACACGATTTCTTTTTGTGCGCTCTATTTTTTCGCAAAGTTAGAGCCGATCATATTTCCTTCGATCAGGACGTTTTATAAATTATTGCCCATATTTTGGAAATTTCATTACTTTTATTGGCAGTGTTCTTACTTTTTAAATTATATGAACGCGGTATTGCTTTTAGACGCAACATTCATTTACATTGACGAAATAGTCTGCCTCCCTTTCTCCTCCTGCTTCCTTACATAGCCAGCGTACAATAGTTACCGTTTCTAACCTTGGTTCGTACTTGAATGATTACGTTCCCTTCTGAGCTTCCTGATTGGTTACTTGTGTTTTTTCTCACGTCTGGAATAAAACAACTATGACCTAATGGTAATCTTAGTATGATGTCTCGCTAGTATTTTGTAACTATATTTTATGAATATCTAAACATGTTATACATATATATATATATATATATATATATATATATATATATATATATATATATATATAATAGTTATTATTATTAATTCTTATTTTTTTAATTAAACATGCAATATTCTCTCCAACTATAAGCTGTTATCAGCTATAATATTATTAAATGGTTACATTATTGACGCTAATACTTCTTTGCGTCCGAGTGCGTTTGTTTGTTCTTCGTTTGCGTTGCCTCGTTCTTCCGACGCGTACTCCATCTTTGGCGGAACTTTTTTGTTTAGGCCATATAATGTTAGTACGTCTGCAGTGAACTATGTTAGTATCTTTTTAGTGCTGTTAAATTGTTATGAAACATGGAAGAGTTATTTTTTCTACTACAATCTACGACTACAATTAAAGAATCTACGACTGTGTGTTTGATTTACGTTATTTATGGGCAGCTTAAAACAAGTTGTTAGTGGAAGTGGAAACATCAATATTTGCTTTATTTTCGCATATATTATAATGCAAATTTCTTTATGTTTTAAACATTAAATTCTTAGTATGGAAGTAACATTAGTAGATGGCCAGTCTCGGTCTGCGTTGTTTCTGTTACCTGTGAGGAGAAGAAAATTACCTTTAGTACAATGATATTGTAACCGGCCAGTTATAAACTTTTTATTTGTGTTGTACTTTGGTTCTAAATTCAACTCTTAAAGATGAACAAAACAGTAAAAGTTTCCTTTATCTAAATACAGATTAAAACTCTATAATAAAATGTTAAGAATTATGTAATTTGTCTGCGAATTCGTTTTATGTGCTGAAGACAGTTTGACTTACATAATGAACTTCCTCATTATGTAAATCTTGCGTTGACAGATTTCTTCGTCTGAACCAAATTCCGACTTGTACATGAACCCGAGTTTCTGGGTCATGGCATGGGTCTACGTCACTTTGGGTAATAACCTCAACCAAAGAAATAGTATATAACCTCACGATATTTCCGGGATAAAAAAAGAGCGACCAGAGATTACATCGTCGATAGTCTCAATGTAACTAAGTTATTTGAAACAATTTTGTCTTGAGACTTCGAACATTAAATTCTACATCAGATAAAATTCGGAAAGTCACTGTTGTGTCAATAAGGACTTGGGCTGAGATTGGGCCTGAAGTGGCTGTCGTGGGACAATAATCTTCAACAAGAAAATCAGGTATATGCTTAAGGAATCTGTCAACTGCCAAAATGTCTCTACATATAAACCAATTCACAAACATCTCATGACTTCACTAAAATTAAAATCAATCACACATTTGATGCTTGTATCTTTTATTCACGCCTAGAATTTCCTAGTTTATTTAATGTTACGTAACACTTCTATCAGGAGTATAGGACGGAGTCGGTTATGTTTAAGAAAGAAAACATCTCGCAATGTACCCCCATTAGAATAAACCTTACGCATAACCACATGGTGGAAGACGCGTTAGGCTTACGCCTTTTCAAAGATCCTAGGTTATTGTAAGATCTTAAAAAAAAGTAAAATGAATTTTAATCTTTAATAATGAAACAATAATATAGATATAATTTATAAGTTACTTTAACATGTAGGTGATTATTAATAATGTTAAAATGGTATAAGGGATTGACTCGTATTTAAGATATACAGGTTTATAGGTTCAAGGTTCTTATTTTATTAATGTTCTTAGGTGAATGATATGTCTCTTAGACAAGTTATAAGAAAACAAAATGAAGCAATAGACGAATTAGACAGTACATTAGATCAGATTCCTCAGTGTGTTACTCCTCCTAGACAGATAAAATACGTAATTACTCAGGTATCTGATACAAGATTAACGCTTAGAAGTACGAACAATTCTGGCAATATTAGTAGCGATCAAGGTCACTCAAACATGCAGGCTAATCCAGTAACGGTAAACATACAGGCAGATTTATGCAAGCTACCGCGTTTTGATATAAAGTCAGGAAATGACATAGTTGCATTCTTTGAGGAATTTGACGACGCATGCCAAATCATTGGTTACGATGATTATAAGAAGAAATAGTTATTGCCACCTGTTTTCAAAGGTCAGTGTAGGCAATGGATAAAAATATTCTTAGACAGGAACGATGTTGACAATGCACAGTATAATAACTTGAAAAAGGAGTTAATAGAAGAATTTCGAAATTCAAATTTTGCATTAGACATTGAAGAAAGAATTAGGGATAGGTTGCAGAAGGCAGGAGAGCCTATAATAAATTTTGTATATGACATGTTAGCCCTTATGGAGAAATTTGACAAAGACATGGACGATACGAAGAAGATAGGGTTAATAGCATCAGGGTTGCTACCTTACTATATAGACAAAGTAGGAATAAAGACATACGACACTATTGATGAGTTTATAGAAGATTTGTTAAAGGTAGAGAAAAATAAATGTAAAATAGAAAGAAGCGTGAAAAGGGAAAAGAGAAAAAAGAGTCAGTTTCGGTGCAGGGATTAATAACTAGAATTAAGAAACCAGTACGAATAGGAGGTTCATCAGATAGTGATACAGATGATGATAAAGTAGTGACAGCTAAGGAATCAAAGAAGTCTCAGAGTAGTCAAAAAGACTCAGTAGAAAATAAAGAAATTAAGGTAGAACCATCATCTAGTACGCAAATGGCGCGAATAGAAAAAACACTAGAAGAGTTAAAACTAACAATGATTAGTCAGGCACAAACAGTAAACAATACAGAGAAAGAAAATTATTCGTCTCAAAATTTTCGAGGTGGAAAGCAAAAGAATTTTAGAGGCCAAAATAAGCAAAATGGTCAGAACTCGAATAATGGTAGAAATTCGAATAACAGAGGAAATTTTAATCAGAATAAAGGGAACTGTTCTCAGAATAGAGGTAATTTTAATCAGAATAGAGGTCGTGGTAAAAGACGTTATCAAAATAATTACAATAATACTAAGTGTTGGAATCAATGGAACGGACCACCACAACAGTATCCTGTTTATTATCAGCCAGTACAACCAAAGGGGCATAACAGTTATTTAAATTACAATGCTGTACCTTTTGTACCATATGGTCAGGGTTGTTCCACATGTAAAAACTGTCAGAATAATTCAATGCAGGGAGTTCAGCAAACTTTAAACTAGAAAAGACTGTAAACGGTAGAGGCGCATTTACAGGTTGTATGGTTAATAAGAAAAAACAAATATTAGCCTCCATTCAATGTGAGAATGAAATGATATTCTTACCAGTTTATATAGAAAATAGAAGAATGAAAGCTGTCATAGATTCTGCATCCCAATTGTCCATAATAAATGAAAGTTTAATTACACCTGATGCAGCAGTTAGGAATATTGAGACTAGGATTAAGGGAATAATTCAGAATTATATTTCAGTAAATGAAATAGCAATTGTTCGGTTTTCCATTGCTGGGAAAAATTTTCACCATAGCTTTCGAGTAATAAAAGGATTTCCTCATGATTTGTTACTAGGCAATGATTTCTTACATCCGCACGAAATGAAATTAGATTATGGGAACAAAACTTTGACTTTACACAGATTTGGGAGACCACCCAAGAAAATAACAAAAAGTGACAAAACACCACTTCCGGTTTCTGAGAAAGTACATAATATCTTAAAAACATGTATAGTGCCAAAATTTGTTTTGAGTAAAACAGTGTATTTTCCACTTAGAAGTAAATAAAGTACATGTTCCAGTAAAATTAGTAGATTCATGGTCAGGAAACGAATATTTGTTGGAGCCAAACAGAAAGCTAGAACATGCCTATAAGATATTCATACCGAGAACTCTACTATCTAAAGAAGAGAATTTGCTAGAAATTACAAATCCTTTAGAGAGGAAAGTAGTTTTGAAAGTGAATACAGTAGTAGGTTATGGAGAAGACTATGTTAGGGAAGAAAATGTTATACAGTAAATAGTGAAAACTCAGAAAATGAAATAGAAAAAGAAAGGCTGAAATTTGATGAGAAAAAACTAGTGATAGGACAAAAAGCAGATCTTGAAGTTAGAAAGAAATTAGTAGATCTCTGTTATGAGTTTAGTGACATATTTGCATGGGATTCTAGTACTATTGGAAGGGTGAAAAACTATGAACATCACATAGAACTTAAAACAAGAACACCTTTTCACCGTCCCCAATATCCCTTACCGGCAGCATGTAAGTCATTGGTTCGTGACCAGATTAACACACTTTTAGAACAAAACATAATAGAACCTGCGTCTAGCCCGTATAATGGCCCAATGCTATTTATAAAGAAGCCAGATAACTCGCTCCGGTGTGTTTTGGATGCCAGGGTCCTCAATAAACATGCAGTTTTTAATTCAACGTCATTACCGCCTATACATAATATTTTGTCAACAATGGGAGGACATCTTTGGTACTCAGTCTCTGACGTAAAATCAGCCTATTTTCAAATCCCAATTACTGAAGAATCTAGAGATTGTACAGCATTTAATACACCAGGCTTAGGGAGTTACCGTCATGTATTTCTACCACAGGAATATCTATCAGCGCCCGCGATCTATAAAAGAATTATGTCTATAACGTTAGCAAATGTTGCCCCAGAAAACGTATCGTTCTATATGAATGACATTTTTGTATATTGTAACAATCAGGAGCAAATGGTGGCCATTTTGCGTAGTGTATTTGAAAGATTAAGGAAAGCAGGTTTGAAATTAGCAGAAGAAAAATGTAAGTTCTTGCAAAATCAAATAATTGCTCTCGGACATATTGTTAGTCCTATGGGTTTTCAAATCTGTGACAAAATTATTAATGCTATCAAGTGTTTTCAAACACCAAAGACACCCAAACATTTAAAATCATTTCTTGGGTTGTGTAATTATGTAAGAAAATACTGCAAGGACTATGCCTCTTTGGTGGAGCCATTACAAATTATGCTTAGAAGAGGAAAAAAAATTGAGTGGATGGAAGAGCACGAAACCGCGTTTCAAAATTTAAAAAAGTACTCTTGGAAGCTCCGATTCTTTCACCTTATGTAGAGGGAAGACCCCTACTATTATGTACAGATGCATGTCAAAAATCGATCGGAAGTTGTTTGCTACAAAAGCAAGAAAATGGTCAATGGACACCACTGGGGTATACAGCAGATTATTAAGACCAACGGAACAGAAACACCACATAGTAGAGCTTGAATTATTATCAATTTTATCAGCTTGTAAAGCGTTTAATTTTTATTTATACGGGAACGAATTTGAACTTTACACAGACTGTAAATGTTTGACCTACCTTAAAACCGCCCCTAAATTATCCCCAAAATTGGTTAGATGGGCATTACATTTAGAGGATTATAAATACATACCAGTGCATGTGAGAGGCGATCACAATCCTAGTGATATATTAAGTAGGGACACGAATATAAAACCAACAAAGGAAGACTGATTTTGATGAGTTAAATACATTCATGGCATTTGAAATTAGGGATGGCCGATTGTTTAGAAAGCATCGTTTCGCAAATAAAGTGAAATACTTGCTTTGCATTCCTTATTCATTACGCGAATATGTTTTTCAAAAACTTCACACAGACCAGTACGGGGGAGGTCATTTTTCTTTCAGAAAATGTTATAATAATGCATTAAAAAGATATACATGCCAAACATGAAAAAGTTTTTGCATGATAAATGCGCAACTTGCATCACTTGTCAAGTTAATAAGAGAAGACCGGGGAGAACACCATTGCACCCCCAAACTTATCCGCAATACGCGCCAATGGAGTCAATTTGTATTGACGAATGTGGCCCTCTCCCATTATCAAGCACCTACAGGCATAAGTATGTGTGTATAATGGTCGACATGGCTACGCGCTTTACCATTGCTAAATCGATACCAGACTTAAGCGCCGATTCCATTAGTCAAGTTATTTATGATGAAATAAATTTAAAATATGGTACCAAAACAAATAGTATTAGATAAGCTATCTGCACATAAGGAAAAATTGATGGAGGAAATGGCTGAAAAGTTCGGTATTTACCTATATTTTGCAAATACAGGGGCACACTATTCTGCAGGTCTAGCTGAACGCACGAATGACGTAATACAGAATTGTCTAAAGCACTATCTAGACAAAAAGATGACGAATTGGGACATTTTATTACCGTCTATTATTTTTACATTGAACTCTCATGTTCATGAAGGAACGAAACACACTCTGTTTTTCTTACTGCACGGTTTCGAACCGAGGACACAATTAGATGCTTCTTTAGATATTTCATGCGAATATGAAGAGAACGAAATGCGACTTGAAAACTTAAAGGAGACACGAGATTTAGCGTACAGGAATCTTCAGCGAAGATTCAAAACCCAGAAAAAATATATCGAACAAAAGTTCAAATCACAACAATTTGAACCGGGTCAACAGGTTCTCATTCAAGATATTGCACAGAAGCCGGGTGTTCCTGCATGTTTCGGACAGAAATTTAAAACGCGAGGTGAAATTTTAGAAAAAATAAACGAGAATTCGTATCGAATCAAATATCTAACAGACAAAAATAAACAGAAGGTTGATACATTCGACATAAGAAGAATAAAACCATTCAATGTTGCACACGCTGAAAACGTAAGATGATTTCTTAAAAAAAAAAAAAAAACGGGTGTACTAAAATAATTGATGTATTAATTTATTGGTATAACTAAACATATAGTTTCATAAAATAAAATAAATAGTTTCATTATAGTGAGGATAGTATTTTCTACTTTTCAGGGAAAATGCGAGTATTAGAAATTCTATTCTACTACATTATGGTAATGTATACTACTGCCAGTCCACAACAGTTTACTATGGAAAAATTATTGATAGCCGTATCGCAAAATTCTTTTGCAGTGCACACAACAGAAGACATTTACACTACTTTAAAAATACATATAAACTTTCATGAGGCAATACCGGTAGTTTCAGAATGTCCTGGACTAAAAAATATAAAAGAGGGAATTCGGAAAAATGAAAGACTTTTTAGGGAAAAAATTATGAATACAATTCCATGTGCGTTTCAATATCAAAACGGTAAAGCTTCTTGTATACATTCTAATA
This sequence comes from Thermobia domestica, assembly GCF_964235325.1. Lineage (NCBI taxonomy): Eukaryota > Metazoa > Arthropoda > Insecta > Zygentoma > Lepismatidae > Thermobia > Thermobia domestica. The sequence continues at coordinate 97,686,690 of NC_137470.1, forward strand.
GAAACAAAAGATCAATATTTTCCTGGATTTTAGGACTTGGTTCAATTGGGTTATCTACTTAGAACTTAATACAACAACAAAAAATTATCATCTTCAATAGAGACATTAAGGAAACATGATGAATTATTAACTGGAGAAATCCAAATTTTAAAGAACCGATTTAATGATAAAATAAAAACAATTCATAATGTAGTAATAACAGTTAAACATGTTCTTCCAGATTTTAGAAATCAATTGGACTATATTTTTTGTAGAATATCTGCTATTCAACAACAATTGCTTTCTAATTTTTTGATGCATACGGCGCAACAACATATTCTGGAAATGTTTTCAAATATTATGGCTAATGAATTTACATTCCATATTTTAAATAATAATCAGGCGCTCAGATTTTTAGATTAACACGATATTTTGAAATCAACACTTTATATTCATGATTTAGGCCTGTTTTATAAACTGTCTAGTATATATTTAGTACGCTTCGATTTGGAATCAAATAATCTAGATTTGTTATTACGAACACCAATTATCTATTCATCAAGCATATCAAAAATGTACGAAGTAAAATCTTTAGGTTTTCTCATTGGTAACAAAAAGTACTATTATGATTTACCAACAACAGCTTATTTGTCAAATGGAAAGTTTCATAGTCTAGAAAAAGGGTTATGTGAATGGAAATCTTTTCTTTATTTTTGTTATACTACAACTATTACTATAACACCTCAATCAGAATGCTTAAATAATATTGTACTGAATAAGACCTTAGAAGGATGTACATTGTTATCCGAAACATATAAACCTAAGCTGATTTTTCAATATACGAATGCAGGGATATTATATTCATCTCATATTCCAGGATATAAAACAATAAGACTAGATAATCATATGTTAGAATCGAAACAATTGGAATATGGGAAAAACCAATCTTATTTTCTAGCATATCATGAATTTGATAGCTTAATATTTAATAATACAGTCTTACCGACACGAAAATTAGTTGAAGTTAAAAATGGTAAAATTAATTTAGTGGGAAATTGGTCAATGTTTCATTTAAATCTTACAAATTCGACCTATATTTTAGATAAGGTGGCGGATGATTTAATAAATTTACAGATCAATTCAACAATAGTGGCATTACAAATGTCTCATTCAACTATAACATTTACTATTATAATAATATTAGTTTTGGTAGTGTTGTTGATAGTGGCATCCATCCTTACTTATATAAAAGTAGTCAGACTTATAAACAAATACAAAGTAAATAATATAGAATAATTGGAACTTACTAGACAATAAAGTGCAAGGTAGTATTAATCTAAGTTGATGAAACAACTGTAGTAAATATGTAAAAGTAAAAAAAATAATAAGAAAATCCTAGTTCATTATAAGTAACAGCAATTTTTATATTAATAAATTAGAAAATTATGTTAAGGCACGTTATCTTCCTGTCAATTAGTGCAATATTTTAACATAATAGTCTAACATTATGAAAATAGTCAAGTTCAACATCTAGGTCATCAACGAGAGAAGTATTTTGCATTTTGGTTTGGGCAGCGAGACGGCCCGCTGCTTTATCTACCAAAGGCCCATCGAGATTAGACTAAATCCTAATCTCCTCAGTTCTTGAAAATCAAAATGTAAAAATACAGATATGTTATTATGTAAAAAAAGACTACTACCGCCACCCTAAAATGAAAATAGAAAAAAATAGCACTAGACTTGAATACTAGGGAGAAACTAGAGGAAAAGAATAGAAACGCCTGAGTTACCTTTTAATTATGTACTCGTACACAAAATAACTTACTTTAATAAAGTATATATATCAAATAATATTTTAGCATATGCATATGTAATTATTTATCTAGTAATATATACGTATGATTATAGTATTATATTTTAGTAAAACATATTATTTAATGCATATAGACTTAATATTCATTAAAAAGAAGAATTTATTATTGACTATAGAATAGGTTAGTATAATTTAAAAGATAAGAAATATTAAGTTAGTCATTAATCACTTGTATTTGTAAAGTAGATTGATCTCATGTGGTTTAAATAAATATGATTCAAAGAATCATTCAAGAAGTACCACATACCTTAGGTTAATTTTATAGATATGGATTTAATTTACACAATTCAAAGAATTGAAATGGTTCATCTATATCAAAAGTTGGATAAAGAGGCCGATTTTATTTAAAAAAGAAAAGAGACTACGGATAGGCCATGTAAATATTCATTCAAAAAAAAAGAATGAAAGAAAGAATAGATACAAGTTCATACATTGCTCCATTTCTTTTATTTTCAGAATGGAGACTTCAAAGATATTGCTATTTATCTCCCTTGGTCTTGGAGTGTTCGTTTCTATAAAGGTATTAATATATATAATCTGTATATGTAAGTCCAGCCGCAATAATATAAGTACACTCAAACAACAAGCTTCAAAGCCACATTCAAAACAAACACTACAAACTGGAAATTCCATCAAACTCGATGTAATTGATTCATCGAAAAGTAACACGAATACTAATACGCAACATGAGGTTCGAACATCTGACCCTCCATACGCCACTAATACAAAACATATCGACACACACACACAGACAGAGACAGAACATAATACACGTTCACCTACACGTACACATGGCAGTTGTGGACTTGAGCACATATATATGGATGTGGAATTACCATCACCACCTAAATCTCCAGTTACAACAAATTACAATGCTCAAATAAAGAAAGAACTTCATATTCCTCCTCCTCCTCCTTTTCCAAAAACTGGTATTTCAAAACCTATTAAGTTTGTGGGAACTGAAACGTCGAACACGGACAATGACAAGGAACAGTATCATCTTTCCTCAACTAAAAATAAACAAATATGTATAGCAAATCTTCCTCTCTTTCGTTAAACAAACAATGAGGAAAAAAATACTTACCTGCCTGTGTGTCCCGTGTTCACGAATTAATATAGCATCTACAGTGTCTACACCACATTGTGTTATTACGTTCAACAGTGTTTAGTGTAGTGAAGTGAATTCTAATTCAGTGTCATCATGATTAAGTGTTTTTTTCTTTTGATTTAATATATAAATAAACAAAAATAAATGAAATAATAATTTAACAACATCCTCGCATTAAGCTCACTGTGCACCGATCTTTTGTATTCTTCTCTCTCTGAACTATGTGGAAGTATCCCGGAGACTGTGGATGAAGCTGAGTCGCTGAGTCAAACTTGATACGAATATGATGCTTACTTTGTCAGCATTCTTGTGTGAACTGAACTGATAAATTTGCTTCTGTCTCTTGTCTCTGAGCACGAATTAAGACGTCTAAACATTTAACATTGGAACTGATTTAATAATGGACAAAGTTATGTTTGCCTTACTACAAGACTAGCACGCATATTGCTTTGTGCAAGCAGAAACTATTTATGATTAAAATTAATATTTTTCAATTCCAGATTTTGTATTAGGGTTTCGCTATTATTATTGTTTTATTTGTGTATTACTATTATTGCACAGTCTTATTTTTTTTATTCGACTAACCGTTAATTTACTTATGTTATTAATGTAAACTTATTTATTTCTACTCCTTTATATACATATATTCTGTCTTGCGTAGCAACACAGCATTCAGGCCCGGTGATGTAACCGGCCAGTTATAAACTTTTTATTTGTGTTGTACTTTGGTTCTAAATTCAACTCTTAAAGATGAACAAAACAGGAAAAGATTCCTTTATCTAAATACAGATTAAAACTCTATAATAAAATGTTAAGAATTATGTAATTTGTCTGCGAATTCGTTTTATGTGCTGAAGACAGTTTGACTTACATAATAAACTTCCTCATTATGTAAATCTTGCGTTGACAGATTTCTTCGTCTGAACCAAATTCCGACTTGTACATGAACCCGAGTTTCTGGGTCATGGCATGGATCTACGTCATTTTGGGTAACAACCTCAGCAAAATAAATAGTATATAACCTCACGATATTTCCGGGATAAAAAAAAGAGAGCGACCAGAGATTACATCGTCGATAGTCTCAATGTAACTAAGTTATTTGAAACAATTTTGTTTTGAGACTTCGAACATTAAATTCTACATCAGATAAAATTCGGAAAGTCACTGTTGTGTCAATAAGGACTTGGGCTGAGATTGGACCTGGAGTGACTGTCGTGGGACAATAATCTTCAACAAGAAAATCAGGTATATGCTTAAGAAATCTGTCAACTGCCAAAATGTCTCTACACATAAACCAATTCACAAACATCTCATGACTTCACTAAAATTAAAATCAATCTCACATTTGATGCTTGTATCTTTTATTCACGCCTAGAATTTCCTAGTTTATTTAATGTTACGTAACACTTCTATCAGGAGTATAGGACGGAGTCGGTTATGTTTAAGAAAGAAAACCTCTCGCAATGTACCCCCATTAGGATAAACCTTAAGCATAACCACACTTTATTGGATATTATATTTCTGACGATCCTTTCTTTATCAAATAGTTTATGCAGTTTTATTAAACATAGAATTGCATACGCCAAAACAGTTGATACCTTTCTCATTGTTTTAACTTTTCTTGAGTTGATTTTTAGCTTAACGTCCTTTCAGCAGCGAAAGTATATGAGATGTGGACCTACTAATTAACGTCGAATCCGTATCATATGAACTACCACCGGGAATCGAACTTGTGTCTTCCATGCGTTAACTTTACCTGAATTTGGTCTCGAACGCTCTCAAGCGGATTTAGAAGAGTGCACTTTCAATTTACTTATTAATTTTACTTTGGAAAGGTGTAAGCATTTCGCTTTTTTTTTTTAAAAAAATCCTTGAATTATACGTAGTCTGTGTTGAACACATATTTCATTTTTGCACGTGGCAACAGTAACTTCTATGGTTTCCTCTCTTCTACCTCTAGACACAGAAATATTGCTTTTAATATCTGTCAAATTACGATTTTTATCAATAAAGACAAGCTGTCCTACTAACTCTTGTATCGATTCCCTGCAAAGCAGGGATAAAGTGAATGTGAAAGGGTAGGTGGACGGTAGGTAGCGCCGTCCCCCATACCTATCTCTGCCCATTGTAATTTCTTAGGAAATGGGTGACGCTGTACACATTTTTTGGAGGTGGGGGACGACGTCCCCCGCGTTCCCAAGCTCTTTTAACCCTGCTGCTAAGTATTAATTGCTGTGAGGAGTAACGAAAAATATTATGTGATAATAATAATAATACCTCTACTACTACTACTACTACTACTACTACTACTAATAATAATAATAATAGTAATAATAATAAAGGATCTGAACGATAAAGATATTTATTCACCTTTCTATTACAATTCCTGTAGGCCTGCCTGAACCTGGATATATTGTTTTTATAAGGGATAAAGAGGTAAAAAAAGTCTTATCAGTTGTTTTACAAAGCACTAAGCAACTGACAACCGACCTTGTGTCTGTTTTTTAACACAATCTTACAAGGCACAGAAGCAACGGCTGCGGGCACCTTGCTTTTTTCACTGAGGGTAGCTTCAGTACTAAAATCAAGACTTTCATTCTGTCGTTGGCACGTGTCGAATCAGCTTGTTCGCTGTGCGATGTTTTGCCTTCAGGCGATCGACTAGATAGATAGATAGAAGAGTTCAAGAAAGAAAGAAAGAAAGACAGAAAACGATATGCTTACTTCATGGAGATACGCTTGCTACTTGGCATTAAGTGTTTGAAAACCATTACTGTTCTGAATTTCCGGTTGGTTATTTCCATAATAAGAATAAATGGAAATGTTAATTCTCATATATCATAGGGTTAAAACTGAGGGGGAACGCGTGGGGACGTCGTCCCTTCACTTCCAGAAAATATCTGTGCCATCCCTCCGCTTTCTAAAAACTTACAATGGGCAAAGATAGTCACGGAAGGCGGCGTGACTTATGCCTCTCCCTAACTTTTCAGATCCACTTTTCCCCTGGCATATAGGAAGGAAGAAAGAAAAAATATATTTCACACAAATAACAAAATAAAATATTCTACTTAACTTCGCCTTGGCCTTGTGTGTTTCAAAATTTTTCAGAATATTTTTCATAACTCCAATAGAAAAAATGTGAAATAAAAAGAATTGCTAATTCCTATCGAAAAAGAAAAAAATATAATTACACTTATTAAACAAAAAGAATAAGATAAAATATTTCAGTCTATCTATGCAGTTCCAAATGCTTAGAAGTATTTTTTCCTTCACTTCAAACTAATATTAGTCTTGAACAAAACAGTCTTCAATAAACATAAAAATCTTATAATTTTAAACCTAATAGTGTGTCCACGAACCATTATTATCTACCACCGCATTCATTCGAGAGGGTATGGAATCAATTAGCGACGAAGGAAGACAGGAATGGGAAAGGAAGGAGGTGAACTGGGACCTGTATGTTAGGTGCCCTCCCGGCATTTGCCTGGTATGAATGAGAAAAAACGAAGAAAAACCTCACTCCCGAATGGATGCCCTGAATGGATGGACTGAAAAAGCTGTTACACGATTACGACCATGTATCCCAGTACACATAGTGAATGAAACCTCTTATTTACCAAAAATTTAAATCGACAGTTTTCTTGGAGCGTTTTACATGAGATCTGATTCTTAATTATATAATGGAAGATGAAGATGTCTGGATTATTGTCCATCTGAAAATATTTATTTTTTCTTTTGGTGTGGGCAGCATAATATTCAACTACAAAATCTTTCTTATTCCAGTTACCTAAGGGTATTTTACCTGTTACCTAAGGGATTTTTTACTACTTCCTTCAAGACTAATGACGAATCTTCCTTAATCTCTTAATATCACATATAAAGAATTTGGGATCAAAACTTCCCCCTTAACAAAGAGAAATAATGAAACCTGTTGAGTTAAACGCCTGAAACAATATTGGTGAAGATTTTGTAAGCACCCATTAGGCTATAGATGATAAGAATATTTAAAAAACAACTTATACGATAGTAGAGATGCCACAACTAGAGATCTTTTGATTCCAATGTATGACGAGTAAATGACACGCTATAATACTCGCTCTGAATAGAATAGTAAACTCCAAATCAATCCACCACCCAACCAATCGACGTCGAATCGGCAGCGATATTCAGTCACAATTAGAGTATGGTGGCTCAATGATAGAGCGCTCACTATTGGTTTCAAGGTCGTAGGCTCGATCCCGTCTATACTATGTAAGTTTACTACATTCCTCAGTTCCTTTCATTAATCATTTAGTTCACTCATCATCTGTTTTCTTTAGCCTCCAGGACATAATCGTACGATGTTAAAATTCCCATTTCATTTCAAAGCATTAGACCAATAATGCAGTTTTGAATTTCTGAAATCAGTTTTCGGTGTTTACACGTCAATTACCTGTGAGTGATCATGAGTATAGGGATATCTATATTAATTATAGTAGCTAACCTGGCACTTGGAAACTATTATGTTTGAATTACTTTTTTTCCTCGAAAACAAATTCAAGGACTGTTTTCCTTATCTGTCTGAAAGCACTAAGCTTAGTATCGAAAAGAACATTGCTTTTCAGCACATGATAAATTTGTTTGGGATGCTGCTTACACGTGAAAGCAGCAAGTCTCTCGGAGAAGTTAACTCACGTGAACAGGTTGGGAATATTTTATCCTCTTGCCCGCCTGACTTATTTCCTTCGTGACTGTACGTTGTAATTCCTTCCTCTCTTTTGCACACTGTGCAAAATTTAACTTATACACTGTAGGAGTTACAGAAAAGAGAATGCTATTTTTTTAATAAATGACATTATCAAATAAGATTGCCCATTATCAAAATTTATTCAAGAAGACAAATATTCATTTAACAGTCGTCGTACTTAGTTGTCTGCACTGAAATTCCCATAATGTGCTTTCTTCTTTACTAATATGAGCTCCGAGCTTCGTGGATAAGTGGTTAGCGTTCGCGCCTTTGGCGTGAGAGACAGCGGCGAGAACTCATGTGGTTTGGATTTCACGATTAATCAGTAAGTCCCGTCTCATATAACCTCGCCGCTGAAAGGACGTTAAACTCAAAATCACCTCAACTAATATGAGCTCGTTGACAACGTTATTGGGTTATTTCATAACTTCTTCCAGAGGATCTTTGTAGGAATGAAGAATCATCAAGTAGTTAATCTAGGTTAGGACATCGAAAATAATCTTTCTTGTATCACTGAAGTCATAGGAACAGTAAGGTAAAACATTGTTTGCTTATTAACTTCCGTAAACAAATAATGAGTTATGTTTTTTGGTTCAGATTTCAATGGGACAATCAGCTCTTGAACACCTTCAATGACGTTTAAAAAATCATTTTTGCTTCGGTGAAGCGAGGAAAGTGCTCGTATGTCTGAACTTGAAGAACATGAAACATTGGAATGAAACATTGTGTAAGGACAATACGCAAAATGTAAATGAATACTTGTTTCTTATTTTCTGCGGTAAAACGGTTTCAGGAGACAAAAGCCCCCACCCAAAATTTTGAAACTTGGGGCCCGAAAGGCCAGAGGGACTGATCGAAGTGAATAAAAATGTGCATAGATATTGTAGACATAAAATAAGGAAATACGGGTTTCTTTTTTCCTGAAAAAAAGAAAATCGTTTAGGTAGGACAGAGACCCCTACAAAACGTTGCTCGAGAAGTATCAAAAGTGCAAATAAAAGTCTGTCAGAAGTGCTTGAAGGACATAATGAATTGGAACGACACATTGCGTAAAGACAATACACAAAAAATAAACGAATACGTTTTTTATAATTTTCTCCGTAATAACGGCTTCAGGAGGCAAAAGCCCACCAAAAAATTTTGAAATTTGAGACCCAAAAGGGAAGAAGAAGTGCACCGAATTCAATGACGTTGTGTGCAAATATGGTAGAGGTAAAATAAGGTAATTGGGTGTCGTATCTTCCTAGAAAAAAGCTGTTGAGTGAGACACTGACCTACTAAACCGTTGAATAAGAATAATCAAAATTGGAAATAAGCGTACATCAGAAGATCCTAAAGAATGTGGAGAATTGCAACGAAACTTCTGTAGGCACAATTTGCAAAAGAATAAATGAAACGTTTAATTTTTACGGGAAAACAGTGTTGGGGCCTAGGCCCCATCCCAAAGAAAGGAAATATTATCGTAAAAGCGCAGGCGGGAGTGGAACGAAGCAAATTGTGTGTAGTAGGTTATATAGACCCTAAGTAAAATAAACCCTCTGGTGTTTCTCAAGTGTCCCTATCCGTTTTACTTCAAATTTGGCAGATCAACACCAAACTGGAAATAAATCGACACGTGTTTTTGTTCATGGGGAAATACATTGTAAGGGTTAAAGGTGCCTCTTGAAATACTACAAAATACGCTATACTGGTTGTGCTTGTAGTTGGTCTTTCAAACTTACCGAAATTGGATGGAGACACGACACTTGTGAAACACGGAAGGACATATTTTACATAACCGATATCTGCATACAATTTCATTCGCTTTCGTCCACTCCTCCCGCCACTCAAAACCCCGGTCCAATATTTTTTTCTTTCAGGAAAACACGAAACACGTATTCCCTCATCTTACCTCTACAATATTTGTGCATATTTCATTCGCTTTGGTCCACTTCTTCTTGCCTTTCGGGATCAAATTCCAACATATTAGGGTGAGTTCTTTTGCCCTCTAAAACTGTTTTTTCGCAGAATATAAAAAACCCGTACACATTTATTTCTGCGTATTGTCCATACACAACGTTATGTTACAATTCTTTATGTCCTTTACACACATCTGACATATTGTTACTAGCACTTTTGATATTTCGTTATCAAATATTTTTCGGGGTCCGTGCCCCACCCAACCGTTTTCTCCATTAAAATACAAAAACCTTTATTCTCATTTTAAGTCTATACTATCTGTGCACAATTTCATCTACTTCGGTTCACTTCTTCTCGTCTTTCGGGCGTCAACTTTCAAAATTTTGGGATGGGATCTTTTGCCCTCGAAAAAAGTTTCTCCGCAGAAAATAAGAAACAAGTATTCAGTTACTCTTTGCGTAATGTCCATACAAAATGTTTCGTTTCAATTCTTCATGTACTTCACAGACATCTGACATACTGTTATTACCCCTTACGATATTTTGTGATCAAAGGTTCGGAGGGGTCAGTGCCCCACCTAACCGTTTTTTTCTCAGGTAAATACGAAACCCGTATTCCCTCATTTTATGTCTACAATATTTATGCAAAATTTCATTTACTTCGGTTCACTTTTTCTTACCATTTGGGCCCAAATTTTCAAAATTTTGGGGTATGGTCTCTTGAACCGTAAAACCATTTTCCCGCAAAAATAAAAAAACAGTTTCTTTGTTTTCAGCGCCTTGTGCATACAAAAAAATTCGTTGCAATTCTTCATGTCCTTCACATATCTGACATACTGTCTTTAGCGCTCTTGATGTTTCGTGATCAAAGGTTTGGAGGGATCGGCGCCGCAACCAATCGTTTTCTCCAGGAAAATACTAAACCCATATCCTCATTTTACATCTACAATATCTGTGCAGTATTTCATTCACCTCGGTTCATCTCTTGATACCTTTCGGGCGTCAACTTTCAAAATTTTGGGTGGGAGCTTTACACCTTAAAACCGTTTTTCCGCAGAACATTATAAACTCGTATTCGTTAATTTCGCGTATTGTCCATATGTTTAATTCTTCATGTCCTTTAAACACATCTCACACTGTTACTAGCACTTTTGATAATTCGTGACCAAAGGTTTGAAGTGGTCTGTACCACACCCAACCGTTTTTTCCAGCAAAATGCGAAACCCGTATTCCCTCATTGTACGTCTAGAATATCTCAGGACAATTTCATTCATTTCGGTTCAATTCTCTTTGCTTTTCGGGCGGCAACTTTCAACACTTTGGGTGGGGGATTTGTCCCCTAAAACCATTTTTACCCAGAAAATAAGAAAAACAGCATTCGTATATTTTTTCATATTATCGATACACTGACTTTCGTTGCAATTCTTCATGTTCGTACACACATCTGACATACTGTTATTATCGCTTTTGATATTTCGTGATCAAAAGCTTGAAGGGTCCGTGCCCCACCCAACCCTCTTTCCTAGGAAAATACGAAACCCGTATTTCCTCGTTTTAAGAATACAACATCTGTGCAATCTTTCATTCACTTCGGTTCACTTCTTCTTACCTTCCTTGCGTCAACTTTAAAATTTTGGTGTGGGTTCTTTTGCCCCATAAAACTGTCTTTCCGCAGAAAATAAAAAACGTATTCCTTTATTTTTGCATATTATCCATACAAAAATTTTGTTGTAATTCTTCATGTCCTTTGCACACATCTGACATACTGTTACTAGCACTTTTGATATTTCGTGATAAAAGGTTTGAGGTGGGGTCCGTACCCCTTCCAACCTTTTTTCAGGAAAATACGAAGCCTATATACACTCATTTTACGTCTGCAGTATCTGTGAACAATTTTATTCACTTCAAACCCAGAACAACCAGCAGGCTACACCCACGGAAGACCACATTTTGATATGCCCAAATCGGGGTCATGGTGCATCTGTTTGTTACAAACGTCAAAAAAAAAAAAAACGTTCGAGACAGCCCCTTGACAAGGGGGCCGACAGTCAATATCACTCGGAACAGGGAAACTACAGAGAAACTTACAAAAACAAAACCTAATATACGAAATTCCTATCACAAAGGACAATTTCCAGAATGACGACAGTTGGCAGAAAAACGGGAAAACATTGCATTATAGGACGGAAATAACAGGTCCCATTTGGCAATTAAAACTAAAGCAGGCCCTCAGAATGCGATAATTTACACAAGAAGTACGGTATCCCTCTAGCCAGAAGACGACGTACCCCCTGGAACAAGTCTAATTCATTCCAGACAATAGTGAAAGGAATTTCAGGAAATAATGTTGGTTTGAACCAAATATCATTGATGAAATTTAAAATAGGTCATCAACATTTACTCATTATTTTACAGTAATTGACAGGACAACACCAATAATTATAGGAATTGACTTTCTCCAACGTTCGCATTCCAACATCGGTTTAAACAAGAATGCAATCTCCTTTTTTAAACGGCCAAGGAAACCACAGCTACAATTTGAGAGCAAAGAAAATACGCTGTCAGCTTTTACGACTCAGGTAATGTCGCAGACAGTCCAGAACTGTTTATACGGGACGAAGCAAGTAACATTACCTCCTCGTTCTCACACATTCATACAAGTTACAGGAAAGAAAAAAATAGCTGACAAGGAGATCTTGTATATAACTTTGCTTCCTGGAATACGCGAGAAACATAGGTACATGGAAACATGGAAACATGGAGAAACATGGAAGCATACGCGAGAAATGCTTTCGACCAGAAGATAGAAATAAACAAAATGACAATTTTAATTTCAAATCTCAATGTCAATAGCGACACTTTAAAAACGAATACACCACTGGCGGTTCTTGAGGAAGGGCACGAAATTTCTTTTAATGTCTTAGAAGAAACATTTTTTTAGAAAAAGCGTATCAATTTAAGACAAAAGAGGAAACGGAAGAACGCTTAAATACACAGAAAAACTTTTCAATAAAGAGCTCTTTGACGTTAACCCTGACCTGGACAAGTAACAAAAACAAGCAGTTTATGGCTTACTGTTTAAATATGGAGACGTTTTTACGTATGCTAATGAGGACATCGGGTATTTTACGGGATATGTTCATAAATTAGGATTTCTAAGTCTGCTGTATTACACGACCGTTCCCCACCTATCCTCTTACCCATCAGAAACCATTTTCGCAAACAGATTCAAGATCTTATCAAGGCAAAAATAGTCAGGCCTACAGCAATTTTGTTCTCCACTTGTAGTGCCCATAGAATCTAAATCGCAAGTATTTCGGATAGTTCTCAATCTACAGGAGTGTAACAGTTATACGAAGTATTTATCGGTACCATTTCATCCAACAGAGGACATACTAAACTCTATAAAGAGGGAAAACTTCATATCAACTATTGATCACTCGAATTCGTACTTCCAAATTTTGTTGCATCCTAAGAGCCAAAATAACATGACTTTCGAGCTGAACCATAACAGAAAATTATATGAATTTTTGAAATGTACGATGGGGCATCGAAACTCGAGTCAGAGCTTGTCTATTACGACAAGGCTGATTTTGGCGGGATTACCCGATATAATTACGAGTTTTGCAGACGACCTTGTCAACATTTCATATAACTTTCAACTGCATCAGCAGGATTTATAATCACAATTTCAGAAGCTTAGAAAACACAACTTTCGTAAATCATCCAAGAAGAGACACATCAGCTACCATGAGCTTAACATATTAGGACATTTCGTTAGATGGGAATCAATTAAATTATCTCCAAAGATAGCCAAGAAAATACGCAATTTCGAGAGACCAACTACAAAGCGGATTCTCGAAAGCTTTATCGGCCTATGTTCATAACTTACAGCTCACATCAAAGACTTTACAATTAGAATTGAGTCTTTAAAGCAAATAGTAAAATCTAAATCTTAATTTAAATGGATAGAAAAGCACGATGTTCTCTTTAAACATCGCACCATGACTCGCTCATTTTGACATACTAAACGCACCATGACCCGATCATTTTGACAACTCTCTACAAATCCGCGTCTATAGCGATATTAGTTAAATGCAGATATCGGGAATACTCGCTTGCTATGACCCAAGAACCAACACTGAGAAGGTCGTTGTTTACCGTTCTCGAAGACTGACAAAAACCGAAGAGAAAACTAGCATATGGCAAAAAGAGTTCTACGCTCTCATATATACATTGCGCAAATTTCGCTACTTTCTACTAAATAGAAAATTCAATCTGTACGCAGACTCAAAGTGTATAGCGTCGATGAACACACAACCTTATAGAGTCGGGAAATACACAAGATATAAGCTATTTTTAGCTGATTATGATTTTAGTATAAAGTATCTACCTGGGTAAAAACATCCAGCAGATATAATCAGTACGCTCGAAGAAACCCAAGATATTAAGAAGAAAGAGGAAAAAGAAGACAATGACGAACGAAAGGATGAAGACTACCATGCTTTTAAATCAAAGTCTTGAAGTTAATATTGAATAAACAGGAGATAACAAGCTTTTACCAAAAATCGCTAGAGAGCAGCATAAAGATGACAGTTACAAAGACATCATTTCCGTTTCTGAAGGAAAGGAAGCGAACAAGATCTCTACCATTAGATCAGAAGGTTTTTTGTCTCAAATACGGCATCCTATATAGGAAACAGAACCATTCTGATTATCGCTTATTATATCTCTTATGTATACTCAAGTCGCTACTCAATTTGTGGTTCACAATCTTCTAACGACAGGCAACAAATCCGCATTTTGGTGTTTCAAAATCGTACAAAACCACCATTTATCAATTTTATATGTCATATCTCAAAAACTATCTCTAGAAATATGTACGTGCCTCGCTCAGGAAATATGTACGTACAGGGATTACCAACGTTTAAAAAAACTACCACAAAAGAAGCAGGAAGAAAAACTAGATCACCCAGGAGGAGAGATAGCAACAACATGGGTCTATGACGAACTCGGACCTTTCCCAAGCAAAGAAGGAAGAAATAAATTCATACTAGTGGCCACAGAACTAGCTACACGATATGTTATTGCAAAAAGAGGAGACGCCACAAACGCGGAAAATATAGAGATTTTTTGGAAGATATCATCCTTAAATTCGACGTATTAACAACGCTGTATTGGGATCATAATCTAGTACATGGAGCCACTCGTTTATGCAATTTAGCGCAGAAGTACGATTTCACCTGTAGGTACTCACCCAAATATAATCATGCTTCCATAGGAGTAGTAGAACAAACCAATAAAATCACACATAAGTGTCTCAAATTTTTCGTACAAGAACACCATACGGAATGGGAAAGATGGATAAAGCACGTTATTTTTGGCATCTGCACTTACATACGAGGAGGGACCAAATATTCAACAAGTTTCCTATTAATTGGTTACGAATCTGTGATCCCGACAGAATGTACACTTACAACAATACAAAATATACACATTGACAGAGACAAACTAGCGGCCATCAGGAAGATAGTACGAAGTAACCAGGAACAGGCGTACAACAAACAAAAGCAGTTTTACAATAAACACCATAGACAGACTACTTACGATCCAGGGGACTTTCTTTTGATATATTATCCCACAAGAAAAATTGGTTTACCTGAACACTTTACCATCACTACGAATCACCTGTACAGATTATAGAGAAGTTTAGTTCAAATTTATATCGAGTCGAATTACCATCTAAATTCAAGCACAGAATTCAAGATATCGCGGTGGACCGTTTGAAAACATTCTACGCGGACCAAACGGAGGGAACACAAAATTAAGAATAAACAGGCATAAATATAAAAACAAGAGTATAACAAAAGTCCACATACTGTCCAGGAACAATATTACGAAAAATAAAGTCAGAAAAGAAGAGAAAGGGTACTTACCTAGTAAATATTTAACAGGATATACCTCTTCCCGTTTATGATCCTTTTATTTAATCACACTGTTAAATCACTCCGCCTCCCATTCTCCGCCAGTTTTTGATATTCACTCACAAATTTTTGTATGACCCTACTTATCTTTTTCCTAGGGACCTCTCGTAAATACCGAAACCATCAATATATTTCACCCGATGAATCCTTTCAACCCGATACTCTTTCAAAATTTGCAACATCTCTTTAATTAAGCGTCTATTTACCTCGACCATCTTACAAGACTTAATGCATAAACCAAAATATTTTCTTTCTTTTATCGGATGAACCAAATCCCCAGAACAGCGATTTCCGTTTTCATACTTCTAAGTATCACAACCTACGGCAACGAACTTGTATTCCAACAGCTGGGACTCACAATTGCTAGATATAAACCAATCGTTAATTATGACGACACGGAGTTCGTACCGTGTCGCCTACACTTAGACTTTTCTGCAGTCCGACTAAAAAACGAATCATTTTCCGGATACGAAAATTTGATCAAACTACTGCATGAAAAAGAAGCACAATTTATTAATAAAATTAATAACATAATCCCATGTGACTTTAGAGAAGGATGCTGTCGTTGACATAAAAGGATGGTATTGAGTCTTTTTATGGGAATTACAAATCTAGCACTTAGTGGTTTTCGTTATATAAGGTCCATAAATTAAATAACTTTATAAATCTACTTAAAGACCAGACGGAATATCTTAACTGACAGATTCAGGAAATTAAGGAAAGTAATTTTCGACTAACACATATCGTCTCTATCTTCACAGCGGCAATCGAAAAATTGGTGTCTCAAACACAACACGAGATTTTACAACTAATGTACACTACAGCAACCTTAAGAGCTAATTTGATGGAGCAAGATTTAGAACTCCTTTATCAAACTCCCAAAGCATATATCGTATCTTTTGATCTAAAAGAAGCAAATTTAAATATTATATTACAAATCCCTATCATACGGATATTAATTATCACTTTCAATATAAAATATTTAATAATGAATTTTTATCGGATTCTTCATATCTCCGTTTGCAGACTCCAAAATTCGCTATATGGACGTCTTCAGGAATTTTTAAATTTATGTATCACTCTGCTACAGAAAAAGATTGCTTATACAATCTCATCTTCCGGAATATAACAGGCAGTTGCCATATCAAACCTTCGTTATCAAAGGCACAAGAATTTTATTTATATACCCCCAGAGGACTCCTACTTACAACAAGGAAGTTGGTACGAATAGTCCGTCAACGGAACCATAACGGAACCAACGGACCCTCAACCAACCTACCATTCATACGGTAATTTCACCATACAATATCACACACTGCCTAGCAATTATAATTTTAATTTCACTTTCAACCTGCAAACAATACAACAAACGGTGACATCTCTTCAGGCTCTACTTCAAAGAGAACAAAACAATATGCCAAGACATTTTCTGAATTTTGTTACATCATTCTTTCCCATGGACTATCCTCATTATTTTTTATATTTTATTTATTTTCTTACTTTGGATAGGAATAATTTTACACCTCCTATATAGACGTTTGAGGGAACGCAACACTAATACTATCTTTTCCTTTCCAGAAAATGTTCCAGATAATATCGATTACTCTCCTTTCTTTCATTCTCACAACAATAATAATGTATTTATGCCTCATCCGTTATAAGACCCGTCGTACAAACGTAAGCTTAACTTGACGCCAAGATATATCGTTACCATTAGAAAGACTAAATTCACCGGCGACTACTGTTAACTGCGATCAACCAATACAGATTATGGGTACCGGATGTGACGACAACCTACATACTGATACAAAATAAAAGGCATCATGACAGAATACCTACAATCAGTGAGCTAATGTATATATATGAATCAGAGTGATAGCACTTCTGCCCACTTTGAGGAAAATGATAGAATGCTTTCAGCCTGCTTAGCTGGGATGGAACTGGAGTGTTATTACAATTTCATGTATATATCGCACCAAGTGTTGTTATAGTGATCATAGTGCTTATAGTGTCTGAACAGTGTCTCCAAGTGTGTCAGTGATTTGGTGCAGTTACGTTTCACAAATAACAATTGTATTTTTTTCGAAAATAATCGTTCACATAAAAGCATGACAACCGAGGGACCTAGCATCAGTCGACCAACTGATCGCTTAACCATTACCTTCCTATGTCCCTGTGGAGTAGGAGCACCTCTTCCTTACCCTATGTCGCACTGGACTAGAGATCTCATCTTAAACTTATAATCCAAATCTAACCTACAACCTGGTAAGTGTTCTGGAAATTGCCATGAGTGGAAGGGGCACCCGGCAAAACATTTAATATTCCTTCACTTGGTCATTGAAGAGGAGACACTGAATTAGAAACATTTGTATTTACTATATTTTGTAATAAAATTTGGTGAAGGGAAAAGTTACCCGGACCATCATTTGACTCTACCTATAAAAACATTACGATATTTATTAAATACAGTTACGGCACGTTCTACACCCTCTGAAGGAAATGATAGTGATAACCTTGATCCTGCTTAGATGGTACAAAAACATAGCGTTATTACCATTTCATATATATAAGAAAATAATGGTTAGGCGATCAGTTAGTCGACTGGTGCTGGGTCCCTCATTGGTCCGGTTTTTATATATCCTCGTCGGATCCTTACGTGAGGTCCGTCTTCTTTGGGCTACCTCGCGTCTTTCGTGTCTACCTGTCTTCTGCTATGCTTTTCACAATCAATCGTACGTGTTGTGTTGACATGTGCTTTTGTCGTGATGTGGGGATCCTTCCACACCTACACTAGAAAAAATAATCAGGAAGATTATTTTGGAAGAAAACACAATTGTTATTAGTGACAGGTAACTGCACCACATCACTGACACACTTGGAGACACTGTTTAGACACTATAAGCACTATGAGCACTATAATAACACTTGATGCGATATATACATGGAATTGTAATAACACTCCAGTTCCGTCCCAGCTAAGCAGGATCAAAACAGTTTATCATTTCCCTCAAAGTGGGCCGAAGTGCTATCACTGTGACCAATATATATACATTAGCTCACTGATTATAGGTATTCTGTCATGATGCCTTTTATTGGTATCAGTATGTAGGTTGTCGTCACAACCGGTACCCATAATCTGTATTGATTGAGTCTCGCAGTTAACAGTAATCGCCGGTCAATTTAGTCTTTCTAATGGTAACGATATATTTGGGCGTATAGTTAGACTCATGTTTGTACGATGAGACTTATAACAGATGAATCATAAATAAATTATTATTGTTGTGAGAATGAAAGAAAGGAGGGTAATCGATATTAGGATCTGGAACATTTTTCTGTAAAGCAAAATATATTATTAGTGTTGCGTTCTCTCAAACGTCTATATAGGAAATGTAAAGTTATTACTATCGCAAGTAAAAGAATAAATAAAGTACAAGAAATAATGAGGATAGTCCATGAGAAAGAGTGATGTAAATGAAATTCAGCAAATGACTTGGCAAATTGTTTTGTATTCTGTGAAGCAGAGCCTGAAGGGATGTCACCGTTTGTTGTATTGTATGCAGGTTGGAAGTGATATTAAAATTATAATTGCTAGGCAGTGTGCGATATTGTATGGTGAAATTAGCAGTATGCCTGCTAGGTACGTTGAGGGTCTGTGTTTTAATGTATTCGTAAGGTTCATATTAAAAGAAATATGTTAGTGAATGGTTCAACTCATCTGCCACAATTATATGGTTCCGTTGACGGGCTATTCGTACCAACTTCCTTGTTGTAAGTAGGAGTCCTCTTGGGGTATATAAATAAAATTGTTCTGCCTTTGATAAGGAAGGTTTGATATGGCAACTGCCTGTTATATTCCGGAAAATGGGATTGTATAAGCAATCTGTTTTCCTTGATGTTGCTTGAGTTTAGATTTCACATATTTCTGTAATACCGTGAGTCTGGCAGAGTGATACATCAAATTCAAAAATTCCTGAAGACGTCCATATACCGAATTTTGTAGGCGGACATATGAAAAATCTGATAAAAATCCATTATTAAATACTTTATATAGAAAGTGATAATTAATATCCGTATGATAGGAAATTGTAACATCGCTCATTACTTGCTGTCGTACATATTAGTGGCAAAATCCGGTGATGTGTTTGAGAAACCAATTTTTCGATTGCCACTGTGAAGTTAGGGACAATATATGTTAGTCGAAAGTTACTTTCAGCGAAAACCACTAAATGTTAAATTTTTTAGTCTCATTAAAGGACTGATTATCATTCTTTTATGTCTATGAGAGCATCCTTCTCTAAAGTTACATGGAATTATACAGTATTATTAATTTCATTAATAAATAGTGCTTCTTTTTCATGCAGTAGTTTGATTAAATTTTCGTATCCGGAAAATGATTCTTTTTTAAGTCGGACTGCACAAAAGTCTAAGTGTAGGCGACACGGTACGAACTCCGTGTCGTCATAATTAACGATTGGTTTATGTCTAGCAATTGTGAGTCCCAGCTGTTGGAATACAAGTTCATTGCCGTAGGTTGTGATACTTAGAAGTATGAAGACGGATATGGGGATTCTGGGACTGTTCTGGGGATTCGCTCCATCCGATAAAAAGAAAGAAAATATTTTGTTTAATACATTGAGTCTAGTAAGATAGTCGAGGTAAATTAACGCTTAATTAAGGAGGTATCGCAAATTTTGAAAGAGCATCGTATTGAAAGGATTCATTGGGTGAAATTTGTTGGTGGGTTTCGGAATTTACGAGAGGTCCGCTGGACAAAGTTAAGTAGACTCGTACAAAAGTTTGTGAGTGAATATAAAATACTTCTGGAGAATTGGAGGCGGAGTGATTTTACAGTGGGTAAATAAAATGATCATAAACAGGAAGCGGAATATCTTGTTTAGTATTTACTTGGTAAGTGCCCTTTCTCTTTCTTTCTGACTATCTTTTTCCTAATGTTGTTCCCGAAAAGTATGTGCACTTTTGTTATTTTCTTATTTCTTCTGAATTTTGTGTTTTTTCAGTTTGGTCCGCGTAGAATGGTTTCAAACGGTCCACCGCGATATCTTGAATTCTGTGCTTGAATTTAGATGGTAATTCGACTCAATATAAATTTGAACTAAACTTCTCTATGATCCGTACAGGTGATTCGTAGTGAATATAAAGTGTTCAGGTGAACCAATTTTTCTTGTGGGATAATATACCAAAACAAGGTTGCCTGGATTATAAGTTGTCTGTCTATTGCGTCTATCGTAAAACTGCTTTTGTTTGTTGTACGCCTGTTCCAGGTTACTTCGTACTATCTTCCTGATGACCGGTAGCTTGTCTCTGTCAATTTGTATATCTTGCTTTGATGCGAGTGTACATTCTTTCGTGATCCTAGGATCTTAACCAAATAATAAGAAGCATGCTTAATATTTGGTCCCTCTTTGTACGTAAGTATTGATGCCGAAAATAACGTGTTGTAACCATCTTTCCCATTCTGTATGATGTTCTTGTACGAAAAATTTGAGATAATTATGTGTAATTTTATTGGTTTGTTTTACTAATCCTATGGAAGCATGATTATATTTGGGTGAGTACTTGTAGGTTAAATCGTACTTCTGAGCTAAATTTCATAAACGAGTTGCTCCATGTACTAGATGTTGATCCCAATACAGCGTTGTGAATGCGCCGAATTTAAGGATGATATATTCCAAAAAATTATCTATATTTTCAGCGTTTATGGCATCTACTGTTTTTGCAATCTTATATCGTATACCTAATTCTGTAGCTACTAGTAGCTATTTATTTTTTCCACCTTTACTTGACAAAAATTCCGAATTCCTCATACATCCATGTTGTTGCTATCTCTCCTACTGGGTGATGTAGTTGGGCCTGCATCTTTTGTAGTAGCTTTTTAAACCTTGGCAATCCTGGCACGTACGTATTTTGTGAGCGAGATAGTTTTTGAGGTACGGCATATAAAATTTCTTTATGGCGGTTTTGTACGTTTTTGAAAACCCAAAATGCGGATAGGTGGAACGTTGTGAACCACACATTGGGTAGCTACTTCGGTATACATAAGAGATATAGTAAGACATAATCAGGATGGTTTTGATTCCTATATAAAATGATGCTTTTGAGACAAAAAATCTTGTTGATCTAACCGTGGAGATCTTGTCCGGTTTCTTTCTTTCTAAACCGCATATGATGTCTTTGTAACTGCCATCTTTACGTTGCGTTATATTATAAAACTCTGTCCTGTATAGGATGTAAGTATGGGATTATTAAAACCAGTTCATGAACATAGTCGTGAAGACTTGCTGGTACACAATATCACGTGAGACATTATACCTTCTGGCTTATTTAGAAAAATAACCCTACGGCTAGCCGTAGGGTTATTTTTCTTCTTGTGGGGTAGCAACACTGGGTGCAACACACAACAAATCGCTAAAAGCACTGATAACACTGAAAACAATAATTCACTTTTCGAAGCACTATTGAAAATATTGGAAGAAAGTAGTAAACAGTTATTTCCTAGGCACAGGTACGATGCATATTATATGTCATTTTATTTCCCTCGAGTAACGGCTGTTTTAAGCTTAGTCGTTGGATAGTTAATATACGTGTATTATCTCACTAATTATGAGAGGTATTGAAGTAAATGAGATCGTTTGTTCATTAGTTGTATGAATGCTATTAAAGGTGTCCATTGGAATTGGTGGAGATATATCTAGACGCAGTCTTTTGGATGTTTTTGGTTCCGAGCGAAGACGGCGATATAATATGTGAAAGATAATAAAAGTTGTGAATACTAAAAATGTAGCGATTATCACAGGAGTAAAAAAGGTGTTCCATACTGGAAGAATGAAAAAAATAAATTACGATATCTCATTTATCGGAGACCAAGTAGAAAGGGAAATATTTATGAGGTATTGCTACGAATGAGGCGTTTATAGACAAAATATAAACATATTCCACACCAATGAATAAGATAACAATTGGAGTAGCAATAACAAGTATAGTCCATGGAAATACACTGGAGAGATGAAATTCCGCAATCTTACCCAATAAAAAGTCTCTTCATGCTGAACTAAAGAATTCATAGAAGGTTCACTGTAAATTCTGGAATTTGTAAGATTCAACTTTGGATTCTTCCGTAAATTTCTGAATATAAAGTTAGCCTACATCCTAGTGAGAAGATTCAAAGTATCCGCTATTATACGCTTTAATTCTTTGTATCTAAAAAATAAGTTGACAAATGATTAACAGCGTCAGCTGCTAACATATGGTTGGTTTGAAATGTAATTTTCACAGGTTTGCGAGTAGTAAGATGCAGTCGTATAGGTGTATATAAATAGAATTCCTCAGACCGTCATAAAGTAGGTTTTAGATGGTAACCATTAGTTGAATTTCCAAAAACTAAATTATGTAGGCAGTGTGTTACTTGAGATCGTGGTTGTGCATGTAATTTGCATGAAGGTAACATATTGTGAGATTGGCAAAGTGATAAGTCCAATTTATATATTCATTGGTTCGTCCAAATTTGATATTCAGGCGTTTGAAGACGTATACGAGCTGTTTTGGTAAGAAATCCATTATTAAAAATTTTGTATAGAATGTGATAATCATTGGTGTGTACAACTGGGGTTTGAACTATAACATTTAAATTGGCAGATTCTGGGAGAAACGAGATTGAAAATGCTTTTGAACATTAATAAAATAGTCCGAGACTCCTTTCCATGAGGGTGCCTTTTAGGTTTATATTTTGTTTAATCATCTTGGCTACAGCCGGTTTTATTAAAGCATCATTAACCTTATTTTGAAAGGAGCTCTCTATTATAGAATCAAAGTGCTGGTCAAGAATTTGGAAGTTAAGGAGAGCTATTAAAAACGTTCTTTTGTGGCTGTTGTACATACCAATTGCAAAATATTATGATGAGTTTGAGTTATCAATTTTTCGACTGCCACTGAAAAATTTAAGTTAAAAATTACTTTTCTTCGTTAGCTGTATTTGAGAATTTAGATAAGCATTCTGTGCCTGCATCTGACTAAAAGTTGATTTTAATTTATGCACTTCATATAAACTGTATCCAGTAAGTCCGAAATTTGTGGGTCCAAGAAAGAGGTTAAAAATCATTCTGGGAGACTCTGTTTCGAAATCGCAATCTATTATGTCCTTAATTTTATTAATAAACTGACGTTTCGTAGCCAGCGCAAGAATCGTTTCGGAGATACAGAGCTGAAAAATCTAAATGGAGTATCTAGGGCAAGAATTTCATGTTTTCCTAATTGATTACAGGCTTGAACTTGGCTATCGACAATCCATATTGTTCGAAACTTATTTAATTCTCTTCTATGCCGGGTATAATCAAAACTAAGAAGTGACACGCTAAAGCAATCAGCATTCTCCTACTGAATGTGCGTACTTCGTACATAGAAAAAATGCTGAATAGTAAAATGATTATGAATAGCAGTCAAGTAATACACGTTATTTAATTCACGAAGATGAACGTAGATAGTAACGTCTTGCGATCAATCACTATATTCTTAAAAGAAAAAGGTATTGCAGGAAAGGATAGGCGAAATGTCTTGAAACTTATAAGTATCTCGACCGGGTAAAAGAAGTAAAATTTTAGAAACAGGTCAGGGGCGGCATTCCCATTGCCTATCAGGAAATTTTGGAGAGAAATGGTAAAGTAGTAATTAAATATGAAAAGTGGGTTAATGAAAAAGGAAAGAGAAGGCTCCAGTTCAGTGTATATTACGTAAGTACTCTGTATGTTCATTAAGTATATAACGTTATTTATTTCCAATGTATCTCCATCTAATTGCTGTTTTAATTTTGAAAATCAGTAATAATCTAGTTATGAACTTGAATTCCTGGACATCCTGTATAATATAATTGCCTAATGCCGGTGACAATATGTTGGAAATAGTGGAAAAGAAACGATTGAAAAATATAATCAAGGAAATGTAGAATTATAGGTTACTGGGCAATCTCAGTATTCTTAATTTAGCTAAGAATAATGGATCAGCTTTTTGCAAGTGACTGAGAAATGATGAATGGTCGTGATTCAATTCAACTCAACCTGTTTTCTTTCTTCGTATAGTCTTCGCTCGTATAATAAAAAGTAGCTAATTATCCTCTTGTTGAGTTTCGCCTAAGTGTTCATAATAGGCCTAATTCTGTCTGCAGAAATTTCATGTATGGGTTGAGGATATGAATCAGAAAGCTTGATTCTATAAATGTTAAGATTTATTGTTTCGAGTAACGTAACTTACCCGACAAATTAAGAGGAGAAAACTTCTGGCACTCCAATATGAAGGTTCGGATGGAATACAAGTACTTTCTGACGTAAGCTAATTCGTTTAAGCTTTACGTTATAATATTTCTTCAGCTTCTTATGGCTTGCAGATAATTGCCCTTCTCTAATTCCCATATCCTGTTCAAGCATTCCCTGTCGATACATAATGTTGGCGTTGATGCAAGCGCAATATCAGAAATGGTTTTAGGTTCGTAACCATGTATTAAGAAAAAAACTTGAACACTTGGTTCCAGCCTGGATGAACATGTTAACCGCAAAAGGTTATATGTGGAATAAGCTTCTGCCATTGGTTTCGATTTTCCTGCACAAAAAAATGTAAGAGTATTATGTATAATTAAGTGGAATTTTTAAACTACACTTAAAGTTTTATGATCGTATGCTGAGCAAAATTTAAATTCAAAGTTGTAGACTTTGCTAGGTTTTGTAGTATCTGTGTTGTGCACAAGGAGTTTATTTAAATACAGGTACGAAAAATCTCCATATTTAAGAATGATTTCATACATAAGACATTGTTTTATTTCTTCGGCTGTAATGTTGTCTACAACATTTGCCACATAAAAGCGGGTGGACATCTCAATGATTCGAGTTAAAAGTAATTAATTGCGTGTTTGGAGGAATCATTGATTTTGGCCACAGACTCACAGAACTGCCTTATAAATTATTACATGATATTTCTCTTTTTAGTTATTACGTTAGTTACCAACTTATGCTCCTGATGCAATAAATTTAATGTTCCCACTCCTGTCAGTCAGTGGAGCCACAGTGTAAAATTGTGTCAATGTTTCTTTCTTAGAACTAGTGCTTCCGACTTCTTGTCGTTCACTTACTTTTTATGTTACTGCCCTCAGAACATTTTCTTGAGAAAAATTGTCCTGGGGCCCTCTTATGAGTTTCTCTCTTTATTCTTCCTATAACATATCCTAGAAGAATGTCCTTGCTTATAACACGTACCGCAAGCTGTAACTGTTTCTGGTTTAGGTGTATATTTATTTTTATTGTTATTTTTACAATTGCTTTTCTTCCCATATCTGCGCTGATTATTGATGTTATTATTTGTATTTCTTGACTTGTAACTATTACGGCCGCTTCGTCTATATTGAAAATTTTTTACAGCATTTTGAGGAACTAAAAGAGATAATTCGGTCATTTTATTAGCAAGATTACTAAATTGTTATGAACTATTGGTGTCCGTTGTATTAGATGTGCAAGGCGCAAGCGGTAAAGTTGGGGTTGTGTAGTACTAGCTTGGGAGGGAGGATTTCAAGGAAATTTAGTTTGTGAGGCAGTCGGTAGTTGTGGCGCTGAATGTACAGGAAATACTGGAGCAGCTTTTTGGTAGTGATGAAAATTGGGTGTCGGATTATATAATGGATAAGTTAGTTGTTGATGATGTGTAGGAAAGGAAGCGCTAACAACTGCCGAAGAATTTAATCTACTGACTAGTGGACTTTGGTCACAAAATGAATAAATTACTTGGTGTAATTGTACATAATCACACTTTTTCATAAGACCTCTGCCTTCTTCAGGTTATATAAGTGTGGCTGTAAAGCCTTAATCGTTGTATATGTTCCTAATGCGATCTTTTGTGAAACAAATAATTAAATCCAAAGATAAATAATTTATTTTCTGTTCCTCGTTGGAATGAGGCCTGGCTTGTCGGATAACTCTTAATTTACTTTAAAAAATATGCATCAGTTAGTTCGTTTTTACCTTGTTGGATACGAAAATTTCAAATTCAGCCCTAAATGTTGGTAATTGTGGCCTACTAGATCGATTAGTTAATTTTTAATTTTTCATAACTGGTGATTCCAATTGGTTTTGTGCTTTTAACTGCAACACTACATCAAGAGCTACGTCCTGAAAGTAGATAGGTAACAGTTCTTTCTTTTTCTCTACATTCCAAGAATGTAATACCGCAAGGTGGTCAAATAGCATAAAAAACTATTAGTGCTTTCCTGACATTCACAGAGTATTTACTAAGGTGAGGAATATTAAAAGAAGGTCAGGAATTCTGATCCATGATTGTATTATACACCGGAAAAGTGTTTTCTGTGATCTGGTATGAAGCATACCCTAAAATATACTAAAGTCCGAGTCACTAAGCTCACAGATAAGAAAAAACATTCCTATGAAAAAAAGTTCCCTTCCGGTTAATGAAATTACCGTCCAGTAGTGGAGTATTCAAATGAAAACTGAGCCGGTCAAAGCCTTAACCATGTAAAAATCTGTCCCATATAGGTTGTAGATAGAGCGTGTGAATAAAAAGAGTGTCCGGAATCGACTCCCACTACCTGCTTTTATTATGAAATTCCACTATAATCAGTATTTTACAAAAATACTACAAAGATGATTTACCTAAGTGTGTAAGGTTAGAAGGTAGTCTTTCTCCACAAAGCCCCGTAGCAGGCTAGGCAGAGTGTCGTTAGCGTTCCCGATGCTCCGTGGCAGGCAGTGGGTTGATTATGTAATCACAGAGCCCAGTAGCAGGATATGCGTCTCAGGTTAGAATTCACGACAGAGCCCCTTAGCAGGCTAAGCCAGGAGAAAGATAAGCCAAGAATCCCGTAGCAGACTAGAGGTCTAGGGTTAGTTACTCCCTAATGTTCCGTTGCAAAGAGTAGGAGGGACACTAGAGAACTTCTACAGATCCGCTGTCGGCCATCAAATTTATAGGGATCCTCAGACAGCGGTGGCGCTGCTGTTCCTTTGCTGTCGTCTGCTTCTTGGGAGGAGCCAGAAGTCCGTCGTGTGCAAGTCGTAGTGGATCCACGTGGTATATAGTATTCTCTCGTAAAACCATGTGGAGATGTTTATAAACATAGGCGTGAAGAGTTGCTGGTGTAACGACTCCGCGTAATCTCGTCGCCGTTCGTGGTTCGTGCTCCTACCAATAACTGTTATCCTGAGGCCTGAACTTACCTGGATAGGAAGATGAAGGACCTCTCCAAGAAGGGTTACAAATTGTTTCCAAATCGTTCGTCGGTCTCAATGATGAGATCAGCATTAGGCGCCAAGAGGTTCGGGTGTCTCGTCTCAAAAACCTCACGGACGATCAGACGGTCATCCAGACCACAACGCAAACAAACAGCACTCACACGAACAAGGAAAACACACTGGATTAAATAACACCATACTTATTTATTAGAATACTATTATGTAAATAAAAAAATAGCGAAAAGGAATTAACACAACACTGAACACAGAATATATATAATAATTTTCATCACTTAACTCACACTTTGCCTTTCTAATGCACTGCAGTTCTTATATATATATATATATATATATATATATATATATATATATATATATATATAAAAGATTATAATTGAGATTTCACTGCAAATGCTTCTCTCACACCATTGACGCACTTGGAGGATTAGCACTGGGGGCAAAGTTGTCTGTATAATCCCACGTAGCAATCCAGTTGCTGTGCCAAACCATCCTGAAGCGTAAAGATGAGTCATCAGCAAATTAAAAAGGAAAGTTTCCAAAGTAGAATGCTGATGTTGGAGGGCGCGTATATAACTGACGTGTACGCACAAGGTCTGCGGACCTGGGACTTCACTAGTTGGGGGCTATCCGTAAGAAAACGTTCTTCGCCGGCTAATAGCTTGTGCCCCTTAACACAAAATCATACTTGATTCCCTACGCAACGCGCGTGGTGACTGCATACAATACCGGAGTCAAACTCCCAGAGCACCAAAGCTCAAGGTACGGGTTGCAATGGTCGACTGAAGAGTGTTGGCAATTCATTCCAAAAACCACTCAGTTAAATCACCTGTGTGCACATGCAAACATAATACGGAAAATAATTTATGTTAAGTTTAGTCAACTGCCCACAATGCACTAGAAACTACGATAACTCGGGCGTGAGAAAGTACAAATAAGAAACTGCAAAACCAACGTGACTGGCGTCACTTTGGTCACGTGAACATCTGGTCAGCCAGTATTTCTCTCAACTACTACAATATTTCCATAAGCGATTAAAGAAAGCACTTATTTTAGTTCCAAGTAACTGCAGTATATATATACTGTGCATAATAATAAGTCAGGGAGAAACACTGAGAAGGTTCGTCGCTGACAAATATTTTCACCAAAAGCAATGTTTTAAATATATATATATATATATATATATATATATATATATATGAAAAAGCAATGAAATTCTTCTTTGTCCAGTTGCGTGGGAAAGAAGCAATTCCCACCGAAGAAAGAACTTGTATGCGTCGCAGAATAAAGTATACATCGAAAATAATAATCACTGCCTTTACGAAATATACAGCGCGTCCACAAAAAATACTTCTATAACCTGGTAGCGGTTATAGAGTAGGTGTGCGAAAGGGAACAACCTGTTAGGTGCACACGTACACAGGTTGGGATCCCCTGGCCGTATAATGAGATATTAATAAAATTAGGTTTTTCACTAAAAATTTAAAATCATTTAGTTGGCAACACTGTGATATGGTGTGAGAATTACGTGTGTAAACGATGAATGGTTTTTCACCTGAAAAATGGCTATTTAAAATAGTTAAACTTGTTCACTCGCTACAACGTGATAAGTTCCTGCGAGAGCAGTATCCAATCCAAATGTTCCATGAGATGATCCTCTTGAACGATTGGTGCAGTTGGGTTTCCTTATCTTCCGTTTCTTGACATGTTGAAACCATGCTGTCTTCCTGAGTTGAATATCCTCCATGGTACTCCAACGATAAGTTCATGAGGGGAGAAGGGGAGTTTTTTAACACTGGTGTGAGAAACGAAGTATGGTTTAAAACAGCTGTATGATAACTTTTTCTTTTTACTGAAAGTGCGCAGAAGGAGTTTATTGGGCTATTTATTTCTTACTTTTTTAATACTTTTCAATACTTTTCGCAAAATGTTTTAAGCGTTCCGTTTCCATCACTTTGATTGATATTATATGAAGGAAATATATATATATATATATATATATATATATATATATATATATATATATATATATATATATATATATTCAATAACTATTGATGAAAATATCGTCTTAAAAAAGTTATCAAACATTGCAATAAAAGTTAGTAAATGTCTTCTTTTAAATATACTGATATCTGTATTTAAAATATTAGAATATGAATGAATATGCAAGTAGCAAAAGTGTAAAACGTATTAAAATATTAAAATTATTGTCAAAGTTTCGACATTACTATAATATATTTGAAAAATATGAAAATCATCGAAAAAGGAAAATGAATGAAAATGTAAACACATAATAAACTGGCAATATGCTAACAAGATAAGTATTTCACTTGTAAGTCCCTTTTTTATCGTCCCTTGTGTTGTTTGGCAGAAAAGAACGAAAAAATAGTTTCTCAAAAATAAAAAAAAGAATAAACTTAATTGTCAAAAATGAAGTTCATACTGATTCCAAGAAATAAGCATAATTCTGCATATCAAAGAAAATACTGTGATTTCGTTGACATGTATGAAGAAAATTGGGCACGCCATAAGATCAAAATGACATCTCGCCATGTGAAAATCGAGACTAATTCGATAATGCTAAATAAATAAATGGTTTCATTCTGAAACAATGTTATTATTAGTGTAGGCCCAGAATAATGGTTGTTGTTCACTTCCGAAAACCTAAGCATTGTAGGGTTACCAGAACATATGGGTATTATCTGCAAAAGAAGTTATTAATAAAGCGTTGAAAACTATACGTTGTTGATCCAAGTTTCTCAAAGGTCGGAATCAAGGAATTTGACTCACTACTCCAAACATTCCTGAAAATAAATGGTCATTACGCTTTGAATTGACCAAAACCATAGGTGGGAAAATGTGTATACTACACGTACTTACACGCAAAATATGACATGGACACTTGCGAGGCAAAACTAGAAACGTGAAAAGGCCTGCAACCTTAGGCACTTACAAAATGTTTCTATACATAACTCAAATATCAACACTTTAATATTCAGTAAAGTACATGTATGTTCCCTGGAACATAATGTACGTCTTCCACCTAGAAAATATGTATAAATGCACAAAATACAAATGCTCTCGTAGCATCGTAGAATGTGTCTCTATAAGACAAAACACATGAGATCTATTAAAAGTAAAACATAAAATACAAACACAAAAATATAGTCAACGACATTACAACATTCTGGTCGGCCTAAAATATCATAACTAAATTCCCTACAAAACAGCTGTAACAAGCTTCCTTAGGCATCTTCGCTACAAAGTATTCAAAATGGTTTTATTGACACATTAAAATTCAAAGTCATCGAGCATATGAAATAATTGATAGAAAGTAATTTTCATAAAACGTTATGGCTTCATGCTGTTGGAAAAAAGAAAATATGTTTATTTTTCGGGATCTATATCGAATTCAAATAGTTCCCAGGGCATACTGTAACTAAAATACAATTTTCTTATAATTAATATGAAAAATATTACAATGTATTACCATACCAATACACATCATTTAATTACGATTCATAAATATTAAAATATTCACTGAAATGTTACTGAACACTAATATATACTGAAAAAAATAACCTAAGAATACACATGCTTAGTCATGGGTTACAATAAAGCAAGAAAAGAAATGAAAATCTATATTTTGCGATTGGTGGCAAAAATACAGTTAGGTATGGAATATCCAATGGATTAGCCACTTCCATTTTGCAAGAGATCTGCAATTCCAGGAAATATTGCCTCCCTAAAAATATATTTATCCCCATAAAATATCCTATCCGTAGAATTTTCCGTACTGTCGTTCAGTGGTAGAATGTTAATTAGAATTTTAATTAGAAATTACAAGAAAATATAGAAGTTAAACATATTTCCGCATACATATCAATATGGGAGAAAAACGACCGTTCACCATCATAGTATATGTTCATATAGTTCCTTCTAAAAATAAAAAAATATTACTGCTTTAGTTTGGAGAATATCCTATTCACATGACATTCTTGCACATACTATTAACCAACAAGGAAATGCCTGTATCACTCGTTTAAGGCTTAGCCTACTTTCCTTTCTAAACTTTTGTCTTCGAACAAATTATATCGTGTCACAACCTGGAAATTCAAATAAGTCAAAATCGTTTAAATGACGTAAATGAGGTTCAACAAAATTACAATAAAATTTACAATATGAAACGAAAATCTAAGATTTAAACTAAACAAGAAATTTAACATTGATTATGAGTGTAAAATTTCATATTCTACACATGGGATTACATATTGAATTTCAATTACCGATATACAAAATATATATAATTAACAACTAAAAATTTTCTTATCCTGAGCATCTCCATACATTTTTCAAAATTATAAAAAAATATCAAACATTAATTGTGAGTCATACGTATGATAACATGTTTAAAAATTTCGAAAGTGGAAAGGGATCCTATAAAGGATTAAAAAAAATAAAACAATAAAAATATATTATAACGCTAAAATATCTTCCCACTGGCTGAGGTACGGAACTTCACTACTAGCTAAAACCGGTTTTGGCTAAATACGGTACCTCTACGTATGTAGAATGCGTTTTTACTAAAAAACCTAAATTCAATCATCTAAAAAATATTGGCATTAAACTAAAAGGAAATTATTAATAAAGTTTGCAACACTAGTACACAGTTGGTTGAAGTATGAAGTACTACGCTGAGCAAAGACAGAAATAAAGAAAAAGAATCAATCAGCTGTGTGTCGTCCGTTATTCATCGACATAAACAGGTGGTCGAAAATGCAGCGGATATCTTATGAAAATAAATAAAGAAAAACGCATTATCTGCTTTTTGCTGAACAGTTAAAAACTAGAAGCAAAAAGGAGTTTTAAATGAAATGCGTAGTTTTCTTTGCGCATTCATATATTCCAATCAAAAGCTAAAAGCAAAACAAAGATTAAAAGAAATACGTTGCTTTCCTGGAAGAAAAATTTGTGTCAGTCTTTATTCTTTTAATGAAATGAACCTCACTTAAAATTTGTTTTAATTTCTTTTCTCTGCATAAGTTCTACGCAATTGTAGTCCACCGGTAAGGTTAGGTGCGAATAATGGAATACATGTAGGCTTTCAATATGTTGAATTGAAGTAAAAATGTAACCAAGGATCTCCTAAATAAAGAGATAACAAACAGCTAGTTGATAAGTTATTAACCTGTAAGGGATTTGAATTATTCTAATTGGACTTGTCGTTTTCGGATTTTGACAAGCTGACTTCTCCTCTTGGCAAACAAGAGGTTGGTTCTTGAGTTTCATTAGCAGGTGACAAATTAAGGTCATGCAAAAGATCCTATGGTAGTTGGCGACGTGCCAAGACCATCCAAATTTCACGTGTTTCAGGGGTAGGTTCCCATAGTTTAGTCCTATCTATGGAATGAAGTCCTAAATATTCACCTGTGGAAGAGTCAACAAGTTCAACAACACGGTCGTTAATAACCTTAACACATAAAAGGTGTTCTCGGTACAAATCAAAAAATGTGGAGATTTCACGTTTTAATAAACTATTAATGTTACGCTGCTTTAGAAAAGTTAAACTTCCTTGTTTTATACGTCGTCGTCGTCGAGAAAAAAGAATATTAAGATACAAACTTGCTGGTGAAACACCAAGACTTTCAATGGTGGAGTAGTTATGTAACAGAACTGCTTGCGTCAGGTTCTCGGCCCATTTGTTATGTGACTGGCGACATAATAACCTTACGATAGATACAAGAATTTTATTAGAGTGTTATGTGATGTTACTCATGGGGTGATAAGGTGTTGTATGATGAACTTAGTATTGAACTCTTCCATTGTAGATACAAACTTTTTGCTATGAAACACTGCAGCGTTATATGACAATTAAGTTCCACGATACCTAAATGTAGCATGTATATATCAAATAAAGACTTGATAACTGAAGTAGCAGTGGCGTTCTTCAAGGGGTAAGCTGTACAATATTGAGTAAACACATCAACAATAACCAGTGCGAAGCGCGCACCATTTTTGCCTCATGGATATGGACCTAAAAATCAAGGTCTAATAAAGCTCTAGGTGCTGAATAAGGATTAGTGGACAAGAAACGAGCTGGTGGGTGGTGATCGTACTTAAATTGCATACACTTTACACAATCTTTTAAATGTTTCTCCAAATCTGATCTCATTTTATTCCAATAAAATGATTTTGAAATGATCCGAAATGTTTTGTCTACTCCTGGGTGATCTAAGTCATCATGGTAAGCAGCAAGAATATTTTTCGCTAATGACCTGGGAATGCAAATTTTATATGAATCCGGAAAATGGAAATCTCTATACAAAAGAATACCGTTATCGAGTTTGAAAAATTTTTCCCAATTGCGTGAATTCCTTGGTAGCTCTTCTATTTTCTCGCCTGCCAAAAAAGAAATAATGGGGAAATAATCATGATCTTCCATTTGTGCGTTGTGTAACTCTTCAACTGAAATATTTTTTATTTTCTCTTGAATAGCCTGTAAAAGATGAACACGTTTAGTTCGTAATCCTTTGGAAGGGAATAGACGTGAACACGCGTCTGCACAAAGGTTCTCGGAACCTTTCTGGAAACGTATTTCGTAGTCCAGCTGTTGTGATTCCAAAGACCATCTTAAAAGACGAGTGTTCCAAGGCTTGGCCTTATCCAACCAACTAAGATTTTTATGATCTGTAATAAAGATAACATGTGACCAATTAGCAATTAGCATCATTTTCGGAACGAAAATGCATTTGCAAGACATTCCAGCTCACTCACAACATAGCGAGACTCAGCAGCTGTTAAAGTCGGACTAGCGAACTGGATGACCCTTTTCTGTCCATCACTGTACTGATATAGGACTGCACTGACTCCTAGGCGGGATGCATCTAGTTCTAAATAATAAGGTAAATTCAAATCAGGGTGGCATAAGAGAACATCTTTACAAATATCGCCTTTAATTTGTTGAAAAGATTGTTCGTTTTCTTCAAGCCATTGCCACCGTTTTTTTTTGAGAAGCTGAAAAAGAGGTTGCATTTTTTCTGAGAAATGAGGAATAAAATTTCGTGACCAATTAAAGAGACCAAATACAGATTGTAAAGATTTGATATTGGTGGGTCTAGGTAAGGTACCAACCGCTTCTATGATTTTTTGGAACTTTTTTGATGCCTTCGGGAGTAATCAAGAAACCTAGAAAAGATATCGAATTAGTACAAAACAAACATTTTTCAATGTTAAGAGTAAGGTTGTGTTCTCTGAACTTTTCAAGGATTTGTTTCACCAATGTAAGGTGTTCCTCGAAGCTATCTGTAAAGCAAGCCAAATCGTCAATATATCGTAGGATTTTTAGCATGTAACTCTAGTCCCAATACTTTTTGGAGCATACTGTTTAATACACTGCTACCATTTCTGTAACCAAAACATGTGATTCGATATTGGCAATGCTGGCCTTCGAAATTGAATGCTGTATACTCCTGGGACTTAGGAGTACGCAAGGCTTGATTATAACTACTTAAAGACCCAGAGAGGTAAGGAATGGTTTACATTTTACTTTCAATAATAAGTCCTGTATGCCCTCAGATTTTGGTTGGCGAAGCTCCACAAACTGGTTCGGAAAAGGAAGATCAATACATACCCTTGGTTTCCCGTTTTTCTTGGGAACTACAAGGATAGGAGTGCTGTGAACAGAATCCGAATGACAAATTAATCCTAATTCTAATAACTTATGAATTTGATCACGTACATCTTGGAGATACTTATGAGGGATGGGATATTGTTTACGTACCACTGGCTTGTTAGTATTCATCTCCATCTCGTAAACGAAGTCTTTACAGAGGCCTGGATAATTTGTAAAAAATATCACTAAATTGTGACAAAAGAGAGTATAATTACTTTTTCTGTTGGTTGTTTAAGTTAAAAGTTGCGGTTAGCAGCATCTCTAATCTGTTCATCTGTAGCACATTGTTTTACAAATGTGGCAGCTGAAACAGAGAGTTTGTTATCTATCGTATCTCTCTCTTCATCTTCGGAGATTTCCTGAAAGTCAAAATTTTCTGGTAAAAGATAAATAATGCTTTTCAAATTATTATACTCCATGGAAATCGTGCCATCTGAAAGATTAATTTGTCTTCTCAATGCAGTAAGTGCATCAAGTTCTAAAATTAGATCTTGATTAAGAGATTCTGTAACATAAACAGAAATGTTATCAATTTGAATAGTGACTAATGTGTAACCTCTTACTTTTCTTCTGGTTGACACACTGAAATCTACTAAGAGTACGTCGTCAGCCGGAGTGAGTTTGGGTGACGTCACATCTGCACTAAAGCGATTTGTCAAAGTAACATTTTTGTCGCGCTTGCGCCTTAGATCACACAAACCTTGATTTCTGAATCATCACTTGCGCTGTCACTACTACTGGTGTCTTTAAATTCCGCTGAATCACTGTAGTGCCTGCTTCTAACTTGTCTAGGAGTATCTGGTTGTACTCGGGGTTCGAATTCTGACGCTCTATTTTCGGTACTTTCTATTCTCTGAGCGAGCTCTACACTATCACGCCTAATTTCTTTTATGTTCTTACCTATTGCCCGTATTTCATCGCGACATTCTGCGTTAGACTCGTTTTTTACCATCAAATTGTAATCTATGAGTTTCTCTTCTTCGTACACCATCTAAATATCTTTCCCTTGCCTTTCTATGCGTTCGGAAATTTCCTCAATATGGACATGCATCTCATCAAATTTATCTACTGCTTCTATATGTAAACTAATGCAGCGTTCATTGTTAGCCTGACACACCTCACCGGTTGATTCCGATTGACCCTGCAGGGATTGTGTATATTCATGCAAACCTCTAAAGTGGTTCTGAATTCAACAGACTTTTGTTTCTATTTGTTGTACACGGTGACACATTTCTTTGGTATGTTGCCTCACTTCGACGCTGGTCTGTATGGTGAGTTCCATTGCGTGTTTCGTACTATAACTGTCTTCGTGAAGCTGCTCATGAATCTTAGGTGTTATGCCATCGTATTTTTGTTCGACGATTTCGTTCCTACCTTTACTTTCAGCGTCTACAGTCCTAATACTTTCTTCTAATCTTTGGTTATTTTCGCGATCGTCCTTTTGTACAGCGTCTAACTTCTGACATAATTTGCACTTTAACTCGACGAAATTTTCTTTGCTTTCATCTACTTTTGGTTGTAATCTATCAAACTTTTCTTTGTTTCCCTGTTCAAATTCAGCTAGGTTCTCTCTATTTTCCTTTTTTAAATCTTCGGTAGTCTTTTTATTATCCCTCATCAATTCTTCGAAAAACGAATTCATCCTAGTAATCGTATATGCTTCCTGCTGAGCCATATTGGACAAGAATAAACTTAAACCATACAATTATAATAAAATATACCATCAAAAAACGATATGATTGTAATCACAGCACCAACGGTCTCGATTCGGGTCCCTGTTTGGGCGCCATTTTTTGTAACTACTCCGTGTAATCTGGTCGCCGTTCGTGGTTCATGGTCCTACCAATAAGTATTCTCCTGAGGCCTGAACTTACCTGGATAGGACGATGAAGGACTTCTCCAAGAAGGGTTACAATATGTTTCCAAATCGCTCGTTGGTCTCAATGATGAGATGAGCATTAGGCGCCGAGAGGTTTGGGTGTCTCGTCTCGAAAACCTCACAGACGATCAGACGGTCATCCAGACCACAATGCTCACACAAACATCGAAAACACACTGGATTAAATAACACCATACTTATTTATTAGAATACTATTATGTAAACAAAAAAAGCGAAAAGGAATTAACACAACACTGAACACAGAATATATATAATAATTTTCATCACTAAAATCACATTTTGCCATTCTAATGCATTGTAGCCCTTATATATATATATATATATATATATATATATATATATATATATATATATAAAAGATTATAATTGAGATTTCACTGCAAATGCTTCTCTCACACCATTGACGCACTTGGAGGATTAGCAGTGGGGAAAAAGTTGATGCTCCCACGTAGTAATCCAGTTGCTGCGCCAAACAATCCTGAAGCTAAAGATGAGTCTTCAGCAAATTAAAAAGGAAAGTTTATAAAGTAGAATGCTGATGTTGGAGGGCGCGTATATAACTGACATGTACGCACAAGGTCTGCGGACCTGGGACTTCACTAGTTGGGGACTAGCCGTAAGAAAACGTCCTTCGCCGGCTAATAGCTTGTGCCCTTAACACAAAATCATACTTGATTCCCGACGCAACGTGCGTGGTGACTGCATACAATACCGGGCTCAAACTCCCTGAATACCAAAGCTCAAGGTACGGGTTGCAATGGTCACCTCAGGTCTCAGGTCACCTGTTTCGACTCTATTTGCTATGCGTTTCATTTCCGTAAGCACTTCCCATGATTTTGCTACACTTTTGTGCGCACTTTGGATATGTTTTGTGAGTTATTTGGTGATGTGTTTTCCGCCTATTTTGCTAGCAGGCGGAATTGTTTGGTGGAGAAACAGTACAAGACAACAGGAAGTTCAGACACGGTTTTACAGGTTAATAAGATTTGCATAATTATAAACATTTCTATAAGCGGCGAATCAATAATAACAAAGTGCCTTAATTGTGTACAGGAGAAGGATTATATGTTGAGAGAAATCTATTATAAATTATTATAAGCTGCAACGTAAGGCGTATACCTAGTTGGTGTTTTTTGTGTTGTTCTAAGATAAATATGTTTGAATGCGTAACAGTATGTCTTAGTTTGTATTATTTCGGTTGAAATGAGTTACTGTTTAGTATTCTTAGTAGAACTGGCTCTCCTAACTTATGACTTACTTTAATTACTATTATTTGTTTAAATATATATATATATATATATATATATATATATATATATATATATATATATATATATATATATTGTAAAACTTTGTCCCATATAGGTTATAGGTAGAGTGTTAATAAAAAGAGTGTCCGGAATTTACTTCCACTACCGACTTTTATTATTAAAGTTTCGTTTTCAAAAGTGTTTTTACAAAATACTAAACAAATAATCTCTCCAAATTTACAAAGTTAGTTATAGATAGTCTTTCACCGTAAAGTCGCAGACAGGATCTCTGCAAAGCCCCGAAGCACGCTCGGCAGAGTAGAGTTAGGGGCCTAAAGCTCCGAAGCAAGCAGTGGCTTGGTTACGTGACCACAGAGCCCCGAAGCACGCTCTGCAGAGTAGAGTTAGAAGCCCAAAGCTCCAAAGTAAGCAGTGGGTTGGTTAGGTGACCGCAGAGTCCCGAAACAAGCTAAGCATCTGAGGGGGGAGTCCCGACAAAGCCCCGAAGTAGGCTAGGCCGGGAGAAAGAAAAGGCGTAGTCACGAAGCAGAATAGAGGCCTGGGGTTAGGTTACTCCTAATGTTCCGAAGCAAACAATAGGAGGGGCACCAGGGAACTGGTACAGAATTGCCGTCGTCCAGCCATTTTATAGAGCTCCTTGGGCGGCGGTAGCGCTACTGCTCCCTTGCTACCGCCTGCTCCATGGTAGGGGCCAGAAGCTCGTCGTCAGCAGGTGATAGTAGATCCATCTGGTGTATTGAATCCTCTTGCTAAACCAACTAGTGGTGTTTGTAAACACCGGCGTGAAGAATTGTTTATACACAACACCGTGTGCGTCATTCACCTTCTGGCTTATTTAAATAAAGCCGAAGTGTTATTTTTCTTCTTGTAGGTGTGGCAACACTGATGGATCACACACAAAAATAACTAATAACACTAGCAACACTGATAAAAGTTTCCTTTTCGGAGCACTATTAAGGCAGTGGAAGAAGGCATTAAACAGTTATTCCCTAAGCACAGGCAGGATCGTTGCATTGTATATGTCACTTCATTTCCCTGGAGGTAGGGCTGTTTTAAGCTTGGTTTTAATATACACATATTAGCTCACTTATGGTGAGGGGTATTGGATTCCGAAAAATGGGTTGCTCTTTAGGTGTATGAATGGTATTAAATTTGACCACTGGAATTCATGGAGATATATCTAAACGAGGTCTTTTGGATGTTTTTGTTGCCAAGCGAAGACGGAGATATAGTTTGTATAAGATAATAAGAGTTACGAATAGTAAAAAAGTTGCGATTATCACTGGGATATAAAGATGTTCCATACTGGAAGAAGAAAAATCTAAATTACGATC
Source organism: Thermobia domestica (assembly GCF_964235325.1). NCBI lineage: Eukaryota > Metazoa > Arthropoda > Insecta > Zygentoma > Lepismatidae > Thermobia > Thermobia domestica. The sequence goes on from NC_137470.1 coordinate 97,726,695, forward strand.
GGTAATTTATCGGATATCTTATTTAAGTTAAAATATCTATAAGATATTGCTGCGAATAAGGCGTTTATAACAAAACATTAAAATATTCCGAGACTAATCAATAATATAATTATTAGAGTAGCAATAGCAAGTATCACCCATGGAAATGCGCTTACAGATTAAATTTCGGCATCTTATCCAATAAAGAAGTCTTTTCGTGCTGTAGTAGGGAATTTATAGAAGTATTAGTACGTTGTAAATTCTGGAAATTGTAAGTGTAATTCAAATTTGGATTCTTCGGAAAATTTCTATATATATGAATGTGAAGTTCGCCGAAATTCTAGTAGGAAGATTCAAAGTGTCCGTTATTATGCGCTGGCTTTCTTCGTATCTAAAAAGGTAAGTTAACGATTGATTAACAGCATCACCGGCTAGCATACGGTTCCTTTGAAATGCAATTTTAACAGGTATGAGAGTGGTAAGATGAAATCCCATTGGTGTATGTAAATAAAATTCCTCAGTCCGTGGTAAAGTAGGTTTTAGATGTCAGCTATTAGTTGAATTTCGGAAAACTAAATTATATACATAGTCTGTTATTTGGGATCGTGATTGTACTCTTAATTTACATATAGAAAACATATTGTGAGATTGACATAGTGATAAGTCCAATTCATAGATTCCTGTGTTTGTCCAAATTGCATATTCATGAGTTTGAAGGCGTATATGAGTTGTGTTGGTAAGAAACCCATTATTGAAAATGTTGTATGAAATGTGATAGTAATTGGTGTGTACAACTGGAGTTTGCACTACAATATCTAAATTGGCACATTCGAATGAGACTAAAAATGCCTTTGAACACATAAAATAGTCCGAGATCTATTTCCGTGATTGTGCCTCTTAAGTTTATATATTTTAAATCATTTCTTTGCTACTGCAGGTTCTTTTAAGGCATCACTAACCTTATTCTGAAGGATGTTCTGTATTATAGTATTAAAGTACTGTTCTACTATTTGGAAATTAAGCGGAGCCATCAAAAGAGGTTGATTTGTGGCCATTGTACATACCAATTGCAAAATATTATGATGAGTTTCGGTTATGAAGTTTCAACTGCCACTGAAAAGTTTGTTACTGAATGATTAAGTTATTTTTCTTAATTTTTGTATTTGAGAATTTAGATAAGCACACTGTGTCTCCATTTGACTAATAGTTGATTTTAATTTATGTACTTCATAAAAAATATATCCACTAAGTCCGAAATTTGCAAGTCAAAGTAAGAGGTTAAAAATATTCTTTTGTGGTATTTTGGAACATCCAGTTTTCAAATCTCAGGGTATTATGTCTTTGATTTTATTAGTAAGCTGACGTTCTTTATCATGTAAAAGTGACACTAATTGTTCATATCCAGCAGAAGAATAATTTGGAACGTGTACCGCTGAAGAGATTAAGTGGAGTCTATAGGGTAAGAATTCTATACTCTCATAATTGATCACAGGCTTGAATTTGGCTATCGATAATTCATATTGTTCGAATATGAGTTTATTCCCTTTTATGAAAGGTATAAGCAGGAAGTGACAAGCTAAAGCAATCAGCCTTCTTCTATTGAGTGTGCGTACTTCCTACAGAAAAGAAAAACGAGAAAAAATAATGCTGGATAGTAAAAGGATACTGTATAGCAATCAAGTAATACGTGTCATTCACTTTATAAAGTTGGGTATGGATAGTGAGGTCTCACACTTGATCAATAATTTTTTAAAGAAAAGTGTGTTCTGGGACGAAATACAAGAAAAATTGTAAAGCCTTAGAGGTATCTGGGCAAAGTAAAGCGGAGAGATTGTGGAAATTTATCTTGAGATTTTGGAAAGGAACGGTGAGGTGAGTGAGATTCGAGAAGAAAGTATATAAGAGTGGAAAATTAAGGCTGAAGTTTAGCGTATACTAAGTAAGTACTCTGCATGTTTATTAAGTACATGGTATTAAGTTATTTGTTTCAAATGTATCTGTATTTAATAGATGTTTTAGATTTGAACTTCAGTGATAGTGATGTTTTATGAATTTGGTTTCATCAAGACCCTGTAATATAATTCCCTAATACCAGTGAAAATATATGGTGCATAGCGGAGAAAAAAAATAAAATATAATCAAGAAAGTGTAGAATTATATGTTACTCATCCTTGTATAGATTATTCACCTTTTAAATACGGAAATGCAATTTGAACATTTTTTCGTTCGGTGCAGAGTGATGAATCAGGTTTTTGCGAGTAACATATGAATGTTCTTGATTGTATTCACTTTTTCCCTCTCTCTTTTTTTCAAAGTAAGAAGTGAGAATGATTAAAATGTTTTATGCTATTCGATGTTTGCCAATCGTGTTAAATCATTTAGGAGTTTTTATCTTCTAATCCTCTTCTTCTCTATATTGGGCTGTCTATTGAAAGAAGATAAGTATCAAAAGATGAGATATTCCAGATTCTATTGTGTATTTTACGTTCTGCCGTCGTTGTTATATATTTTTCTTTCGATCAAATGTCTCACCCTCGTGTAGAGAAAATAGCTATTTATCCTCTTGCTGAATATGGTCTATATCTTCATAATACGCTTTAATTCTGTCTACAGAAATCTCCTGTATGGGTTGACGATATGAATCAGGAAATCGTACCTTCCAAAATTAGGATTGATACTTTCGAGAATTTCTACAGGCCCATCAAATTTGGATGAAAAACTTTCTGGTATCCCAATCTCACGGTTGGGGATGAATACAAATACAATCTGTCCCTTGTCAAAGTTAGTCTGTTTATGTTTAAGGTGATAACATTTTTCTGCTTGTTATAGCTTGCAGTTAGATTGTCCTGCGCAATTCCATGTATTTTAATCAAGTGTTCTTTGTCGACGAATAACGTCGGAGTTGATGCAAGAGCAATATCACGAATGGTCTTAGCTTCGTATCCGTGCATAAGGAAGAAACTTGAATACTTGATTCCAGCCTGAATGAGAGAATTAATCGCAAAAGTTGTGTATGGAATTAGTTTTGGCTAATTGTTTCGATTTTCCTGTACGAAAAATATAAGAGCATTCTGTATAATTCCGGGGAATGTTTCCACTACAACTATAGTTTTATAATCAGATACTGGACAAAATTTAAATTCAAAGTAGTGGAACTTTGATATGTTCTTTGGTCTCTTAGCATTATGTACAGGGTGTCTATCTAAATATAGGTAGGAGAAATCTCCGTATTTAAGAATAATTTCATATATAAGAAATTGTTCAATTTCTTAGGCTATGATGTTGTCTACAATCTTCATCACACAAAATCGGGTGGACATCTCAATAGCTACCAGTATGTCTTTAAATTTTCCTTGTCCGGCAGGCACCTTTCCAATTGAATTATATTGCCACGCAGCGATAGGTATAGGAGGATCATGAACTAATTGGCCTGATGGCTTGGTTGGTAATTTCTTGAGTTTTTGGCAGAGATTGCACGTCCTTATTTTGCTTGCTATGTAAGCTTTAACATTAGGATAATAATATTTTTAAGTGCTGACCAGTACGTCTTAGTACAAGCGAAATGAGATGCCAATGCGTCGTTATGAATCGCTTTAAACCATTTGCTTAGCAAAGGTTTCGGTGCACAAAGTAAATATAGCAATTGTAATCGAGGATCTTTTTGACTTCTATATAGCCATCCATTTTTAAGAGAAAAATATTTCGCAGAAAATTTATTCGGTTCTTTTGTTTCCAAGACAGTCATGATGTCTGATAATGAAGAACCCTTGCTTTGTTCATCCGCCAAATTGGGTAATGTCATATGTTGGTCAATTTGAAAAGTGTGTTCCAATGAGTGAGAACCAAAGACTTTAGCGTCCTCCGCGTCAGAAATGTTATTAACTTCGTGATTTTCGTCCCGCTGTGTGTCTCGCTTCTCTTGCAAGTGACTAAAATATATGCAGGATGCTGTTGACTTTTTGTAATCTGCTGAATTTTAAAATTATAATCTCCTAAGAATATCTTGTAGCGATTGAATTTTCCTTCTTTGGTGTTCTGGGTGTTCAATGAAGCTAAGCATTTAGCGTCTAAGAATAACTTGAATTTTCTATTCAGTGAGAAATATCGAAATTTTCTAATGATAAATATTAATGCATATAATTCTTTCTGGCATGTTGAGGCTCGTCGCTCGGTTTTGGTAAATCGACGACTACAATAGTAAGAAACACATTCCTGATTATTTTTAGTGTTATGACGTGCTAAAATTCCTCGTATTAAGATTGAAGATGCGTCAGAGTACCCTCGGATTTCCAATGATGGATCGATATGAAACAAAGATGGGGCCTGAATAATACCCGTTTAAAGTTTCTCAAATAGTTCGTGATGCTAATTTGTAAATACGATAATCTTATACGATAATCATTATTCAGCACATAGCTTAAAACAGCAAATGAATGTTTTATATAAAGTTTCAACAATAATCATTTAATTACCATTTAAACTGCTGAATACACAGATTATTAAATTAATACAAAGGAAATATATGATCCAATTACATGCTTACAGAAACATAATCAATCATAAGCAGTGAATATGACATCTATTTGCACAATCGGGTTGCATGTTAATCTGTACTCCTATAATCGCTGTTGAACGAGACGTTAAATCATAATCTACTCATAAAGATTGGTTTGAAATTTTGATTTGCATGTTCAAGTTTGATACATTTTGAGTTCGAAAAGTTTGTTTGAAAATTTGATTAGAAATTTTCGATTAGAAAAGCTTGTTTTCAAAATTCGGCTTGAAATCTTGAGTTTGAAAAATTTTAAGTTTATATGTTTAATTCGAGAAAAGTTTAAGAATTTTAAATTTCCAACAATTTGATTTTAATTTTTTTAGTTTGAAATTTTGATTTGCAATTTGAAGCTTGAAAATAAGTTCTAAAAATTTGATTCGAAACTTGATTCGAAAGTTTTTCGATTTGAAAACTGTTTTCAACATTCAGCTTGAAATCTTGAGTTTGAAAAATTTTAAGTTTCTACTAGCTGAATCTGCGCTCTTTACACAGCGCTTCATTCATGTATGAGCAGGGATCTCCTTGTTATTCCTCACATCTGTACATGTACCTTTGCAGGCACAAGTGAAATAAGTCTTGGTAAATATCGGCAAGAGATACCGTAAAGGGGAGATTTTTTCGATTACTTTTTCTATATCTCGTACCGGTTGCGACATTTGAGCCTACTTCCGGTTGCAGTTTTTAATTGATGTATGATCTGTGTTTTCTTTCTTCTTGCATGTAATATCTAATAAACAAATACATAAAATAAGTAACTCTATGGCCTATGGAACCCGGAGGGTCAATGCCGCGTTCTCAAAAGCTCTCTACTGACTTCTATTCTTAGCCAATTAGATCCAATTTCTACTTTGTGTTCCTATTTCTGCGAGATCAATCTTTATATCGTCCTCCCATTTGCACCTACGTCTTCCTAATGGTCGCTTTCCGGCTGGTCTTCCAGTTAAGATATTCAAAGCGTTCGTTCTTTCTTCCATCCTGACTGTGAGTACGTGACCTGCCACCTGAGTCTCCTAGATTTCATGACCCTAACAATGTTGCATAAACCGTATAAATTATGTAGTTCCTCGTTATGAAGATTCCTTATTCCCCTTTCTCTTTGGTCCAAATATTCGTCTCAGGATCTTGTTCTCAAATACTTTCAATCTATGTTCTTCGTTCCGAGTAAGACACCATATTTCGCAAGGATACAGAACAACAGGCATGATTATCGTTTTATACATTTTAGGCCATAAGATTACCTTACACATAGAATCAATTATAATGTCAGTGATATATGGTGATCACTGGGCAAATCACTCCAAACAATATAGATTTAACTTAGACTGGAGAAATGGTAATCGATAGTTTTTTATAATAATTTGGCCATGAAACAAACATCTGAGAGATATGCAGCCCCTATATAGAATTATATGGCGTTGGAATCTATAATAGATAATATATGAAGCTTTAGTTTTTTTTTAATTTCAACACTTCCAGTTGCCTCCGTAAAAATGTAATAAATAAATAATTGCCATGTTTTTCTTCAGTTTTGAGTTAGAACTGGACAATCTACCCAAAATTTGCAATCGATTAGTGAAAACGTCATCTTTCTAGAGCCTGTAGTTTCCGAGATCTCACTCTCAAAAGGATTTGAAAGAAACTTATAAACGTCCACAAACGTATAGTTTAAAGAACTGCAGAGATATCAGCACAATTCATTTGCATTTATTTCAGGAAAGGCTTATTAAATTGCAAAGGTTTTCAACAATAATTTAAAATGATAAACTTTGTGAAAGCAATTTTTTAAAGTACAATCTATTTAAGCAATTTTTTTAAAGTACACTTTTTAAAAAAAAATTCTTTGTTATAAACGTGAAGTCACAAATAACCGTAAATCAAAGGTTTGAGTTGAGTTGATTTTAGTTTAGCGTCTCTTTCAGCAGCGAGGCTATATGAGACGTGGACCTACTGATTAACGTGGAATCCGAACCACATGAGCTCCCGCCGGGAATCGAACCCGGGTCTCCCACGCCAAAGGCGCGTACGCTAACCGCTTAGCCACGGAGGAGCTCTAATCAAAGGTTTGAAAGCTGAAGTTATAGGTTGGAGCTGAGTCGCTTCTAATTCTTATTGTAGCATTTTAATAGATAGATGTTTAATTCAAAAAAAGTTTAATTTAAAAATTTTGTATTAAAAAAATGATTTTAAAGTTTTTTGGTTGATTTTTTAGTTTGAGAGTTTAAAGAAAAATGTTTCAAAAATTTTGTTTGTGTTTCTTCAATTTCAAAATTTCGTTTCTAAAATATATCGGAATATTTTTTTTTGTGTTCAAAAAATTTTTCAGTTTTGAAAACATTGTTTAAAAACTTTCTTACAAGGGACATCGCCCAATTGTCTGGCTTCGATTTCAATGAAATTTTTATTACTGATAGAGGATATGTATTCATTACTTGTGATGACAGAAATTTTTGCCATGGTGCAAGTTTTCTATTTTTTAATAATTTTTAAAAGTTGTGATGTGGTTAATAGAGATTACTGTGTGATTGCAGAAGTTCCTTACTGCCCTTTGTGAACGGAGTGTTAATGAAAGAACAACAATGTAGGTACGTATAGGGCCTAGGGGGAGTCGTATGGTACGTATGACCTTGACGGCAGCCATCTTGAAATCCGCAATTTTGAATTAAGGTCAAGTTTTTTAAATGGGAATAGGTTAATATGATACATAACTTCGAGCTAGAATTTAATCAGGAAGACAATGGTGAAGTTAGTTTTAAGATGAGCCCATTTGGTAAAAAGTTACAAGCATATTCATTGTTTATACTTACTGTGTGCATAAGTTCCTTACCTCCGCTTCTAACCCGCGTATTAATGGTAATAATAATTATCATAATGGTAATAATAATAATAATAATAGTAATAATAATAATGGTAATAATAATAATAATAATAATCGAAAAATCAGTAAATTATCTTTTCTATTTTATTTAGAAAAACAAATATGAACTATCAAAAATGTAACGAAAAAACAGATTCAATATAATTACAATTGATGAATATTAACTAATTGGAAATAGCTTCGAATAGATTCTCCTTTTGTTCTACACAACACGTGTTCAAATAGGTCCAAAAGGTACATTCTCTGACATTACTAATTGCTTTAACAATATAATATATCGTTGAAAATCAATCCCTTCTAGTACTCCTCCTCAATTCATATAGAATTAATAAAAAATAAATATATCTTACTATGTGATATAATATTAATAAATTACTAGTATATTTATGAAAAAGTTTAACACTCACCATTAGACAAATGACACAGTCATGCCCGTTAAATACCAGCCAGGAGACTATTTCACGATATTGCCTCTGAATTTCCAGAAAACAAATACACACCAAATATATATATATATATATATATATATATATATATATATATATATATATAATATTATATAATACTGGATTAACTTCATGAGAACTTTTACACATTCAACTAATTCACCAATTAAATCACTTAAACTATAAGAACAATAACTGTATTCCGACAACTTTAAATATAAAAATAGAACAAGTATAAATTCGATGTACCCAGTTCTACATTTCGTTCCGAATCATTTCGTTCTACATTTCGTTCGAACTGAGTAGTACCAAAGTTTTCCTCTAGAGGCGCTGCATATGCCGAGTGTTCGGAAGTTTAACATAACCTCTAGGATAACATGATTTTTCTTTCTTTTCTTTTTTTTATAACCAAAAATAAAGTGTGATAAACTATCACACGCAACAAACATCGCCCTCCCGGCATATAAAAAGTTGAGGCAACTTTTTATTTAAATTAATTTAAATATATTTAGATATTCCATTTCGAGCTTAATTATGAATAGATAGTAGTTGTTATTTTTTTGGTATGTTAAACTAATAACTACTTTTACACTACACTACTAATCACTAATTCTAACTAACCCTCACACTCACTAAATTCACTACTTACAAAATGAATAATTAAACGAAACTAAAGAAAAAAATCCCCCAAAAATTCTAACACACCACTAACAATCCATCAACCATTCTAAGTTAGTTAAAATTAAATTAGTATTTCTAACTGTTTCCATCTATTCATAAATTTTACAATATATACTCATAAGATGTTTTCAAAAATATTCATTTATATCTTATATTCTAATATGAACTTCAGGAGGTAACAATATTCTATTATATATTACTTATATTTAATTTACAAAGCTTGTTTTCCATTATGCTCATCCGATATAGCACCATGAGTTTGAATCTTCGGAACAATTTTTGATACAATGCTTGTAATTATGTTTGGAATCTTCCATACATCCGTTTTTCCTTGATTTCTTTCCATTAAAATCTCCATGTGGACATTGGACAATCACAATTTTTTTTTTACAAACCAGTTTCAATACATAGACATAAGGACATCCAGATCTGGAATACCTTGCAAGTCTGGGTTGGCCGCAAGTACATCTGGATCCACCCTCAACGGACAAGACAATTGCTCCTTATGGGTATTAGAACTGCTTTCAATAGAAGGATCAACTGCACTGGCAACACTGCAAATCCCATGAACTGGACCTTTGAGATGCCTCCCTCTCTAAGACACCATTGTCTGAATAGATGACTTTCCATCAGTGTCTGACTCACGCAAGAATAGCTTGAAAGTGTTTCGGGCCGCTTCACTGCAAAATAAATCACACGAACGAGTTTCTGTTTTCAAATTGGGGAGGGGGGGGTGTTTAGAGTAAAGTTTAGTGGTACATGAGCACCTTCCAACGGGAGAAGCAACTTATTGTTCACTAAGTCGATGTTGGCTTTTAGAGTTTTAAGTTCATTAATTCCCACTACGAAAACAGGTTCTAAGTCATTCACTAAGAAAAACTTCATTCGATAAACATTGTATTTGAACTTAATTGGAATGATCACACACTGATCTAACGTTAACTTTTGTTTATCAACCCCAATTCCTATAAATTTTTCATTAATTATCTTAATTGGGTACTTTAACTGCTTATTCCAATTAATAAACCTTTGCTTGTTAATTAGTGATGCCATAGAACATGTGTCCAATCCACCTCTTATATTTTGTCCCAACACAAAAGCATTCACTAATGCTCCAGTCAAGGTTCCACTGGAATTGGCATTTTCATTTTCTATTTTGTTTTAATTATCGCTATCTTTAGTTTCAGAATACGAAAGTCTTCCTTCTCCTATCTCTCCTTGTTGAGGATCACGACAAAATATATTTTCATTACTCCTAAGTTTATGTTTTTTTTTTTTTTTTTTTTTTTACTTTGATAGCTGTTCCCTCCAGAAACGCCACTGAAACCAAAGTCTCCGCGCTGTTGATCACGCGTATTACCATCTTTCACTTTCACATTAACTGGTATTGCTTTTGGGATCACTTCTTGTTGTTCTAATGGTACTCCCTTACGTCCATGACTTCTACCACCCCCATGGGATCGAATCCCGGTCCCCTTCATAAGAGTCAACACTACATCTTTACTTTCACTTTTTTGTTTGTCGAACAACCTCAACCAGCATAGCGTCTTTCATTATTACCATTTGTAAAGCTCCGGGTTTGATATTCCGTCCCCCTCATCTGAGTTGTACCCCCTAACCGGTCACTAAGATCTGCAAAGCGTCCGTCCGAGTTTAAATTCATATTTATTTTCAGTATCTGCTTATTAACAAGGTATTGTTTATGAGCCCTTCAGTTAGCAACACGATGCTGTCTGCCACAGAAATAGCACTCAATTTTGTTTTTCCGGGTTTCACTCGTATTGGTGGAGTTTCTCACCAGTGCATTATACGATTCTAATTTTCGCTGATGTTTCTCTTACTCAATAATGTCTCCCATAAGATCTTCCATGGACACTGGGTATCGGTACTTATAAATATCAAACCTAATTTGTGGCTGCATCTCACCCATTATTAAAATAATTAATACACTTGAATTATCCCCATTTACAGTACCATGACATATTTCATATGCATCGCATATATTGTTTACAAAATCTAGTATATTTTCTCCCGGTTTCTGTATAACTCTTACATAGCGATTTTAGAGCTCTCGCTTACCTAAAGGTGTAATTAATTTATTATACAGATAATTTGATATGAGCCTCCAGTCACGTGACATTTCATACAAAGAAAGCAACTCCTTATTCAACCTCCGTTGCGCTTCACTTAATGCATTAACGAAAACAGACTCGACTGGAAAAATTTTCAATTTCATTATTTTATGTACTGCTAATAGAAATTGAAATAAATTATAATCAATTGTTCCATCGGTACTGAGTATAGATTGAATTTTCTCATTAAATAAGTTACCTGTAATACTACTATTTAATATATCAGCCCTTATATGGAAAGGCTTAAAACTATTTATTAAGGGATTTCTACTAGTATTTAAATTGATTGCTTCATATAAATTGTCAACTACAAAAGGATTTTTACTTTCATTTTGTTCGTTTTCTTTCCTATCAGCTGTAACGACCAGATCAATAAACGGATTGGTAACAAGACTTCCTCAACTCTCACTTTCTACAGACAAAAGCTGTTGTGATCTATCACGCGACATACCAATTGCAGCTAGCTTGCTTGTTATATCACTAGCGTTCGAACCTAAATCACTTAGCTCACTGTTTTCCTCGACAGACGTGGAATGATTTTACCTTGACTCATTTTCTGAATCTAAATAAGAAAGATCCCATCGCAGCCTAGCATTGGGACGAATGACAACCCCTTCATTTTCATTTTCAAATCCATTTAATACTAACTGCGGCTATTTCTTTCCTCCATATTTTCTAAGAAAATTACAAGGCTAAAGATAATTATTATTCTTAAACCAGAGTGATGTCTGTCATGATGACTATTCTTTAGGATAAGCGATAGACTCTTTACATTCATTGACCTCAAATTTTAGATTTTATATTTCCTCAATAAATATATACAGAGCGATCACAAAAGTTTTACCAACATGACACAGCCTACTAATATACTTTCCACTTAATCCAGTGTTGAACATACCAACCCCTCTATTTTAACTCCTCATTTTCTTCCTATAGAAGAATTAGAGATTCGGAACGAAATGTTTGTAACGTGCATTGTTGGGCGCCGTTCTCGGCCGCTGGATTTAAGATCCAGGACAACTATATAACGAATTTAAGGGGTTTGATTTGTTGGACATATATTATCTTTCCAATGAAATAATACTAATACATTATCACAGTTCTAGAACTATAGATTTTGGAGCAAAAATTAAGCACAAAATTCATATATATTAATAATGCTCTTACAAAATACTCTAGTCATATTGATTTTAATAGGTTATTATATAGCAGGTTCTTTTGAATCGAAAAATCAGTAAATTATCTTTTCTATTTTATTTAGAAAAACAAATATGAACTATCAAAAAGGTAACGAAAATACAGATTTAATATAATTACAATTGATGAATATTAACTAATATTAAAGATAAAGAAATACAAGAACGCAATTTCAAAACATCAAACGAGAGAATATTAGAGTCAACCGACTTAAACGAATATATATTTTATGCAAAACAAAAACTTCGTAGAGAAATGGAAGAATTTGAAGGTAGAGGATCATGATGGACATTACACCAAATTAAATACTTGCAAATCAGATTAAACAAGTATGTACCATTAAGAGCTTCTTCCTATATTGAACTTCCCAAACCAATTAAAGATAAGAAAGCAGTGATTAATATTAAAAATAAAGACAATAAATGTTTCTTGTATTCTATTGCAAGCTATTTAAAACCTGTAGACAGATGTTCTTAGTATCAAAGACCTTCACATTATAAACAGCTTGTTAATGAGTTGCAAAAGAAATATTGTGATAACATTGAATTTCCAGTACAATTAAAAGATATTCCAAAATTTGAAAGAAGAAGTAATATTTCTATCAATGTTTACAGCTATGACAAGAACTATAATGTATATCCACTTCAAATCACAAAAACAAAGCAGGAAAAACATGTAAATTTATTATATGTAAAAGATTATCAAAATAATAATCATTTTTGTTGGATAAAAGACTTATCACGATTAATAAGAAGTCAAGTAACAAAACATACTGAGAAGTTATACTTTTGTGATAGATGTTTAACAAGACACTTTCGAAATGAGAAGCAGTTACAGAACCACGAGCTATATTTTAAAGAGCATGAGACTGTTAGAATAGAACTTCCAAAACCATACGACAATCAAATAGAGTTTCAAAACTATAATTGATCATTAAGAGTTCCATTTGTCATATTTGCTGACTTTGAATGTATCTTATGTAAGTTAAAAATAGAGCATAATTGTAGTAAAAGAGTAAAATATCAAAAGCATGAGCCAATGAGCTTTTGTTACTATGTCAAATATTCAAATGAAGATTATAAAAGTCATGTTAGTTATATAGGTCCAGATGCCGCAAAAGTATTTATTGAAATGTTACAAAAGGAAGCAATAGAAATTATGGAAATATATAACAGGGTAGTTGATATGACCCCGCTTAGTGAGGAGGAAATAGAAGCTTATAACAGTTCGAATACTTGTCATATATGTGAGAAAAACTTGAATGACTTACCACCAGCTGTTGAGAAAAAATAAATATATTAAAGAAGAAAATAGAGTTCTACAAGGATAGAGATGATATGAGTGAAAAAATAAAAGAATGGAAGCATGACTTAAAAAAGTGTTTGTATAAGATAAAAAAAAAATAGCAAAAGTAAGAGATCATGATCATTTTACTGGAAAGTTTAGAGGTGCAGCTCACAGTTATTGCAATTTAAACTATAAAAATCCTAATTTTGTCCCAGTATTTCTTCACAACTTAACTGGCTATGATACGCATTTGTTTATTAAGGAGTTAGCTTATGGTACGCAGAAAATTAAACTAATCGCTAATGACGAAAGGTACATAACATATGAAAAATATATAAAAGCAGGACCAAAAAAAGATGGAATAAATTTAAGATTTGTTGATTCATTTAGATTTATGCCAGAGAGTTTAGCAGAGTTAACTAGTAATTTAAAACTAGAAAAATTTCGAGAAACATTAAAGTTTTTCCCGATTGATAAACTTGATCTAGTTAATACTAAAGGTGATTATCCATATGACTTTTTTGATTCATTTGAAAAATTGAAAGAGCCTGTTCCATTATCTCCAGACAAATTTACAAACAGATTAACAGGAGAAAAAATGAGTCCAGAACGCCATAAGCTTCATGTACGAGTTTGTAAAGAATTCCATCTAAAGTTAGGGGAGGACTTAACTGAACATTATAACAAAACAGATGTCCTTCAATTAACAGATATATTTGAAAACTTTAGAGATGTGTTTTTAAAGGCATATGGATTAGATTCTACTTGGTATTATACAGCACCGGGCTTATCGTGGGATGCAATGTTAAAGATGACTAAAATTAAATTAGAAATGTTAACTGATTATGATAAAATACTAATGCTAGAGAAAGGTATACGAGGTGGAATCTCACAATGCAGTAAAAGATATGTAAAAGCTAACAACAAATATATGCAAGATTATAATATGGAAGAGTGTTCAACATACCTAGCATATTTAGACGCAAACAACTTATGTGGGTGGGCAATGAGTCAATACATGCCTTACAAAGAATTTAAATGTAAACCTTGCATAGATATAATGAAAATTCCAGATGACTCAGAAACTGGGTACATACTAGAAGTAGAGTTAGAATATCCGAAGTTTTTACACAACAAACATTCTGATTTACCATTAGCTCCAGAAAACATGTGTCCATCAGAATCTAAACAATCGAAACTACTAACAACACTTTATAATAAGGAGAGATATGTAATTCACTATAGGAACTTAAAACTATATATGTCGCTTGGAATGAAATTAAAGAAAGTGCATAGAGTATTAGAATTCAAACAATCAGACTGGTTAAAGAAATACATCGATTTAAATACAAATATTAGAACGCAAGCTAAAAACAAGTTTGAAGAAGATTTTTATAAGCTCATGAATAACTCGGTATTCGGAAAAACAATGGAAATATTAGAAAGAGGCCGCCCATACAATTAGAATGTGATCTTGAAAGAGTAGAAAAATTAATTGCAAAACCAAATTTTGATTAAAGAACAATATTTACATAGAATTTATGTGCTATAGATATGAAAAAAGAGCGATTGACATTTAATAAACCAATATATGTTGGTATAAGTGTATGAGAACTATTAAAACTATTAATGTATGATTTTCATTATAACACTATGAAACCGAAATACGGAAACAATATAGATTTATGTTACATGGATACCGATAGCTTTATATACGAGATTGAGACTGAAGACTTTTACAAAGACATAGCAGAAATAATTGATCAATTTGATACGAGTGAATACGAGGAAAATACATATATGGACTGCCGCTAATAAAAAAAAGTAATAGGTAAGATGAAAGATGAGAACAAGGGTAAGATAATGACGGAGTTTATTGGGTTAAGAACGAAGATGTATGCTTATAGAGTAGAAAATAAAGAAAAGAAAAAAGCTAAAAGAGTAACTAAAGCTGTAATATCAAAAAAGTTGCAGTTTAATGATTATAAAGAAAGTTTATTTAAAAATGTAAAAACATATAAAGACATAAACCTCATTAGGAGCTATAAACATGACCTATATACTATAACAGTTAATAAGCTAGAATTAGATTCTTCGGACGATAAAAGATATATATTAAGAGATGGTGTAAATACATTAGCTTTTGGTCATTATCGGATAGAGTAAAAAGTGTAATTATATGTAGTGTAGTATAGTGTAGTGTAGTTTTAGATGTAAGTTTTTATGATTTTAAATGTCATAAAAGCCTATGCGATCTCACTTTGGGTTATCCTTCTGTGTTAAAGTACAGTGGTGGCTTCATCATTTTTTGGTAGTTAGGGGGTGGAAGGGGAAAGTGTCTGCAGAACATACATACATACCCTACTTGGGTGCAAGAATTTACAAACTAAAACAAAAAAATGAAGTCACTTTAAATACGCATCATATTTGAAACGTGGTGTTAGTGTTCATCATGGATACACAGTGGAAACATCCATTTACCTGTATTCTCGCAAAAATTAGTGGGTGTGGAAAAACGTATTTTTTGAAGCGATTACTGTCACATCTCCCAACCATGATCAATGCGAAATTTCGTAAGATATACTGGTATTATCCAGAATAACAAGATGTATATGCAACAATGCCGAATCCAGTAGAATTTCACGAAGGACTTCCACGAATGAAAGATTTTCAGCCTCAAGATGGACCACATTTGATTATTATTGATGACCATATGCGAGAAGTGAATAGTGATATTGTTGTTATGTTCACGAAAGGATCGCATCATCGAAATATTAGTGTGATTTTTATAACACAAATATATTTCATCAAAGTAAAGCAAATAGAAATATGAGTTTAAATTGTTCGTATTTGGTGTTGTTTAAAAATTCACGTGATAAGTCACAAATCAAGCATATGAGTTATCAAATCAAGCCTGAGCATCCACTGTTTCTACAAGAAAGCTATGCAGACGCAACAAGAAATCCACATGGTTATTTACTGATAGATCTTAAACAAGATACACCCGATGAAATGCTATTTCGTACAAATATTTTTCCCGACGATTTGCATCATTACGTTTACTTAACAACAAAACATGTTTAAATTATTGTGCATGTGAAAAGAATGACTTAGTCTGTCACGATGTCTCCTACAGTGAAACACGCTGATCTTCTACGTGCTCTGCACAAAGCTAAACCAAGATTGCGTAAAGCTATTATTGCCAATGCAGACGCTTCATTAATTCATAGTATTTGTGAATGTTGCTATAATGTCTTAAAAGGCAATGTTCCACTGACAAGTGCGCAGAAGTCAAGATTAAAGCGTTACAAGAACACGCTCCTCTATCTCGTAGACAATACAAAATCATTGGATAAAAAGAAGAAACATTTAGCCGTACAACAAGGAGGATTCTTATCTGCATTACTTGCACCTATTTTAGGAAGTGTGTTATCCAGTATTTTGTTTAAACAATAAATAGTATGGAACATGGCAAGAAGATGGTTTTAGTGCCACCAGAAATGCTTCAACGAATGCATGCATCATCAGCCCGTGTGAGTGAAAATCGAGAATGTAATCTCGATCATGAAATGCGATCTATATTGAATACATCGTATCCAAGGTATGAAGAAAAATTGAATCAGTACAATAGAATATTACAGAAATATCTTTATGTGATACGTAAACAAGAAGAACCAATACCACTTACAATTACATCAACGAAACCTGATGGCAACGTTCCGAATGTTGACGATAGCACGAAGCAAGAAATTTTAGCCGCAATACCACAAATGTATCGTAGAAAGCCGAACTACTATTCCGTCGTTTAAAACAAGATGACGCAATTACGTGGGATCATAAAGGAAAAGTGTACATCAATGATAATAAACTACATGGATCCAATATTGTAGATTTAATGTGCGATGTGACTCGACCGAGGAAACATTCTAATCATCAAAGCTGGGAATTGTTTTGCAACTACCTTGCATCGTCAAACAAACCTCAAGAATTGATTGGCAATCCACGCAGATTAAAATATATTGTCGAGCATAATAGTACAACAGCATCTGAAGGATCTGCACCACCAAAACCGGCACCTGAATTATTTTCTTCCGGAGAACAAGAAAAAGAAGAAGATGATGATGATGTTTTAGAAGTCCGACCAAAAAGAAAACGTATCATTCCACAATGGCCAACGTACAAACCACGAACAAAAAGTTGAAATCCATTTATTACAATCCAGTACATCCTGCATCATTTTCTACTGCAAAGAAATTATGGCAAGCCACAGGAAAATCTATACCTCTAGCCAAAATAAAACTTTGGTTAAACAAACAACCTACTTACACGTTACATCGTCCTGTATGTCGACGTTTCCGTAGAGATTTTTATCTTGTCAACAATATTGATGATCAATGGGAATGTGATTTAAATGATTTACAATCACTTTAAAACTATAATGACAATTACCGTTATATTCTTACTGTGATTGATGTGTTTAGTCGGTACGGGTGGGCTGTACCACTAAAATCGAAAAGTGCGTAGGATATAGTGAATGCATTTGAAATGATTTTCCAGAACAGGAAACCAATTGTGCTACGTAGTGATTAAGGAACTGAATTTACCAACAAGACAGTACAAAAGTTTCTCAGGAAACACAACGTGCAACATTTTACAACAAAGGGTCCAGATATTAAATCCAGCATCGGAGAAAGATTTAATCAGACATTGAAACATCGTATGTGGAAATACTTTACCAAATATCAAACACAGAATTACATCAAAGTATTGCCTTTACTTGTAAAATCATACAATGAAAGTCGACATTCCAGTATTAAAATGGCACTTGCAAACGTTTCTCAGGACAATTTACTGGAGGTGTGGCGTAACTTATACGATAAAAAACTACAACGTTCAAAACAAAATACGGATTTATCTGTTGGTGATACTGTACGTGTTAGTAAAACAAAACGTATCTTTGACAAGGGTTACCTCGAGAACAGGACTTGGGAAATATTTAGAGTAAAAGCCATTTTACCAAGGAACCAACCAGTGTATCGACTAGAGGATTTAAATCATTAACTCATCGATGGTGTTTTCTACAGAGAAGAATTACAACCAGTACCGCTCCCTTCGACGTTCGTCATCGATAAAATATTATGTACAAGAACAAAAGGTCACAGAAAGGAGTATCTCGTCCAGTGGAAAGGATATCCTTCCTCATTCAATTCGTGGATCCCTGCAACTTCATTGAAGAAGAAGAAGAAGAAGAATGGAACCTGATCAAGATTTTTACGTTACACTTCTCAGTAATAGTTCCATGAATTATTTTCCAGAAAATACATTGACTTCATATATTACGAAATTACAACGACGTGTAGAATTTTGCCAGAAATGGGATGTGGCAATTGTAGAGATTCATTGTCCACATTCTTTGCTGAACATTAACACTAAAAACAATAAAATATATTACAAATCATCAAGTAGTAGTGATCAGGAACCGTGGAAGTTTGTAACGATCCCTGTACGCTATTATAACCATATAAGGAATCTTATTCATGCAATTAATATATATCATAAAGAAACCAATTTATTTATATCTCATGACGCAACTAATAATATATGCCTCATAAGACATCCCAATAAGGAAATCCATACTTCTGTACAAATCTCACCAAGTGTTAGTTTAATGCTTGGATTTGAACCGAAAAGTGATTTAAAAGATATGGAAAAGGGACAATATACACCGGATGTACGATTAGGCTTACCATCACAAATGTACGTCTATTGTGACATCATTGAATCTGTCATTGTAGGAGATACAATGGTACCCTTGCTAATAATTGTCAACATGGATCCTGTGAATCATACTTTTGGAAGTCATGCAGTACAAATCTTTAATCCTGCACATTATGTTCCGGTGGAAAAAAATTAATTTTGAGCAAATACAAATCGATATAAGAGATAGCACAGGTAATCGTATGCCATTCACCTTTGGAACGGTGTGTACAAAACTACATTTCCGTCGTCGTCGTCATGACTGATCCGTATCTTCAATACTACCAAAAACAAGCGTTGTCAGGTATCGGCGGCATCTATGTGGGAAGTCCCTATCAAGCATGACATGGCATTGGAAGTTTCCTTGGTATCTTATTTCGTTCACTGTTACCACTTGTGAAGCAAGGAGCTAAAACTGTGGGAAAAGAATTATGTTGTGATCTCGAATCAACAGCTGGAAGAATCGTTTCATCAACGTATGAAGATGCAAAAACAAATTTACAAGAAAAAGCTAAAAATAAGTTGAAAACGATGCCTGGAAGTGGATATCATAAACGAAAATGGGATGACTGCTCTCAGTTTGAGGTTGACCGTCAAACGATAAACAACGCCATCAATCCTACGAAGAGACGTAAATTATCACACAAGAAGAAGAAAAGATCATTGGCATCGACACCAGATATTTTTTATTAATTCAACGATGGCTTTCTTACATCATCAATCCTGTGAATGTGTAAAAAGTGAATTGGAGATATTTTCAACGTTACTCGCTCAAACCAGTGTTCTGGACAATCGTATTATTGGCTACAAACCAATTAGTTCAATAGCTGAAAATTCACCAATAGAATTTGTAGTGAGTGGTAGCAGTGATGAAAATATTGATTTGCCAGAAACCTTATTATACATCCAACCACAAATTGTGAAACCAGATGGTTCCTCCTTCACCGAAACGAATAAAGCAATTGCACCTGTCAATGATTTTCTAAATGCTATGTTTAGTGAAGTACAACTCTACTTGAAGAATAAACTAATTTTATTTCCGTCACATAATCATCCATATCGTTCGTACCTGGAAAAACTGCTCAGTTATAGTGATGGAGCTAAAAATACACATTTACAAACAGCAATGTGGTTTCAAGATACGGCTGGTCATATGAACGCAACCACCAGGGAGAACAAAGGATTTCAACAATGCTATGAACTGACAAAACAAAGTATGAAATTCGATATGATTGGACATCTTCATTGTGACATTTTTAATCAAGATAAATTTTTAATTCATGGAGTGGAATTACGTGTGAAACTTATTCCTGCAAAGCCAAACTTTTGTCTCATGGCCAGTGAAAGTGGTGTCAATGCAAAAATCAATATTCTAGATGCATCGTTGCAGGTGAAAAAAGTCAGCATTAGCCCTAGTGTCAAATTGGCACAAAATAAAATTTCACAATCTACACCGGCAAAGTATCCTCTGACAAGGGTTTAAAAGGAATCATTTACCATCACGAAGGATATAAAATCCAAAACTATTGATAACCTGTTTATGGGAACATTGCCAAATCGTATTATTGTAGGATTTAGATCGAATGAAGCATCCAGTGGAACTATTACCAGCAATCCATTTGAATTTCAACATCTAAACATTAATTTCTTTACATTGTAAATGGATGAAAAATTTGTACCTTCAAAACCATTGCAACCCAGCTTTGAAGAAAATCTCTACATTTTATCGTACCACAGATTGTTCTCAGGCTCTGGCATACATTTTACCAATACTGGAATTAAAATTTCAAGAGCCGACTACAAAAATGGATATACGCTGTTTGTATTTGACCTAACTCCCGATTCTTCTGCTGGAGATGGTCACTACTGGAATTTACAACTACATGGAGCCATCCGATTGGAAGTTCATTTCCAGGAGAAATTAGCAGCACCTGCAAACTGTATTGTGTATGGGGAGTTTTCCTCACTCCTAGAGATCGACCACCAGCGCAACATTATCCTGGACTTTTAAGTTACAAGTGACAACCAAGCTGCATCTGTGCCTAAATTAATGGGGATGAAAATGCTTAATTTGATGCAGTTCGGCCGCTTCTGTCCACTATCCGGAATTTACAGGAATAAACCATAGTTAGCGAGAGGTTAATAACAAATGAGTGAAATCAATTATCTTTAAATAACAAATATATTCTGATTAATTAATTTAAAGTGTATTGTGTGATGTTTATGCTTTTGGATATAACATGACAATCTCAGTCGCAGAACCTATAAACTTCTGAGAATTTAACATAGGCCACAACACAGCCGATGACATACCTGTTAAGTCTGTTGTTGAAACCATGGGCGATGATTGAACTGGAACTTGATGTCTGGTATCCAGCTGTCACCCGACAACTGGATGTCGTCTGGTATCGAACCTGCGACCGAGGTATCGTGGAACCTCGTTCAGCTTCTTTTTAGGATGTTCGCACTTCAGTCGCTCTATCCAAACTTCTTCCTTCTTCCAACAAAGAATAGTTTTTTATTCCATCTTCCAGACGATGGAATGTGTCCCCTCAACTTTGGAAAGACGTCAAAATGTCACAGCTGTTAGAAACTTTCATTTCTCGATTGTTGTGCCATGTCCAAAATTCTCAGACAATTCATTTCTGCTAAACTGCATATTATGTCATACCCGAAATGTGTATTTGTGAACAAAGCTGAGTACACAAAATATTTTATAACAACATAGAGCTTACACGCTCTTTTCTTAAATTCTGTTTTTTCATCATTATTTACACATTATGTCTAGACGACATATAAACAATAACAAACCTCATGCGTAACTACTTACAGCATTTCAATGTTTACTTTTTCTGTTCTGATTAAACACAACATAATTTTATCTTATAAAGATTTGAATCAGATTAACTTTTACAACAACGACAATAAAATGATATTAAAAATTGATTACTTATCGGATCCATCCACATGCCCCCTCTTCAAAACTAAGGTAGCATCGATACCGATTAGATCTCCGTGGTGATCGGCTTTTATTTATTTATTTTAAACCACAATAATTATTTTATTAACACACTATATCTCTTTCAGCAAATGCAATTAATCATTTTTAAACATATAAACAATGCTTTTTTGTACTATTTAAACAAAAATCTTCATCTATTTAATCACAATATTCATCTTTAATTCTTTTATTCAATATCTTTGTTTATTTACGTATTTTTTTAAATTGTTCCTTCTATCCAAATAGTTCTTAGAACGCATTCTTGCGCCATCTGTTATCAAAATGCTGAACTTCTTGAAGCTTAACTCACAACTAATGATATATATATGTTTATTTTAACTAGCAATTCGTTTCGCATCTCGAAAGGATTGTATTTCCTTTCCGGATGTCCATGCATAATTCTTTATCATACTTTCCAACCATAATGTTTTTCCTTGCTCATCAAAAATATAATCTTACCAGATCTGTTTTCCTTTTTCTTCACTACTAGCACTGTAACTCAATATGCAAAAACATTAATATTTTTACTGCACACTTTTTATGATTTTCTTTCACTCAATCATCACTACAAAAACAAAAACAAAAATTTCACTTTTCCAAAAACTACACCAACTCCCACAATATGTTCTTGTGGAATTGGCTACACTTGCTTTACTTCAACTCACTGCTGATACAGTGTTTTCCCTTTCCAACAACCTTGACCATCAGCTACGTGGCCTAGTTTTTCAACCACGTCAGTCTGTAATCATTTCTTTCCATTTCACAAGTTGTGAACAATATCCGAAATGTCGATCAATTTTCGAACAATTGATCTGTCATCGATCCACTCCTTGACCTATGAAAAACTCATCAATTATC
Source organism: Thermobia domestica (assembly GCF_964235325.1). Taxonomy (NCBI): domain Eukaryota; kingdom Metazoa; phylum Arthropoda; class Insecta; order Zygentoma; family Lepismatidae; genus Thermobia; species Thermobia domestica. The sequence goes on from NC_137470.1 coordinate 97,749,463, forward strand.
AGTACTATACAATCTGAGAATGTCATACCTTTTTATTTTACTAGTGTTATGTGTTTTCGTGTAGTGAATTTTCAATATCTTTAATGACCTCCTGCTTCATAAATTACGTCTAGATTACTATTTGGTAAGTACAACTATTAACTAATTACATTTACATTTAAATTATTATTATTATTATTATTATTATTATTATAATTATTCGCGTTATGTTATTTAACTTACATTATTTAATTCACAATTTAATTTCCCTGACTAGTGATAACTAAAACCAAAACCTGTTTACAGATTCGGGGTTTTGATTGATGGAATTCCACATTTCCTTGGAATTCGGACACGGACTTTGGATGTTTAATGGCGATCCAACTTGCCATTCATCTCCAAACAAGATTTGTTTCTAGTTACCTTATTAGAAAAAAAAAACTATCTATTAACATTACATTATATTACTTTTCTTTATTTACTTCTATTCTTATTAAAAATATTATTCTTCTTCACACTCCTAAATGTTCTCTTTTTTTCAAAAATCGGTATTGAATTACGTACTATAGTCAAAATATCTCTTAACTATACTTGTTCTTCAATATTCGGTGTAAAATTTGCATTACCTGACCTGCAGATAATTAAATTTTAAATAATCTTAAAATCCGGTATTTTTGATCTCTATTAGTGTATCGGCTTATTTTCGTTGTTGGTAGCTAATCAACAACCAATTATTTTTGCCATCGTCTATATCCATGTATTATTCTCGTCATAAATCTATAAACATTACTTGAAGTACTTAACTTATGTACGTACACTATATTATTCTACATTAAATTAAATTAAATGCCATAGGCCTCATCTTTGAAACGATTTCTCTAATCTCGTATGTAAACGCAGATATTTCTTTATCGTCTCCAATTGTTTCTCTATCTTTGTTAAGGGTAACTCTTGATCAGTCATAGCTGTATCTTTTTCTTCCCAAAACATATTTCTTCTTACGTACTATCTTCTATAATATATTTCTTCATTATTATTACTTCTTAGCGCTTATTTATTTATCTCTATGTACTTCATCTATTTCTACATAATATCTCAAATTCTCATATATTTCACATATCTCATATTATTTATCTATAATCTTTTCAATATTCACATTTCTCTATATATGAATTTGTCTAACTCGAGTATATTTTTATGTCATATCCTTTATTATTTCTAAATTATCACTCTATTTTTCATCTTTCTGCTATCATAGTCTATCTCTCTATTTGTCTAGTTCACTACTTCTCATTCTCTCCAAATCCTTACTTTCCTTCTTTTCCTTTCAATCCTAATGATAATAAGTGTAAATGACATTTTGCTTATTTTACTACTACCTCTAGGCCTGGAACAAAACCTAGTTACAACTAGACTTGCCAACCTCTTCTCTATTATTCTTCTAAAATTATTTTACATTACTTTCATGATAATTCATGCCTTTCTTCTTACCATGTACTTATTCTTAACTTAAAGCGAAATTTTGAACTTTTAATTTTGAACTCTTCGGAATATTCTAGATAAACTAGACTCACTCAAAAATAAATCTGTCACCGCTTTACAAATGGTAAACGAGGCATCTATTTCTCTCTGTATCTGTGTCTCTTCTGGCTTTACCATCGAAGACTTATGTGAATCTCTACAAAAAATTATTCTCATCGAAGTTTTGGTCACTCCCACTTTGAACTCAACGAGAATGTGACTTCCCGTCTACCTAGTATTTCCTCTAAGAAAATTTGCCTAATTCATTTCTGTTTTTCTTCCAATTACTATATTTTAATACAACTAAAGTCACTATTCACTAGTTATTATCATCATTCTTTTTTTTTTCATTCGTCTAATCTTTGCCTCTTAATTTCTAGATTTTATAACCTCGTATATTTCTTTTTATTGATAGCTTAAATATTCTCATAGTTCTTTATTACGTTATAACTCATATTACTTATTTCTTCTCTATTAAAATAATTACTTCTTTATATTCTTTATGTTTACTTAATCTCTTTATTGTTTAATCATTATCTTCATTTATTCATTAATTTAATATACTATTTATAATTCTTTAGCATTATTTATTACCTATATTTACTTTATCTCTTAATCCTAACTTAATTCTATCTTATCCTAGCTTACTTATCTCTATAATAATAACCTAATACCCATTATTACTACTAATATTAACTTATGTCTAACTTAAATCTTACTTTCTAACTATTCTTACCTATAATAATAATCACCGAAAGTTTCCAAAATATTAAATAATAATATATATGTCTACTATTAACACTAATCCTAACTATATACATCTACTTTACATAACTACTAATTCACTTTATTGAAATAGCTTAACATTTCTTTGTATAAATAGCTCGGCAAATGCTGCTCCATCTAACGCCGTCTTATCATTTGCAATTATAAATTTGGCTTCTTTTTCATACTTTGCCATAGTTGGAATTACTTCCGCAATTCTTATTGCTTGTGAACATTCAAATCTGGCTTTAAACATTTCCAACCACTGGTTCACCATAATCTGGTGTTTGCAACCTTTAAACATTGCACATATTTTATATCTATGACCTTCCGTTTTAATAACGAAAAACGTTGCCCCATGCAATACACTACACGTCTCTGATATATTCGAAATTGTGGCGAGCACATGACGCCTCATCCCAAGCTCTACTAAGTCTTCCATACTGAAATTCTTTTCAGAGAATTCCAAGACATAATAATTAGTATAGACTTTGTCAACTATGTTTTCTGTTATTTGCTTTTCTGTAATACTACCAAACGTAGGATTGTACTCGACAAAATGTCGCAGTACCCCTTGGTCTAATAAATAAAACCTCGTGTTGGCAAATAACGTCGCGGGCTTTCCATTTCCTTTTAGCACAGGAAAATGAATCCTGTTGTTATTTAATAACGACAACATTTTTCTTACTATTCTAGAGAGTGGGTGGGCGGGATTATTTCTTATTAAATTTACACTCTAATATTTAAATTTACATTCGGGGATCTCCACCAATATCACAAATGTGATATATTTTAACCTTACGAGAGGTAACCAATTACTTATGGTTTTAACTGGAATGGAACCAGTATCTCCGCCATGACAATACGTTGGGATCTTAAAGGCGTAAGCCATCAGCATACTCTACCATGACAACCAAGCTGCATCTGTGCCTAAATTAATGGGGTTGAAAATGCTTAATTTGATGCAGTTCGGCCGCTTCTGTCCACTATCCGGAATTTACAGGAATAAACCATAGTTAGCGAGAGGTTAATAACAAATGAGTGAAATCAATTATCTTTAAATAACAAATATATTCTGATTAATTAATTTAAAGTGTATTGTGTGATGTTTATGCTTTTGGATATAACATGACAATCTCAGTCGCAGGACCTATAAACTTCTGAGAATTTAACATAGGCCACAACACAGCCGATGACATACCTGTTAAGTCTGTTGTTGAAACCATGGGCGATGATTGAACTGGAACTTGATGTCTGGTATCCAGCTGTCACCCGACAACTGGATGTCGTCTGGTATCGAACCTGCGACCGAGGTATCGTGGAACCTCGTTCAGCTTATTCTTAGGATGTTCGCACTTCAGTCGCTCTATCCAAACTTCTTCCTTCTTCCAACAAAGAATAGGTTTTTATTCCATCTTCCAGACGATGGAATGTGTCCCCTCAACTTTGGAATGACGTCAAAATGTCACAGCTGTTAGAAACTTTCATTTCTCGATTGTTGTGCCATGTCCAAAATTCTCAGACAATTCATTTCTGCTAAACTGCATATTATGTCATACCCGAAATGTGTATTTGTGAACAAAGCTGAGTACTCAAAATATTTTATAACAACATAGAGCTTACACGCTCTTTTCTTAAATTCTGTTTTTTCATCATTATTTACACATTATGTCTAGACGACATATAAACAATAACAAACCTCATGCGTAACTACTTACAGCATGACAATGTTTACTTTTTCTGTTCTGATTAAACACAACATAATTTTATCTTATTGATATTTGAATCAGATTAACTTTTACAACAACAACAATAAAATGATATTAAAAATTGATTACTTATCGGATCCATCCACACAAGGTACGTATACGTTATGTATCATTTCCATTCACAATGTTGAATACATTACAATTAGCTAGTGCTTTAAACGGTAGTCCATTATTCAGAAATCATTTTACCGGGGTATTTTCAAGCGATGAGTTGCCCTCACGGATTTCTCTACCTCTGGCAATCATTGTAAATACAAATCCATCCCCAAAATAGGAAGCCATTGGATTGCAATTTATATTGATAATCGCGGTGTTGGTGAATATTTTGACAGCTATGGCCTTCCTCCTTATGTACCACAACATGTTGCATTCTTAACACTTCATTGTATGTACTATAAATATAATAATAGCCAAATGCAAAGTTTTGGTTCATCCGTATGTGGCTATTATGCTTATTTTTATGTGTGCCGTAAAGCCCAAGGAAAATCTCTGCGTGAAGTTCAATACTTATTCACAACAGTACCCACTGTTAATGATCGTAGACTACTACAATATACATTCCAGGTAATTTTATCTTATTTATCATTGAGAGTGTATTTGTTTTATCATCACCTATTTCTATACTAATCATCTTTTTTCCTTGTTCGTTTTACAGAATTAACAATACGAAGCTTTGCTAACCGGTTCTATGCTGCGAAACATGGAAACAAATCATCACAATCAAGAAGAGGAGGAGGTCTAATGAAGAAACACAGCTCAATATACAAACATTGTCAATAAGAAAGAAAAAGAAGAAACCATAAAAATGAATAAAATATAATTTATGATTATCTATGTGTTTTTATTGTTCATTCCATCAATATGATACATACAACGTTATCAGATTCTCCTAAGGAACTGTGCGATATAAGACGAGAACCCTGGACAAAGTTTCCACCTAATTCTAGAGAACATTGAATAGGGACCCGTCGCGCATGAAAAACAAATCGTCGATCACGTGACCGTACTACACCCTAAGGATGCTACCAAAATGAAAGGGGATACCTGTCCATACCTTATAACCTTATCAAAGAGGATAAATTGAGTCAATAACCGAACACATGGTGGTACTAAAGAATTTGGCAATAGGGCCATCGAAATTTCTCATAATACATATTGAGGTCCTGTACTCTGCTTAAATTGGACAATTTCAGTGGATCCCTGCCAAATTTTAAGAAGGGTGCATCAATATAACCATGTCTTATAATAGGAAATGGAGCCTATAATCATATAAGGTAATAGGACCTCCTCAAAGGGGATAACTTAGGTTAAAACCAAACACTTGGTACTACGTATTGCTTACGTTTATATTTTGGCAATTTTGTACCCCTAAAAGGGAACGAGATGTACCACCCAAATTTATAGTGATATATATTAGGGTCCAGTACTATAATACCAAATGTTTAAATTGGGCAATTTCCAAAATTAAAGTGGTGGGCCAAGGTACCCCTCCCCAAAATTTAAAGGGGTGCACAAATGTACACCTTGTCTCAAAAAGGTTGAGCGCATTCTTTATTGCTGTTTCGAGGCAAAAATTTTCTAAGTCCAACTTCGGGTATCTTCGGGAAAAAGTAAACCAGGTTCGAACCTCGAAGCCAACCTTTGCAATCGGGAAAAATCTTGCAGATGTGTTTTTCTTCTTTTAAATATAATAAGACTTGTTACCAATTATATATAAAAAAGCTACATTGATTGAAATACTTAATGATACAATATTTCGAAACTGTATTAATGCCAGCACATGCTTGTTTGTCATTTTGCTCTCCATACTTAATGGAATATTTAGATACGTAAACGAATCTTTCCATATGTAAAAGAATGATGAAAGTTAAGACATAGAACATTATTCTCTCCTGAGTACTAAAATAAAAGTTAAAGTAGAACAAAAACCAAAAACAGCGTTTGCAGTGGATATGAATGTAATTATTATCTTAAATACCGTTATATATCGCTAGAAGTATTATTCATGAAGCGCTTGTGTTACCTCAGTGGTACGCCATTGGATTTCAAATCGTAAGGTCGAGGGTTCGATTCCTATCTGAGTCAATGTTTTTTTTTATGAAATTCTATTTTTCGCAATGCATGAAAAATTATATAGAATAATTACATTAAAATACGTCAGTTGTGTATATATATAACATACAATCATTGCAGAACAAAGTGATTATTATGTTTAAAATATAACAGGTGTTCATAGTACGTTGGTATGCTATGATATATGTGAATGTTAAATACAAATTAAGAAAATAATATCATCGCAATGAATAAATTATGTAGTGTATGTATTTGGAGCTATTTGTCATCGGAAGTTACTTCTGAATTTTCTCATTACAGCAAGTGATTTACGTTTTCTGAAAGGTAAAGAGACTATTCGGGTATAAACATAAATTATTATACAAACTCCAATCTTCGTTACAGACACAAAACTCCCGATCCCCAAAACTATGTAAACGGGAAATTTACGAACACGAAGTCATGTCTAAGAGACTTATTTATACTCGAGAAAGAAGGCAGAATAGGATTTCTTTCCAAAGGATTTCAGTTCAATAATCTGCAGGGCTTTTGTATATGAATGTGGTCCCTTTCTCTCCACCAATATATATAAAGTAAAAGCGATCGATGTTAGTGTCGAATCCATAGTTCTCGTCGTTGCAGAAATTAGTAATTACAACTCCGAAAGCGTTAAAGTCCAAATTTAACTCTCATCGTAAACCTCCTTTGTGGTTAAGCGTATAGCGTACATACTTTCGGTGTGGGAGACCCAGATTCGGACCCAGCGAGAGCTCATGTAGTTCGCGTTAATTAGTAGGTCTACGTCTCATATAGCCTCACTGACGACGGGACGTTAAACTCAAAATCAATTCAATTGATTCAAAACCCATTATTATGGCGGGCGATAAAGGATGAAAAAAATGTCTCAAGTGACTGAGATTAGTGTCAAATCCATAGTTTGAGTTCGTGACACTCTTACAAACACAATGTCATTTAATGCCACGTTTTGGTATGAGCGACTATGCCTCTTGGATTTTGAATTTACAGGAGCAACATCAAAAGCATTGCTCACACAGCTCTAAATGTTTTGATATATGTATACGTGTATATTCCAGCGAAACTCCGGAATGTCTGGAGCAACTTTTACCTAACATGGGAGACATATTACTTTCAATCTAAAGAAAAAAATATTGTGGAATTCAGATACCTCAAGGGATTCAAGTTGGGAAGAGTGGCATGTAAAAATGGTGTAAAATGACTGATTGTAGAGTGTTATCCATTGTTTTCTCGGTCGTTGAGATCAGTAGTGAGGCACTCAATGGCGTTATATCCAAATTCATCCCCATCTTTACAGGATGAGGGGCTTGGAGATATGATTAATAAAATGTAAAATCTTACATAAATATTTGTCGAAGTAATAGTTTTCTTGGGTCGCGAAAGCGTTTCTAAGAACTTTGGAATGTTGTTTGTAACCACTTCAAGATGGGGTCTTTAATCATATCAATTTCTCACCTTAAGAAGAAATTACCATCTCAACTAGTATATGTATCAAGCTAGCCTTCGTAATCGAGAAAATATTGTGTAGATGTGTTTCGTCTTTTAAATGATATACTAAATGTAAAATCAGAGATTGAGTTGGTCGGTGGGTCAAATGGGTCAAGATTTATGAGTGGGTCAGTGGATCGTAGGTCAGCAAGGCGTGATCCACTGCGAAACACCATCACTGTGACTCACACTAACCCATTGACCCACCAACCCATTCTGCTCAGTGCCTTCTAGATAGCATTTTGTGAACACTGGCAACTTTGTCTACGTTTTACTTTCAAGACCTCCATTTTTCTTCTTTTTTTCATTTGGTTGTAATGAAGAAAGAAGTTCAGGCTCTTTTGGATTTTGATATTTCCAATTGTAACAATGGCAATAGGACTTACTGTTTGGCTTTTGAGATGCAGGCTATGAGTTTTTAGAGAATCTAACTACTGGAAAAAATTAGTTTATTACAAATATAACCTCTTAAGTCAGTAGAGAGGATGGCGTGGATAATGGATCAAACTTAATGACGATGTATTTTAGTGGGTCGGAGTTGGTCACAATGGTTCAGAGTTGTTTATATATTGGTGGTGGGTCGGAGTGGGTCATGGAGGGTGAATGGGTCACGTTGGGTGTTGAGTCATTGTGGGTCACGATGTGTAGTGGGTCAGTATTTTGTGGATCAAGGTTTCATTGACCCACACCATCTCTTGTCAACATTGCACTAAAGAGGAGAGTTTCCGAAGGTGCGCGTAGGCAAGTAAACTTAAGGTTGAAGGTTCGCGCCCACCTTGGGATACTTGCTTTTTCCCCTAGTGTTTTTTACACTCACCTGAATATAAACAAATCAAACATATGGGCGATTTAACATATTTTTGGGGAGAAATTTTGTGGTTCGTTGGCGTTTCGTTGAGTCTCTGCCGCTGGTGGTATAATTTTCAAAACCGAAGTGGGGCCACCACGGATCGTAGCTGCGGGATCACCAACTTTTGGCGAAATGTCGCCAGTTGCGCATCGGTGGTCCATTGACGCTTACGACATGGGGGCTTGTATCTGAAAACTATGAGAATAAATAAGCATGGTATCCATGAAGCAAGTTGACACTAATAAAAGTCTGAAACGATAAAACAGATGTCACCACCTGAAAACATGTATTTTATAATTTCACAGGTACCCCGTGTCGAGGAAAAAGATTTTCCCCAAGGTTCCCCAGTGAGTTTCAGGAGGGGTGCAACTCAAAATTTGAAAATGGTAAGTGGAATCAAGTAGTATGTCATTTAAAAGTATTACTAAAATTTAAAAAAATGGTAAGAGTCCCGAGTCTTTATGCTAACTTGTGCAAAATAGCGAGCGTTCAAGATGGTAATAAATCCTTCATTGAAAACTCCTTGACCACCTCTACAAATGTGAAACTGTGAAACTACACAGAAGAGGTAAACACTTGTCTTACCATTGCAAAAGTATAATGCACCAAGGTAAAACAAGAAGCGATCCATTATTGATTTATTACATCACTAATATTAAATTCTACGTTCCACGATTGTGTCTTTAAGCTAAAGGACAGGGTGATTGCGAATTATGAAATTAATGGTAGAATACAGAATTGACCCACAACCAACTATGAACCACTCTGAACCATTGTGACTAACTCCGACCCACCAACGTAATCAACTCTGACCCATGATCCACGTCCTTCTCTCCATTGACTAAAGAGGTTACAGTTGAAATAAAACAAGACTGTGAAATTTTCACTTATCGGAGTTTGAATTCCTACCGTCAATCGCTCAAGCACCGCTCTGTTACAATACCGGTGGATCTGACCTTTACGATATACAATGGTAAAGTGTTTCTCATCTTCCAAATTAAGATGAATTTAAATTTATCATATATAATTATTTCTTTCTTGGCTTGCATATACATTTCAGTAGAAAACAGCATGAAATTTGAAAGTATCAAATCAAGATAAAGTAGACCAACGTAAGAAGAAAAGAAAGAAAAACCAGTTTTCCATATAATTAGGCATTCCATACTAATTTAAAAGGCTCATGAAATTAAGCTTGGAATACAAATGTTATGTCTATTTTTCTCACAACTTTATGGTTTGATTGCCTTACGCTCTGAACGATCCATATATTAAACACCAGCTTCAGCAATTATTATATTAGAAAGCAGTGGGTATAAAATGCAAAGGACTGTAGTTTTCATTCCTCAATTAGTTTCTCAACTAATATCAATCGTTTTCGATAGGTTTTACAAATCAACCCACTACCAATTTCCAATATATAGAAAATCCCCCCGCTCATAAAACACATTTTTAAAAATGCCAGGACACGTTCTGTTTATTTTTAGTAAAGAGTTATATACTGAATTTAAGCTCTCTAAGTTGAACGGCTTGTAAGATACTCAGTTTTTCTAAAAAATTCGGACACCTACTCCCCACTAAGGATATGTGTTATAATGAAAGTGATATGCGTATAATAACTTCCCAGTTGGGATTGGGGCCTGATTATATACCAAATGTCATTTCATTTGACTTTGCAATTTGACCGTGATAATCACGCAGACATAGTTACTTTCAGTTTTTTATACTAGGTATAATAATTCATATATTGCAGGTGATTCAAATTTTTTTCCAGCAGTTAGCTCCTCTAAAAGCTCACAAGCTGTATCTCAAAATTGAACTCCTATTGCTATTGCCACTCTTACAATTGCAAATATCAAAATCCAAAAATGCCTGAGCTTTTTTCATTAGAAATGGAGATTCAGAAGAAGAAAAATGGAGATATTTAAAGTAAAACGTAGACAAGCTCACCAGTGTTCAGAAGATGCTGTCTACAATGCGCAGAACAGAATGGGACTGTGGGTACTTGGGGGTCGTTTCGTCCAAAGATATTTCGTCCAAAGGATTTTCGTCCAGAGACATTTAATCCAAACACATTTGGTTCAGGGACATTTGGTCCAAAGGGCAATTTCTCCAAAGAACATTTTGTCCAAAAGACAATTGGTCCGAAGGACATTTCGTCCAAAAGACATTTGGTCCAAAGGACATTTCGTCCAAAACACAATTGGTTTAAAGAACATTTCGTCCAAAGGACATTTCGTCCAAAAGCCAATTGGTCCAAAGAACATTTCGTCCAAAGGATTTTCGTCCAGAGACATTTAGTCCAAACACATTTGGTCCAGGGACATTTCGTCCAAAACACAATTGGTGCAAAAGACAATTGGTCCAGGGACATTTCGTCCAAAACACAATTGGCCCAAAAGATATTTGGTCCAAAGAGCATTTCGTCCAAAAGACAATTGGTCCAAGGGACATTTCGTCCAGGGATGTTTAGTTCAAAGCACATTTAGTCCAAAGAACATTTGGTCCGGTAACGCTTGGGGGTCAAGGGTTTGCTTCTATTAGGAGAGTAAAAGTGATGCATATAACATTATGACTCACAAGTAATACCTCCCAAGTGTAACACTCCGATTTTGAAAAAAACAGGCAAGTAGATACTACACACAAAATAAACGAATGCGTGTTTTTCTGCGGAAAAGTGGTTTTAGGGGGGGGCAAAAGCCCCTACTCAAAATTTTGAAAGTTGACGCCCGAAAGGCAAGAAGAGGGGGACCGAAGTGAACGAAATTGTGCACAGATATTGCAGACGTAAAATGAGGGAATACGTGTTTCGTATTTTCCTGAAAAAAAAAATGGTTACGTGGGGCACAGACCCCTCCAAACCTTTGATCACGAAATATCAAAAGTACTAATAACAGTATGTCAGATGTGTGTAAAGAACATGAAGAATTGCAACGAAACTTTGAGTAGGGACAATACGCAAAAAATAAATAAATACGTTTTTTATTTTCTGCGAAAGAACGGTTTTAGGGGGCAAAAGCCCCCATCCAAAAGTTTGAAACTTGAGGCCCGAAAGGTCACAAGAAATGAACCAAAGTCAATGAAATTGTGCAGAGATATTGTAGACATAAAATGAGGGAATACTGGTTTTGTATTTTCCTGAAAAAAAGAAAAAGGTTTGGGTGGGACACAGACCCCTACAAAACTTTGATCGTGAAACATCAAAAGTGCGAATAACAGTATGTCAGAAGTGCTTAAAGGATATGAAGAATTGGAACGACATATTGTGTAGGGGCAATACGCAAAAAATAAACGAATGCGAGTTTATTTTCTGAGGAAAAACGGTTTTAAGGAACACAATCCCCCACCAAAAATTTTGGAATTTGAGGCCTAAAAGGCAAGAAGATGCGTACAGAATTGAATGAAACTGTGCACAGATATTGTAGACGTAAATTGAGTTAATTGGTTTCGTATTTTCCTTAAAAAAAAAAAACGGTTGCGTATATCATGGACCTTTTAAACTGTTGATTACGAAATGTCAAAAGTGCAAATAATTATACGTCAGAGGATCTTAAAGAGTATGGAGAATTGCAACGAAACCTCCTATAGGGACAATTCGCAAAACAATAAACGAAACGTGTTTTAATTTGTGCGGAAAACAGTGTTGGGGCCTAGGCCTTCTCCGAAGAAAGTAAATATTACCGTAATAGCGCAGGAAGTAGTGGACCAAAGCAAATGAAATTGTGGATAGACATTTTAGAAACCCTATGTAAAATAAGGTCTTTCGTGTTTCGGAAGTATCCCTATCCATTTTGCTTCAAATTTGGCACATCAACAGCAAACAGGAAATTAATCGACACGTGTTTTTGTTTATGCGGAAAAACATTGTAAGGGTTAAAGGTGCCCCCTGAAATGCTATAAAATACACTATACTGTTTATGCTTGTTGTTGATCTGCCAAATTTGAAGAAATCAAATGGAGACACTTGTGAAACACGAAAGGCCTTATTTTACGTATCCAATATCTACATACAATTTCATTCACTTCGGTCCACCTCTTCTTGGCTTTCGGGCTTCAACTTTCAATACTTTGGGTGGGAGTTTTTGCACCCTATAACCCTTTTTTCGCAGAAAATAAAGAACCCATGTTCGTTTATTTTTTGCATATTGTCCATACACAAAGTTTCGTTGCAATTCTTCCTGTAAATTTAGGCACTTCTGACATACTGTTACTAGCACTTTTGATATTTCATGAGCAAAGGTTTGGAGAGGCCCGCGCCCCACCCAACCATTCTTTCTAGAAAAACACGAAACCCGTATTCAATCATTTTTCGTCTACAATATTTGTGCTCGATTTCATTCATTTCGGTCCACTTCTTCTTGCCTTTCGGGCGACAACTTTCAAAACTTGGGTGGGAGCTTTTGCCCCCTAAAACCCGTTTTTCCGCAGAAAGTAAAAAAAACACGTATTTACTTATTTTATGTGTAGTATCTGCCTGCCACATTTTTATCAAAATTGGAGTGTTACACTTGGGAAGTGTTACTTGTGTAGTTTCTTATTTCTAAAGGAAATTTTGAAATAGAGATTTATTCCGCAATTTTCTTTTCGATAAAACAAATATATGTTCTGATATTGAGAAAAAACGTAAACGTCTGAAAACTAAATGGCCACCTTTCTTTGCTTTCATTAATAATTTTACAAATATACAGTTTTAGCTTCGCAGAAATACAGTTGTAGCTTCGTCGCTTAAGGAATTCACCTCCCACAATGATAAACAACCCTTTGAAGAGCATATTCCCTCTTCATTTGCGGACAACATTGCCTCCGCATGGTCATGTGAATCTTGTATTTGGTTTGAGACTTTGCAATGGATATCTTAAATGTACTGTGCTGTACAGAGAAAATTAATATGAAAGCAAAACTATGTACTATATTTGCATAAGGAGTAACACTGAAATAAAAATACAAGACAAGTTAACAATTCTGGTTTGTCATACAACTCACTAATTATGTAGAAACGTCTGCCGAAGTTACACACTCTCAATAGTCTACAAATAGAAACCAGACTTGTGGTTAACCTGAAAAGATACGTATGTTCTACACGAAATGCTCCAACTTTCATCCTATATTTGTCAATCACTTTTCACAATGTTGCAGCCAAGAATGTGACTGTTTAAGAGTATTATCTTTGGACACTAAGAATATATTTCACACATGTGTATTTTTCTATTCTCAGTATTTCTTCAAAGATACTTGACACATAATTTTTCACTTTTCTAACACAAGGGTTTGAATACCTAATATTTAACTTACTCAAATTTAAACTCCATTAATTTTAGTTACCGGTACTTATTTTAGAACTATTTCATTCACAACATGAAAATTTTAGATGTTTGTTAGCAGTTATTACAGCAACATACTTCACACTACAACCTTTCCCTCACTCCTGTTGTTCGGCCATGTTGTTTTCAGGCGTTTACGTTTTTCTGAATATCTCAGCATTATTTGTTCTATCAAAATGAAAATTGCGGAATAAATCTCTATTTCAAATTTTTTTTAGAAATAAGAAGCTACTGAGTCATAATGTTATATGAATCACTTTTACTCTTCTAATAGAAACAAACCCTTGACCCCCAAGCGTTTCCGGACCAAATGTTCTTTGGACGAAATGTGCTTTGAACTAAACATCCATGGACGAAATGTCCTTTGGACCAATTCTCCTTTGGACGAAATGTCCTTTGGACCAATTGTATTTTGGACGAAATGTCATTTGGACGAATTGTCCTTTGGACCAAATGTCTTTGGATTAAATGTCTCTGGACGAAATATTCTTTGGACGATATATTTTTGGACTAAAAGGGTGGCCACCGGGTGGGCCAGTGTGAGTCACGATGAGTGGTGTTTCGCAGTAGGTCACGTCCTTTTGACCCACGATCCACTGATCCACTCACAAATCTTGACCCATTTCACCCACTTACCAACCGACCCACTGACCCACTCCATCTTTGATTTTAACATGTCTTGTTTCATTTAAAAGACGAAACATACATCCACATAATTTTTTCATCAATTGCGAAGGTTGGCTTAATATCATAATTGTAATGGTAATTTCTTCTTAAGGTGAGAAATTGATATGATTAAAAAGCCCATCTTGAGGTGGGTACAAATTACCTTCCAAAGTTATTAGAAACGATTTCTCACCTCGAAAACTACGAATTCGACAAATATTTAAGTAATTTTTGAGATTTTATTTTTAACTCTCCCAGGCCATCATCCTGTGAAGATGGGGATGAATTTGGATGTAACCTCCATTGGGAGCACCACTATCCATCTCAACGACCGAGAAAATTATGGATAAAACACTAAGATCAGTCGTTTTACATTATTTTTACATGTCACACCTACCGACTTCCATAACTTCATACTACTACAATATTTTCTTCTTAGATTGAAAGTAATATGTCCCCCAAGTTTGGTAAAGGTTGTCCCAGACATTCCAGAACTACGCTCTCCTTATTAGATGTGCTGGGGGATCTTACTCTTACTAGATGTTGAACTTAAACTTAAAGGTCATCAGAACTGCTTCCAATGAACTTGGCGACCACGAAAGATATGGGATGTATACTAACATTGGTTATTTTCAATTATTTCTACATGTCACAAATTTCACAAACTCCTTCATTGTGTTAATGAGGGCTTAACTTACATGGCATCTGAAGTTCCAATCTTTACCTAACAGACCCCCAAAATTATAGATTCGACACTAATGTAGGTCTTTTTTAATAATTTTGATGTCAGTCCCTTTCATTCCTCCTAGGACAGCAAACGGATACTGCCACTGCTAGGACTAAATTTGGTCTTAAATGGCATTAAAATTTCTACCAATTAATTTAGCGAACAGTGCTGCATTTAGAAGCTCGGCGTCCCTACGCACTTTTGCTCTCGGCACCCCCAATAACTACACATTTCTCCGTCCCTTGATCCCTAACTTAGAAATAAAACTTAATTCGAATATGCTTAATTAGTGAATTTATTGCAGTTAAATACCACTTACTAGATGCTACAGCTACAATTACGTAACAAAAAATAAATGGGAAGCATGTTCTGAATTATTTTCAGATTTCTTACGCTATCATTAAATATATTAGAATAGCAAAAGAGGACTGCTCTTGAAATAGTATATTTGCTCTCGATTTTTTTAACTTTTTCATACGAAAAAAATTGAAACTTTGCGCTCTTCAAATATGTTGCCCTCTAGGCACGGGTCTAGTTGGACTAATGGGAAATACGACACTGAAAACTTACGCTTCGACTCTAATATTGGTTGATTTCGATATTTTTTTGTCGCTACGTAACCACCCTGGGTGCTAATGGGAGCTTAATTAGACTTGAATTGAAAGTAGAACTGTTTACCTAAGCGACCACGAAACTATGGATTCGATACTAATATCGATCCTTTTCTAGCATTTTTGATATATATCCCGACAGTACTCTTTTCCAGATTGTAAGAAATATGGTTAAAATTGCTCTAGACATATGAGAATTATGTCGAAACACACACATACATCTACTTTCATATATATAAATACAGAGTGAGCGAGCGAGAAAGTGAGAGAGAGCGACAAAAGGCATCACCACTTCCACATTGCAAAAGCATATATCAGGTATTGAATTGAAAATCTATGTAAAGACCTTCTGCTGTGTCATGCTTCATAAGGACGATTCCAGTCTGCTCACATGACCTTTGGGGTTCATGAATTTCTTGCGAACGTTCCGACTTCGTATTCTCTGTTTATAACCTCTTTTTATGCCTCGGATAATTTTTCAAGAATATCAATGACATGCTGTGATACGAATGTTCAGAAGTAACCCCTATATGACAAATAGCTGCAAATAAATACACTACATAATTTATTTATTGCGATGATATTATTTTCTTAATTCGTATTTAACATTCACATATATCATAGAAAACCAACGTACTGTGAACACCTCTTATATTTTAAACATAATAATCACTATGTTCTGCAATGATTATATGTTATATATATATATAACTAACGTATTTTAATGTAATTATTTTATATAATTTTTCATGCATTGCGGAAAATAGAATTTCATAAAAAAAACACTGACTGAGATGGGAATCGAACCCTCGACCTTACGATTTGAAATCCAACGGCGTACCACTGAGCTAACACAAGCGCTTCATGAATAATACTTCTAGCGATATATAACGGTATTTAAGATAATAATTACATTCATATCCACTGCAAACGCTGTTTTTGGTTCTTGTTCTACTTTGACTTTTATTTTAGTACTCAGGAGAGAATAATGTTCTATGTCTTAACTCTCACCATTCTTTTACATATGGAAAGATTCGTTTACGTATCTAAATATTCCATTTAGTATGGAGAGCAAAATGACAAACAAGCATCGGCTGGCATTAATACAGTTTCGACATATTGTATCATTAAGTATTTCAATCAATGTTGCTTTTTTATATATAATTGGTAACAAGTCTTATTATATTTAAAAGAAGAAAAACACATCTGCAAGATTTTTCCCGATTGCAAAGGTTGGCTTCGAGGTTCGAACCTGGTTTACTTTTTCCCGAAGATACCCGAAGTTGGACTTAGAAAATTTTTGCCTCGAAACAGCAATAAAGAATGCGCTCAACCTTTTTGAGACAAGGTGTACCTATGTCTTATGATAGGGAATAGACCCCTATACATAACCATATAACATCTAAGGTAATAGGACCCCATCCAAGAGGATAAATTGGGCCAAAACACCAAACACGTGGTACAACGTATTGCTTACGTTTATATACTTGGCAATTTTGTACCCCTAAAAGGGAACGAGGTGGACCACCCAAATTTATCATAATACATATTAGGGTCCAGTACTATAATACCAAAAGTTTAAATTGGTCAATTTCCAAAATTTAAGGGGTGGGCCAAGGTACCCCTACCAAATTTTTCAAGGGTGCACAAATATACCCATATCTTATGAAATGTAATGGACCCCTGTATACGCCCATAACCATATAGGGTAATAACACCTCATCAAAGGGGATAAATTAGGGTAAAAACCCCCGATATTTGACTTTTTGGCAATTTTTTACCCATAAAAGGGAACAACATAGCCCCCAATACTAATAGAGGTACATACTATGGTCTTAGGCTATGATATCAAATTTTTAGATTTGGCAATTTCCAAAATTTAAGGGTGGTGGTCCTATATGCCCCTGCCAAAATTTAGGGGGTAGGCCAAGGTACCCCTGCAAAATTTAGAAGGGGTGGGCCTAAGTACCCCTAGGTCATTGACCCCGGGCCAGGGACCATGGGTCCTGAGGCAGGGACCCAGAGGCCAAAAGTTAACCTCAGGTGACGCAATTACTACTACGGTCGTGATGCTTACTTTCTATGTATTTATTGTAAGAGTGTTAGTGGTTTGTAAACTTTAACTGTAACTGTCCGTTTGCCTCACTATTTTTGTCCTGCCCCACCCCATGGGGCATATGGATATCTTGCACCCTTATATACTAATTGTTCAATATATCCTTGACTAACTGACAAACTGATTTCTTTATTATACCTTTACTTTGCAGAAAGCTTACTGGTTTGTAAGAAACATCTTGAGTTCTCTTCGGTCATTCGTATTCATACAAGCAACAGATAACTGCTTAGCACGTCCGTTTGCCCCGTCTTTACCATATTCGATCTTTCAAATTGGCAACACTCCTAAATTTCATCGCATGTTTTAAGATTCCAACTGGCACTTTGCAATTGTTTCCATGGCTCATGTTTTCTAAATTTATTACATTTTTTTAAGAGTTGCGATTTGTCAGTTCATGAATAGTGTTGGGATAAGCATCCAGGAATCTTTCTGAATTTTGAAGACTTGCCATGCAATTATTAATTTCCTAGGCAGTGCAATTATTTATTTTAACCCAGAGTACATGAGGTACCTATGGGCCTATGTGATGTAAAGAAATACAAATTAAATTATAAGAAATTGGTGTAACAAGAACTCAAAATTATCATGAAATGTAGCCTATATGTTGCGCAAACGACCAAAAGTATGTTTTTTTTTAAATAAATACGACTTTTTAACTTTAAAGGAACAGCAGCAATGATAGAAAATATCAAAACGACATAATATGACTGTTCCCAACACACTGTTTGTACCGTGAACAAAATATGAAAACAGGTAACTTGTTTATAAAGAGGTGTAAATTAATCGAGTATCCCGATCAATACTGATTATAAATCTTACAAACATGAACTATCAACAACAATCCCTAGAAAACGAATTACTTTTTTTTATCTGACTAGCTAAAATATTGCCATAGAAAATAAATAAATAAATAAATAAATAAATAAATATACAATAAACAAATAAATATAAAACAAAACAAAAGACCACTAATTTACACAATAATCATATTTCGTTTCCTTTTTTGAAGTGAATTTTCAATTTGTTTCTAGTCTCATCTAGTATCCAGTACAAGCTACGTCTCCGGTATTACCTGACTGCAAAGTTGGAGCTCTTTTGTTCTGCGATGATTCATGTCAGTAAACGTGTTTTTGAAGGGCAGGTATAGGAAATAAATAATTACATTGCCTATGAAATTAATAATTACATGGCAAGTCTTCAAACTTCAGAAAGATTGCTGGATGCTTATCCCAACAGTATTCATGAACTGACAAATCGCAACTTTTAAAAAAGGGAAATAAATTTAAAAACATGAGCCATGGAAACAATTGCAAAGTGCCAGTTGGAATCCTAAAACATACGATGAAAATTAGGAGTGTTGCCAATTTGAAAGATCGAATAATGGACTTTTCGTGCACATTAGAAGAGTCATAAATTCATATTGGTTAACTATAGAACAAAAATAAGCATACCATTGGCTTTTGGGGAAAAAATTACTATTAAAATTCGGTGCCACATGCTATGGTTTTCAATTTTCAAAAATTCACTTTCATTCAAAATGGCGGATTTCAAAATGACTGCCGTCAATGATACCCTTATAGTATTACTTCCCACTTGGCATAATATGTATTACCGGAATCTTTATCCACTTATTATCATCAATGCGCGGGTTAGAAGCGGAAGTAAGGGACTTACGCACATAGTAAGTATAAACAATTAATATGCTTGTAACTTTTTACCAAATGGGTTCATCTTAAAACTAACTTCACCATTGTCTTCCTGATTAAATTCTAGCCCGAAATTACGTATCATATAACCCTATTCCTATTTAAAAAACTTGACCTTAATTCAAAATGGAGGATTTCAAGATGGCTGCTGTCAAGGCCATATACCATACGACTTTCCGCTAGGCCCTATACGTATCTACATCGTTGTTCTTTCATTAACACTCCGTTTACAAAGCGCAGTAAGGGACTTCTGCAATCACACAGTAATCTCTATTAACCACATCACAACCTTTAAAAATATTAAAAATAGAAAACTTGCACCATGGCAAAAATTTCTGCCATCACAAGTAATGAATACATGTCCTCTATCAGCATTAAAAATTTAATTGAAATCGGAGCCGGACAATTGGCTGATGTCCCTTGTTAGTTTGAAATTTTTAGTTTTTCTAAATTTTTAGTTTAGAAATCCATGCACTAAGTGGAACCGTTTCGAAAAGAATCGGAGAAGTTTAGATTTTAGAAATCTGACAACTTTTTCCATCAATGAAGCGCATACTGAGCAGCAAATCGCCGAGAGTTTGAATATCGCTCTAACAATGACTCATTCAAATTTAAAATAATGCTGAATAGCAAAATGATACTGTATAGCAATAAAGAAATACGTGCCATTTAGTTTACAAAAATGCTTATGAGTATTGAGATGTTAAGTTCAATTAACGATTTTTTAAAAGATAAAGGTCTATTGGGACGAGACAGAAAGAAGATTGTTAAAGTTTACAGATATTTGGATAAGGTAAAGAGGAAAAAGTTGTGGAAGCAAGTAAAAATCATAACGGAGACATACCAAGAAACTTTGGAAAGAAACGGAGAGATTACAGTGAGATTTGAAAAGAAGGTGGCTGAAAGTGGGAAAAGAAGGTTAAAATTCAGTGTGTACTAGGTACGTATTTCTATGTTTACTAAGTATATTGTTGAGCTGAGCGAAGCGAAGCTCTTATACTCGGGTTAGCCGTTTGGTTGTCCGCGAACTCCTCCTAGAATGTTTGGTCGATCTCAACCAAACTTAGCACGCTGATAGAGTATGTCGTGCTGAGTGACAGCATAGGTCGAAATAAAAAATCCGATGTACCATCGAGGAATAATCACCGAAAAACGCTTCCTCTTAGACCGTTTGGCAGATCTCAACCAAACTTAGCACGCTGATAGAGTATGTCGTGCTGAGTGAGAACATAGGTCGAAATCAAAAATCCGATGTACCATCGAGGAATAATCACCGAAAAACGCTTGCATAGACTTAACATGGGGAAAAGGTCATGATTACGTAGTTTAAGCTCGCTCAGCTCATTTCTTTGCAATCGGGTATATCCATTGCATTCCTAGTTGAGCTGAGCGAAGCGAAGCTCTTATACTCGGGTTAGCCGTTTGGTTGTCCGCGAACTCCTCCTAGACCGTTTGGCCGATCTCAACCAAACTTAGCACGCTGATAGAGTATGTCGTGCTGAGTGACAACATAGGTTGAAATCAAAAATCCGATGTACCATCGAGGAATAATCACCGAAAAACGCTTCCTCCTAGACCGTTTGGCCGATCTCAACCAAACTTAGCACGCTGATAGAGTATGTCATGCTGAGTGACAACATAGATCGAAATCAAAAATCCGATGCACCATCGAGGAATAATCACCGAAAAACGCTTCCTCCTAGACCTTTTGGCCGATCTCAACCAAACTTAGTACGCTGATAGAGTATGTCGTGCTGAGTGAATACTATTTTAGTTATATTTCTCAGTATGTGTATTAATATATTTTTATTGTACTTTAACAAATAGTATTTAATATTTTATTTCTGTTACAGGAAAAATGCCACCAACAAGACGTGGTAGTGGTCTCTCTCGAAGCACAAATGACGCGTCTAGGCATCGAGCTACAAGAAATCGTAATGTTGAAGTTGTACCAAAGATTACTGAAGAATCAACTGTTGACTTTGATTCACAATATGCTATGATCAAAGACAAATGTTTGAAAAAGTCAGAATAAACTGATTACGTACTTTAAGCTCGCTCAGCTCATTTCATTGCAATCGGGTATATCCATTGCATTCCTAGTATTACATTATTTGTTTTCAATTTCTCTATATTTAATAGTTATTTTAACTTTAAATTTCAAAGATAATAATCCTTTATGAACTTGACTTCGTGGAGATCCTTTCTGAAGTGTAAAATATTTGAGCTAAATATATATATATATATCAATAGAATAATCCAATCTTAAACGCCGGTGATAATAATAATGGTCCTAAATTCCTGAACATTCTGAATAGTAATTATGATTTTTGGAACTTTCTGCATAATATTTATATTGAATGATATCGGTGAGAATAAAAAAATATCAAAGAGTTGTAGAATTATAAGTTAATTGTCTTGTTAAGATCAGTTGCCTTTTAAATGCGGAAATGCAAGTCTCAGCATAATTTCATTCAGTTGCAAAGTGATGACCCTGCTTTCTTGCGAGTAAAAGAGAAATGTTTTAAAGTACATACAAATGTTCGTGATTGTATTCAAATACCTTTATGCTCTCTCTTTGTTCCTTTTCTTTCTAAATGCCAAGTGAAAGAAGAGGAATACTTAAAAAATATGAGATATTCCGTAAGTGAGAGATTTATATATATGTCATTGCTCATGTAGAAAAAACAGCCATTTATCCTCGTGCTGAGTGTCGTCTCTACCTTCATAATATGGCTTAATCCTGTCTACTGAAATCCTCTGTATTGTTTGACGATATGACTCTGGAAATTTTACCTTTTAAAGATTAGAGTTAACTCTTTCGATGATTTCTAGAGGTTCGACGTATCTACCCGAGAAACTTTGAGGTACTCCAATTTGCCAATTGGGAAAATATAGAAGTACTTTCTGGAACTTATCAAAATTAGTTTTTTAATGTTTACGGTCGAAATATATTTTCTCTTTGTTATAACTTGCAATTAAATTATCCTGCACAATTCCACGTATCTTATTCAGAGGTTCTTTGTCGATACATAACATCGGAGTAGATGCTAACGCAATATCAGAGATGGTCCTAGGGTCGTATCCGTGTATAAGAAAAAACTTGAATATTTAGTTGCAGCCTGTACGAATGTATTAATTGCGAACATTATGTACGGAATTAGTTTTGGCTAATGATTTTGATTTTCCAGTACAAAAAGTTTCAGAGCGTTCTGTATAACTCTGCAGAATGTTTCCACTAAACCTACAGTTTTGTGATGGTATGGTGGACAAAATTTAAATTCAAAGTTGTAGAACTTCGCTAGGTTTTTCAATCTCTTAGCATTATGTACGGGGTGTCTGTCCAAATACAGGTACGAAAAAGCTCCGTATTTAAGAATAATATCATATATAAGAAATTCTTCAACTTCCTCTTCTGTTATGTTGTCTACAACCCTGGTGACAGAAAATCTCATGTACATTTCAATGCAAATATTACATGTTTGAATTTTCCTTGCCCAACTGCTATTTTTTAAATGGAATCGTACTGCCAAGCAGTGGCAATGGGTTTAGATGGGTGATGCAGCAATTGGACTGCCGCCTTAGCTGGTAACTTCTTGAGTCTTTGGCAAAAATTGCATGTTCTTATTTTATTGGCTATGTGACCTTTCATATTAGTAAAATATTTCCTGAGTTCCGACTGGTAGGTCTTACTATACCCAAAACGAGGTGACAGAGGGTTGTTATGAATAGCATCAAACCATTAGCTTAATGAAGATTTCGGTGCACAAAGTAAATATAGCAGTCGTAGATGAGGGTGTTTCTGAGTTCTGTATAACAGTTCATTTTTAAGAGAAAAGTATTTCGCCGCATGGAGTGTAGATAAATTATTAGGCTCTTTATTTCCCAATACAGTGATGATGTCTGAAAATGAAGGGTTCTTCCTTTGTTCATCCGCCAAATTGGGTAATATCATAGGCTGGTCGCTTTGAAAGGTGTATTTCAATGAATTGAAGCAAAGATTTTAACGTCCTCTGTCTCGGAGAAGTTATCAACTTTTTGATTCTCGTCCTCTTGTATATCTTACTTGTCTTCTAAGCGGCTAAAATGTCTGCAGGATGCTGCTGACTTTAAATTTGTTGAATCTCAGAATAGTAATCCGCTAATAATATCTTATAGCGACTAAATTTTCCGACTTTGTCCGGCTGGGTGCTAAGTGAAGCCAAGCATTTAGCATCTATAAACAAGCATCGGAATATGCTTGAATTTCCAATGATGGATCGAAATGAAACAAAGATGGAACCTGTACAATTTCCGTCTTGCGTCGTTCTAATTGCTCGATAACCTGAGTTGTCCATTTAAATTTAGTATTCTTTTCCAAAAGAATTTTAAAAGGGTTCCGCTTTTTCCGTGAATTTTTTTAATATAGTCTCTTAAATAAGAACAGAGTCCCAGGAAACTCTTCAGGGTCTTTTAAGAGGTAGGTTTCTGAAATTTTCGTATTTTTTTGGCAATTTTGGGTGAAATTTTGATCTCTTTACCAGTAACTGTAAATCCTAAAACATCAAATTCCGAGTATAATAGGTGGTCTTATTCGGGTTCGCTAAAAACGTGTTTTCTTAGTCTTTTGAAGAGCAATTGTAAGTTCCGTAGTTGCTGATTAGAAACTTTTGCTTCCTATCACAAGGTCGTCAGCGAAGGCAGTTATACGAGGTGGTTAACCCTCTAAAAGCATGCGTACTGCTATAGTTAGGGTAGCCGCTGGAATGGCTAATTTTGCAGCGTTAGAATTTATATTCGTAGTATTATTAAGCTCAAAAATCATGTATTTTTTACTTTTAGCATGCAATAATAGCTGAAAATAACTATACTTTATGTAGGTATTTGAGATGGAAGATTTGCTTCTGAGGACATGCAAAAGGTCTTCTGTGGACAGCAATGGAATGCTCAAATATTTTGTAAATTTATTGCAAGCCTATAGGTTCAAAACTAGGTGGAATTCTGAAGTATTTTCTTTCCTACGATAAGAAATGACGAGGAAAGGAACTGTCACTAGTAACTATAATAATATTGGCCTCTATAAGTTGTCTAATTTGCAAATCAATTTGCGGTGTTATTAGCAATGGAATGGGTGGTTACCTCTGGTGAAAAGAGGCTCGTTTATCTATCCATATATTATGTATATATCCACGAAAGTGGCCTATGTCAGTTGGTGTATAAGAAAAGACATCCCTGTATCTAAAAATTTGATAATGTACAGCTTTCTTCTGTTCATTAGTCAATCAACATTTATGTCGAATAATTTAATATTAAAAAGTGACTTAGTATCGTCAGAATAACCTGGGTTTCGTGTTCAGTACTAAAGAATGTTTAATCATTTTGTTCGCCTGTGTGGTATTCACCTTGTAAATCTACTTCTTGAACATCCCTCTTAACATATGCAGTCGATGTGTTTCTACTAGCGTTACCGGCCTATTAGTAGGATTTGATATTAATAGAATGAAATTATTCTTAGGTAATTTAGTAGGCAATGTTTGTCGCCCGTATTTGCTAACAAATTCTCTAATGGATAGATGATAAAATATTCATTATCTATATTCGGATTCTTGGCGTAAATTGGTAAAAAGAAATGCGACCTGGCTGGTATAGTAACTGCTCGTGTTGTAAATATGTCAGCCGATTTATGCTGTTTTATTTTATGGATAGCACTAGCAGATAATTTTTCTTGAGTGTCAACTTCAACTGGATACGGCGGAGGCCTGTGGTTTCTTGTATGCTGATAACATGTTATTTTACAAGTCAATTTTGGCCTGTAAACGATTTAAAATATCCTATCCAAATAAAGGCAAAAAGTGTCCGTGTTCTAAAATTAGAAAATAGTGGGAGAAAATTGCTGATCGAATCCTGAATTTAATTAAAGCAATATAACGTAAATTTACGACGGAATTCTCAATTAATCGTAGATTGGTGGTAAAAGGAATCAATTTTGTGTTTGGAGGGAGCCAATTGTAGCGCTTTAAGCTCAACGAACTGCCTGTGTCCATGATTACAGGGTAGTTTTCTTTGTTAATTGTTACATTAATTAACAATTTATGTTCTTGATTTAGCAATTTCATGTTTTCTCTTCTACCGGATATCGGAGCCGCTGCATAAAGTGATGTCATTAACTGTCTATTAGGGCTAGTAATGCAACTCTTTGTTGCTCATTTATTTTCTGACTTTCGGTCCTCAGAACATATTCTTGCGAGTGTTTGTCCTGGGTCCCCCCTAGGCGTTTCCCTGCTGGTTGTTCTTATAGCATGTGCTAGAAGAATGATCTTTTTATAGCATATGCCGCATACTGGAACTGGTTTCGGCCTAGGATTACTATTATTATTTTTAGAGTTTTTCATTTCGTTTTTGATTATCATTATTTGTATTTTTCGATGTGTAATTATTACGGCCACCTCTCCCAAATTGTGTCCTTTATAGCATTTTGAGCTACCAAGAGAGATGGTTCCGCCATTTGATTTGCTAATTTAGTGAAGTCTAATGAAGTACTAGGTTTGGAGGAGGATTCGGATTAGCAACTTACGGGGGGATGATTTTCAGGTAATTCATTTTGTGATGCACCGTGTAGCTGTGGTGCTGAAGATGTAGGAAAGACTGGGGCAGGTTGCTGGTATTGATTCCAATTAATTGTTAGATACATAATGGATAAGTCAGTAGTTGTTGATGCATAGGAAAGGAAGCGCCAGCAACTGTCGATGGATTTAAATTGCAGACTGGTGAATTCTGAATTCATAGTTAATAAATTTTCTGCTGTAACTCTACGTAATCATGTTTTCATTAGGTCATTTGCTTTATCTTGGTTATGTAAATGTGTTTGTAAGGCCTGTACAGTTGTAAATGTTTCAAACTCAATCTTTTGTAAACTATTTTTCTTCAATCCTAGTGATAAATAATTTATATTCTGTTTCCCTGTGGCTTGAGGCAGAAGTTGTCGAATGACCCTCAATTCTCTGAGAAAATACTCATCTATTGGCTCATTTTTGCCTTGTTGGACCGGAAAAATTTCAAACTCAGCCCGATGTGCCGGTAATTTCGGTCTACTGAAGTCAACTAATTTATCTTTTAATTGCTCCTAATTAAGTGCATCTAACTGATTCAGGGCCTTTAACTGTAGTACTAAATCGAGTGCCATATCTTGTAAATACATTGTTAATAGCTCTTTCGTTTTGTCAGCTCCCAGAATGCAAGACCGCAAGATGGTAAAAAAGGATAAAAAATCTATCTGGGTTCTCCGTAATGTGTCCGGAAAATTTAGTGAGGTATTGTATATTAAACGAAGAGCGGGAATGTTGATCCATATTTGCACCGTTCTCCGAGAAAGTGTTCTTTCCTGTTCTAGTATGAGGCATGCACTAATATAAAGTCAACCGATTCACTAACTGTACACTTAAGAAAATCACATACCTTAGAAAAGGAGTTCACTTCCTGGTAAATAAAAATACTGTCCGGTAGGGGAGTATTCAGATCAATACTACGCCGGTTAAAGGCTCTACCATATAGGTATAGGTAGAGCGTTAATAAAAAGAGTGTCCTGAATCGAACTCCCAATTCCAATTTCATTTAAAATTTCTCTATAAAACTATTTTCACAAAAACTGTACAAATTAAACTCTCTTGTATCAAAGGCTAGTTAAAGGTGGTCTTTGACCGCGAGGTCGCGGACAGGATCGCTGCAGAGCCTCGAAGCCGACTAGGCAGAGTGGTATCAGGTGCCCGAACTCCGAGCAAGCAGTGGGTAGGTTAGTTGGCCAACAGAGCCCTTAAACCTTCTGAGTGGCTGAGGTTAGGATTCCCAGTCAGAGCCTGAAAGCAGGCTAAGCCAGAAGAAACGATAGGCATAGTCCCGAAGCAGACTAGAGGCCTTGGGGTTAGTTTACTTTTAATGTTCCGAAGCAAACAATAGGAGGGACACAAGAAAACTGGTACCGAATTGCTTTTGTCTATCCAATTTATATGGTTCTTTGGATGGCGGTGGCGCTGCTGCTCCGATGTTGACTTTTGCTCCGTGGGAGGTGCTAGAAGCCATCGTCAGCAAGTGACTGTAGATCCATCTGGTGTGAAGTCGTCTTGCCGAACCACATGATGGTGTTTGTAAACACTGACGCGTGGGATTGTTTGTTGATCACGTCACGTGGGCCATTAAACCCCTGCTTTGTTTAAAAAATAAGCCGAACGGTTATTTTCTTCTTATAAGAATTGGCAGCACTGATGGGTCAGACACATAAAAATCACCAAAAACATTAATAAACTGGCAACACTGAAAAAATCATTTTTCGGAGCATTAATAAGGTAGCGAAAGAAAGCACTAAACAGTTATTCGCTAATTAGGGGCACTATCGGTGTGTACTATATGTCACTTCATTTCCCTCGTGGTAGGGCAGTTTTAAGCTTTGGCATTAATAAACATATATTAGTTCTCTTATAGTGAGGGGAGTTGGAGTCTGTAATATAGGTTGCTTCTTAGTCGTATTATTGGTATTAAATGTGTCCATTGGGATTGGACTAGATATTTCTAAGCGAGGTCATTTGAATATTTTTGGTATTGAGCGAAGACGGTGATATAATATGTATAAAATAATAAGAGTTCCAAATACAAAAAAAAAAAAAAAATGTTGCGATCAACACAGAGATATAAAGACCTTCCATAGTAAAATAAGAGAACAAAGTTCAAATTACGGTTGGTAATTATCGGAAATCCTATATAAAGTAAAAGGTTTATGAGGCGTTGTTATGCATAAGGCGTTTATAATCAAAATATTAAAATATCCCAAGACCAATCAATAATATAATGCTGCATGGCTCAAAGCAAGGACCAGGTTCTTTATTGGAAGTGGAAACCTGCCATCTATTCATTACAAGCGGAGCATCTATTGCTGGGAGGAAGTTCATTGCCTGTTAGATGTCATTCACACCTACTATCGACATCGAAAGCTGACAACGTGGAAATAACTAATTACCTTATGTCTGTTCTACTACGAGGAATTCCTCGTATTTGTAAACGATATGTAATAAACACTGGTAATAAATTCCTTTACTTTTTGTCAACCAAACAGTCTCACACGCGTTAGCTGAAATTCAGTTTTGTTTAGATCAGATGCTTTCTAAATGACTTTGGTTTTATTGGACTCTCATTGTCAAGCACCTACGTCGAATCAATGCTCGCTCCGATAATCTATCTGATAAACATTGACACAATAAGTAAATATTGTTGATGAGTAGTAAGTACTTTGGCTCTCGGAAGTCACTCTCTTCCTGGTTTTAGTCTATGTGATCCTGACGACATTAGCAGCCTAGTAGGAAGTATAGCTGCTTTATGTTGTATCATCGATAGGTGGGTGCCAATTTGGGATTTGAATGTGCATGTAATCTAGTGTCACTACCTTTGCTTCCTTCATGACGTCAGAGAGACAGTCGAAACAAATACACTTGAGAAAGCTCGATCTTGGTCATTTAGTCATTTCTCGTTGGATCGTGGTTATTAGGCATCTTGGTCTTGGACCAGCGCTTCCGGCGTGGAGTCATAGAAAGAAGACGCTTCGACGCAATTCCAGAATTCTCTACCAACATCCACACACACACACAGAGAGAGAGAGAGAGAGAGAGAGAGAGAGAGAGAAAAGAACAATAAATATACTACTTGTAGGGTGAGACTGTTCCCTTTTAAGTTGCATTCCTTGCTACATCTTCCCCTTTTATTAAGTATTCTATTTGCTACCAAAATATACCATGTAGAGTTGTGAATTTAATTTCATGTATCCTAGTTCAAGCCCCTTATCGCTTCTGAAGGGCTTCTCGCAGTTTGCGCATCCCCTTCTCATTTAGTACCAGTTACACTCTAGTGGTTGTTCCCCCATAATTCACATACCGTTACATGGTGCATATTGCTGAGGTTTCGATTCTCTGTTGAACCTCTCGTCACTTTCGAGTTTGTGCTTTCTCTACCCCTTCTTTGAATATTTTAGAATTAACCCCTCAAACCACTAGAAGCATAAGCTTTAAATTCATATGGTTATAATTTGTTTTTTCAAAATGTTATCTTTACGCAATAATCACAAAGTCCATTTTCCTGTTTTGAAAGATAGTGGGACGCCGGCTACTATGTTCTCATCTTCTAAGTATTATCATTTGGACTTAGGTGTCTTGAGTCATTTTAAGGAATATAACCCTACTTATGGTTAGGGAACTGAAGCGATTATGTTGTCTCTAAAATATAAAAAGTGGTTTGTACTCCAATTTTTGAAAAGGGAATTTGACTTGAATGAGCTGATCGAATTAGGGTTAAGGAGGCATTTCTTATGTACAATGTCAGGAGTTGTGCAAACTTGTTTGCACTTCGTAATGCAACCTTTTTGGCTCTTAAATCGTCTGAGCCCAATTATGCTGTTTGCGCTCATTTTAGGGCTAGCGTGGATCAGTTGGAGGTGGACCGACAGTTGGAACAGTTTCGACAGCGATATAAGTGTCGTCCGGCCATTCAAATTGCCGGTTTTGTGCAATCTTTTTCTAGATTTGAGAGTCAAGCTCGGATTTTTAGGGTCGAATGATAAGATATTACTAGACTTAGCCGCCTTTGCAAATTATTTTAAGGAACGGAATGCGTGGCTGTTTCCTTAAGAGTTCAGGAGATGGAATTCGATAATCCGTCATTAGCAGGTTGGTTTCATTTTCTTCCTTTTTTTTGTTTTTGCTTTAGATTTACCATTTATTTGCCAACTATTGTTTTATTTGTTATTGTTGTTTATGATTTTATTATTAGTTATATTTTATGTACTGCCCTATCCTCGTATTTCGGTTTTGTATGATATTATTTTGTCAGTTAATTTGGTTTTAATTTATCGGTTGGTGGTCATTATTATTGTCATTATTACTACTATTATAATTTGCATTTAATTCATATGTTCAGGTGTGGTTGTTATTAGTTTATTGAATTTTTATTAGTTTTGTGTTCTCTGAAAGGGAATAATTTTGTTCTAGCTAGGATTTTGATCTTAGCATGTGCTGTGATTTTGAGGTGTATACGCCAGGATCAAAGGTTATTTTACATACGTTACGGCGAGTTAGTTGTCTCGTGTGATCAGCATTCTTCCCAGTTATCAGTAACCTTGATGTCAGCAGTTCTGTTCTTCGCTCTGTTTCGAAGTCGCTCTTTTAACTGTTATTTTAATTGACACTGCGTTGATGGAATTATAATAAATTTATCTTTCGTCCTTTCCTCAGTTAGAATGCAGCTCTGTTCCCCTTTTATCTTTTTAACTTATCTTTCATATTTGGCCTCATTTTGTCAGGATAACAAGAAATTGTTTAAATTATGATCATTTGTTGTAATTCTGCCGTTATTATTGCTATTATTAGTAGTACCATTTCTATTTTGTTGTTGGAACCTATCCCCGACCAAGAGTTTGCTTTTCGTATTAATTTTTTATGCAAAGTTGTGGCACGTTTCTAGCACCGTTTAGTTGGGATCCCGTAAGCATTTCTTTACCCTTTGGGATTATTGTAGTTGGCATATTTTTAGTGTTATTTAACTAATGTTTTCGTTTGCTGCTATACCCTTAAGTAGCCTCGTCTATTGTTTTGTGTGTTGTCCTTATGTGTAATCTACGACTAAGAATTTTAAGATTATAGATATATATTTATGTGAATTTGTTATACTCACATTTTGTTGTGAGGGACGTGATGTGGACCAGTAAGGAGAGCGTTTTGCCCATTGTGCCATGTCCCGAATTTTGTCTTATTTTTTATTCCTTCAAGTATTCCCCCGTTTTGCCGCAACCTTTTGTTTTGTGCATGCGCTTGTTTTACGTTTATGTTTGGGCCATGTGTGATCTGATTTTTGGACGACGTGGAAGTTCCGTCCTATATTCTTGGCTTTTTTTTTGTTGTTGTTGTTTGTTGCCATGGTTTATTTGCTAGCGTGCGTTTGGTTTTGTTTGCTTCGAGAATTGTGCATTGTGAAGTTAAGTAAATGTTAGTAATATAAATTTAAATATTTAGCTACGACTTGAATATAAGTAAGAGCATATGTTTAATGAACAAGAGAATTTATTATAAGTGTGCGTATCTATGACTATTATAATGCTCGCACACATCTACGACTTGTGAAGTTTACGATTTTGAGAGGATGTTTTGTGTGTTATGTGCCTGAAGGAATAACAGGTTATATTTATGGGTAAACACGTTTTTTTTTAAAATTAAAGTTATTTATTTAGAGTGAATATTTTGGTTTTGTATTTTTTAAATTCTAGTAAAACCTGCACTCCAGTAAACGTTACTGTCACATACTTTCATTATCTAATTTATTTTAATTTTTCTTGCCTCCAAAAATTCTTTTTGAGGTCATGTATGTATATGGGTATATTTTTTCTCTTTGTTTTATAAAGAAACATTTAACTGTTTAGTGCTCCATTTAATTTATATAATTGCCTGAATTTATTGCTTATGCCATCTGATTACAATTAGTATAGGTTACGTTTATTTACTTGACATTGATATACATATATTCATTTAGACTATGTCCTATGATTTAGCTGCCAGAGATAACCGCCATCTTTATTCTATTGTAAGTTTACTTGATACATTTAGTCTAGGTTTTTATATTAATACTAGAATATGGCTGAAATCTGGTAATCCCTAATTTTGACTTTAACCTGAATATGGTTTAACTTTTTATACACCAAGTTTGAATTTCCGCGCGTAGATATATCCTTGATTTATCGATTCATCTATGCATAGGATACGTATTTCCTGATTTTGACTTCTGATATTGTTCAAGCCTCATAAGGATACAAGTAAGATTCATGAAAGTTTTACTTTTTATTTTACTGGCTATTTTGAATTTTAATTTTAATTGAAGAATTTTGCAATATTAGTTTTCGCAATTTTCTAGTGTTCTTTTGGCTTTATAATTTAAATACACACTTTAAATTCAAGGTTACTATTTTTGCAATAATTATTTAAATTTCAAACTTTTTTTTTCAAAATTTTAAGCCTGTTAATACTAAAATTTCAATCCTCGTATTTAACCATTTTTGGAATTCATTTTTTCATATTATTATATTAATTGTTGGTTATTTATTTTTTGCTTATGAACTTGTGTTTTTGTTTTCATTACATTTATGGATTTCTCTTACTTTATTTTCTTATGCTGATCCACATGCATGTTTATATATGTTATATATTGTAAGGATCCCCACTTCGCTGTACTATGCAATAGCCATGCGTACTACATGTGTTAATAGTAAATAAAAACCAACAGACGACGCTCTCGAAGATTAGTCGCTGACCATCGCCAACAGTCGGAAGGGCGAGAATCAACGAAGGAAATCGACAATGCAGGATAAAAGGGAACTGCACGCCTCGGCCAACATCAATCTTCCCAGATTGATCGGAACACCTAAAACCCCTCACAGGACGCTTGGTCACCGAGAGGTACCCATCCTTAAATCCACGACGCTCGGTCACCGGGTTCCTTTCCTCTTTCTCTTGACGCACGGTCACCGAGAAAGAGACACCTAAAGTAGACCCCTAAGAGTACCTCACGTCAAAACCCACAACGCTTGGTCACCGGGTTCCTATCTTATTCTTACGTAAGTATATATTAGAGGAATTACTTATTACAATTGTATATAAGAAGACTTTTTACAATGAAAAGGTGAAGGGAAAGTCCAAATCCCTAGTACATTTTATTGCTCTACCCAAGAAATTTTAAATGGTAGATGCGTCGGCGTGTATTTAAGACAATAAAATAACTTTCCTACGGGACGCTCTTTTTATTAAGGGCAAAACAGACTTAGAACTTCATAGTGTTAATATTACTAAAGTAGGATCATAAAAAAGATGTAGTATCCGTATTGTCATATACATTATCATTACGGTAGATTGATTCGTTTTAGGCTGACAGGTATTTATGCCGACAAATAGATCTGGAAAAAAAATACATATAAAAATGGTGATAACAAAATGGCAGAACCAAAATTCCGTATATCTCTTAATATTCCTCATTTAACTAGAGATTTTGGTCACAGTACAGGCGACCTGGATCGATTATTCATGCTGTTCGATCATTTGGCTATACTTCAAGTATGGACCCCGAAAAGGAGAAAGAAATTCTCCCAATGTATCTGCAGAACGTAGCTCTCGATATTGTTTTACAATTGCAAAATCAGAACCAATTCGACACACTAAAATCAACTTAAAACCAAATTAATTTCTCTGTCCCGCCCAAATTTACCAGCATATAAGGCGGAATTAGAAATTTTCCAAATACAACAAAACGAAAATGAGTCGGTCGATTAATATTTCTTAAGGAAATTAAGAGCCATCAGACAGCTAGTGCCAGAAGCTTCGGAGAAACAGAAAATTCATTGTCTTTCATTGGGATTACAAAGAAATTTACTACAACAGATGGCATTAGAATTATTTCCAACAATCCAGCGGCTGCAGGATCGACTTCATGAATTGGAAAAAGATCAGGACCTCATGCACAAGAGGAATTATGCGGAATTGTCACAGGCAATTCATTCCTTAGTCGACCAAATTAACCGCCCCTCAACATTTCCTGGGAACGACTTTCACAGCAAACGGATCCTAATTCATACTTGCCAACCTATGTACAACAGCCAACTTCTACTCTGCATCACACCCAACCTGTTCCTTCTTCTTCGCAATCATTACCTTCTGCACCTACATTGTAGAATATTCCCCCTCCACAATCAACTTCCTCTCCACCTGAAGTTTCAAATCCGCACCCCCAACAAAGTCAAAATCAGATCTCCCAAGCTCCAAACACGGACCTCACCAAATTGGCAAATCAAATGGCCGAGCTATAATTAATGGTGGCACAGAATGCCATGAAGACCAATTTAGGAGTAAAAACGGAGGAAAAAATCGGAAAGCAAATGGACAAAAAGCGGATAACGGTGGTAGAAAAATGAACAATTTTGTAAAAGGCGATAAAATTTCAGTATGCTCAATTTGTTATAAGAAGAACCACGGAGCATCCACGTGTTGGAATAATCCTAAAAATTCCAACCAGAGAAACGCATAAATGGGCTCGCTGGCCAAAGACATGCCTCGCGGGCCATACCAGAAAAAACGGCGCGGGCCACACAGACACCACCACAATTAAATCGTAATGACATGCAAGAAGAGCAGGCAACAGCGGGAACTTTCAAGGATACGGACAACAACTTTTTCACCCAGGCGACCTACAATGAACACCGAGAACATGTTAAGCTGGGAATAGAAAATAATAAACTATTCCTCAATATTAATGTAAATGCAAGCAGTCTACCGGCTATAATAGATTACAACGGTATGTTGTATTATTATTTACCTGTACCGATCTTAGAATGGTGATCAGAGGTGCGACAACGGAGCATATTTTGTAAAGAAGAAGAAAAATTGTATTGTAAAGATTTTTAGTGCTCCTTAGTTACCAAAAAATAAATATAAATAAGTAAGTTTGTTGAGTTATAGATTGCAGGGTTATCAGGAGAATTTGATGTTTAAGGAAATTAATCGTTTATAATAGGAATATTTATACGAAGGTATAAAATAAATGATATTTACGCTTCAAAGTTCTGTTTTTGATATTGTGGCTCAAGAAATATTTATTAAGAACCAGTGGCGTTACATAATTAAATGGTGCCTTCACACCGGGAGTTAGTGTATCGTTCTGAAGTACAGTAACAACGGACACAATTGAGCCCAATATTTATGTTACTATATTAAGAAGCGGTAAACGAATAAATCGAGGTATGTCGGAAACAGAAGGTATACAAGACCGACCTATGCAAAGTGGTAGTCAGGCTCCTGATACCGTGACAAACCTTTTAAAACAGATATCATGCCAAATGAACCAATTCCAGCAAAATATGGTTAACCAACAACAATTTGAGGAGTTCCAACATAAAATGGACCAACTTCAACAGAATCAACAGGAGTTCCAACATCAACTTCAACAGAATCAACAGGAGTTCCAACATCAACTTCAACAGAATCAACAGGAGTTCCAACATAAAATGGACCAACTTCAACAGAATCAACAGGAGTTACAACAAAAAAGGGTTACACAACAACAATTTGAGGAATTCCAGAATGTAACCCATCAACAATTGGAGGACTCCCTAAAGCAATTACAACTTAAAATTGAGGAACGACTGGAAGATAAAATGGATCAATTACATCGTAAAATAGAAGGTCAATTGGAGGAACAGATTTCCACGAGATGTAAGCAGTATGACCAAAAGATGGAACGAATATCTCAAAATTACACTGAGATGCAGGATGTAGTCAAAGCCATGGAATCGGTAATTAACGAACACACCTTTCACATCCGAGAACTCCGGAAGGATATGAATTGTTTGCAAGAGTGGTACCATACTACTAAGGAAGAGCACGACGGTGGACATAGACATCAGTCTCACAGTGGACATAGAAATCAGGCTATGTATAATGGATTAGAACCAGTAATCTCTCATGATGGTGGTTATAGAAATCAGTCTCCTTTTAAAGAACCCGAACCAGCAACACCTCATCGAGTTTTGGAAGATAGTGAGTCTTCGGGATACAGTGAAGGAAGTACCGAAGTTGGAAGAAGAAAGAAATCCGGTAGGAATTCAAAATGTTACGGTAAATATTCAAAATCACATAATAATGACAAACCTTTGTGATTTAGCGAGGTAAAATCATTGACCAAATTTAGCGGTGGACCTGATGATATTCCTGCACGGGTATTTATCGAGAAGTTCGAGGACGAATGCGACTTGATAGGAATCAAAGAATCAAAATTCCTGAAGATACTTCCACACGTTTTACAACCTCCATGTTTAACGTGGTTCAAAGCCATTCGAGAAAATCTCCTTGCTTATTCAGATTTTAAAGCGGCCCTACTATCCAATTATGAAAACGACTTTATGCTTGCTAACAGGGATGCTTTATTACGTACCAAAGTTTTCGATCCCCGAAGTCACAAAAATGTTACCGAATTTGTAGTATCGACATACAACGAATTAAAAGCTCTAAATCCTAATCATCCGGAATCACGTATAATTGCTTCAATTCGCATACTATTGCCGTTTAGATTACAACAAATGTTAATGTCTGCACAATGTGTCAATTTCAGTCATATGGTCATGTTAGTGCAGAACTTCGAGAGTCAATATTTGATGCAGAAAAACAATAAAAATCCCAGCAGAGGTCAGGGTAATGTTAGCCGCAATCCTATTAATTATGCTCATATTCGCAATATAAGTGTACAGAATGGAAATTGCTCCAACACACAAGGAAATGGCAATCGTCGTTTTAATGAACGAGCGTGTAATCCAAATAATACCGGTAACTCAACTC
This sequence comes from Thermobia domestica, assembly GCF_964235325.1. Lineage (NCBI taxonomy): Eukaryota > Metazoa > Arthropoda > Insecta > Zygentoma > Lepismatidae > Thermobia > Thermobia domestica. The sequence goes on from NC_137470.1 coordinate 97,786,445, forward strand.
AACCTAATGGTAGAAATAGTAATAGGAATTTCAGAAATAATCACCGAAATTATAATCGAAGTAACAACAATTACCGTAATTTTGCTCAAAATTGTTTTGCAAATGGCAGGAATTTCGTAAATAGGAATCAAAAGATGGTATCCTGTGAAAGACAAAGAAGTACTATAGATTGTGCTATCCAATGCTGTTTAAATGCGCCCTTTGAACGAATAACTTGAACCATTAAAAAGGCGTCCGACAGATGTGTTTTAGATCGACTTTGCTTATGTCTATGGTTAATGTGTTCTTTATTCAATTTATTATTTTGGGAACCTACCGAAAATACTAAAAAGATATGAATGGACTTAGTTAAAAATGTAGTCCCTCCTGAGATCATAAGTAAAATTAATATAAATTATGTATAATAGAGGGAACTCAATCTCAAAAAGAGATAAACGTCGTATTTCATAATTATATAACTTATTTATTGTATTTTTCTTCATGTTATTTTATCTTCAACTTTTTTTCTAGTGTAACAATTATTTTCTTCAATGTTAAAGTATGCTATATTGTTTTATTGTGTTCACAACACTATAATTACTCATTAAGCCCTTTATGCAATCTATATGTATATTCACGTAGTATGTTTATTCCGTGTTTACATCTGGATCAATTCTATTAGAGAACATATTTATATTTAATTCAGTGCAATTATATTTAACTTCATGAATAAAACTATGCACATTATAGTAAATATAGTCCAATGAATCAAAAAAAAATTGTGGACCGTATTATTATTGTTATTTTTCTGTTGATGTACTTTGATATTTATATTACAATGTAAGGCCAAAGATTATGCTTAATTATGTGATTGATTTTATGATACAGATGTAAAATATAATTTTATGTATATACAAGGGCTGATCAAAATGTGTATACTTGTACGGTCCAGGATTCTTTCCATTTATTGTTAATGAATAAATGAAATCCATGTTCGTGGGGCCAGATACAACGGTATGTTGTATTATTATTTACCTGTACCGATCTTAGAATGGTGATCAGAGGTGCGACAACGGAGCATATTTTGTAAAGAAGAAGAAAAATTGTATTGTAAAGATTTTTAGTGCTCCTTAGTTACCAAAAATTAAATATAAATAAGTAAGTTTGTTGAGTTATAGATTGCAGGGTTATCAGGAGAATTGATGTTTAAGGAAATTAATCGTTTATAATAGGAATATTTATACGAAGGTATAAAATAAATGATATTTACGCTTCAAAGTTCTGTTTTTGATATTGTGGCTCAAGAAATATTTATTAAGAACCAGTGGCGTTACAAGATACGGGTTACAGTCTTAGTCTATGGTCAAGAGGGGACGTACATCCAAATTGCAAACTGATACCATTTCAGACACGCATCCAGGGCATTGCTAACAAAGTTTAATTAAACTCAAAATTGGCACCACCGCTTTCTCACATTACATCCGCGTCATAGATGCTGACTTTAATCCGATTTTTGGGAATGACATTCTCACAAGACTTTTCTCTCAAATAGACTTGGAGAATAAATCCACATCGTTATATAGAAAACCTAGGAAACCTACGTTCCCAATGGAAAAACAAGAATCGGAGAAATGTCACAAGAAACTACTCACTCTTTGCCCTTGCATAGGAATTCAAACGTCATCACAGCCAGTAAAGTTAGGATTCCGGCAAAATCACATTTCTACTTCCCTGTATCCATGCAAAGAGAAACAATTCATGACTCTGCATTTTATATTACTCCAATACAATCATTATTAGACCGATACGGCTTACAAACAATGACCATGAGAGTACCGAGTAACGAGCTTACGTTACTAATTTCCAATCCTACGTCACGAATAATAACAGTAAATAAAGATACACCGGTGGCGTATACAGAGGAGGGAGTGGAAGAATTTTCATTTAGAATAGAAGAAGATGAAAAGAAAGCGTACCAGTTTCGTACTCGAGAAGAAAAAGAGGAAAAATAAGACAAACCGCTAAAACCTTTAACATTGACCTTTTCGATATAAATTCGGATATACCGGAATACCAATGAATAGCCGTAACCAACTTATTGGGACGTTTCTTCATATAGTCCAGAGGATATAGGTTATTTTAGATGATGTGAGCACAAAATTCGTATAGATAAAAGTGCGTCATTCCATCACCGTTCCTCACCAATTCCATTAGGAATTAGACATCAAATTGATAAGCAGTTAAATGCCAAAATTATAACTGAGACACAGACGAGTAATTTCTACTTTTCTTTTAATTATGACCAAAAAGCCTAACAGTTCAAATTTCAACTTGTTTTGGATCTAAAGGCATATAATAGCTATACCAAATATTTGAGCATCCCGTTCCAGTATACAGAGGACGTTCTCTAGGTTTTAAATAGGAAAAGCCCAATAACAACGCTTGACATTTCTCAATCATATTTTAAGATAAAATTGCATCCAAAAAACACTAAATACCTGACTTTTGAGGTAAATCATACCCGCAAAAGCTATAAATTCCTTAGATGCCTAATGAGCCATCGTTTATCTTCCCAATTTTTAACCATAGTAATAAAAATGCTATTAGACGGCTTACCAAAACGCATAACCAATTTTGGAGATGAAATCGTGATCGGTTCTTACACATGGGAACAATAACTCTCAGATTTGGAGGTTTCATACCATAAATTGAGGAAGCACGATTTCCGAGCCAACCCCAAGAAGGCGCACCTGTTATATAGAGAGCTCTCAATATTACTATTCCTTGTATCGGGAGAAAAGATAAGCATCTCACCGAAAATAGCAAAGAAGATCAATAATTTTAAAAAGCCGACTACTAAACATATACTTAAGAGTTTTATAGGCCTATGCTCTTATCTAAGAAGCCATATTAAAGAATTTAAAATAAAGCATGCTGTAAATGGACGAGGCGCATTTACAGTTAATAGATTTAGTAGAATTAGAGAACTAGTAGCCTCAATAGAATCTGACACTAAAATTGGATTTTTACCAATTTATGTTGGAAATTGGAGGATCAAACCTACAATTGATACAGGGTCTCAATTATCATTAGTGAGTGATAAGTTATTACCGTCTAATGCTACAGTCATTCCGGAGAAAACGTAAATTAGCGGAATTACACAGAATTTGCTAACAATTGATAAGATTGCAATCGTTCAATTTTGTATAAAGGGTAGTAACGTTAACCAAATTATCAGGTTATTAAGGATCTTTCTAGTAAAACTTTATTTGGCAATGATTTTCTAAGTCCGCATATTTGTCAAATACATTATGAAGGGAAAAGATCATATTGCAGACATTTGGTAGATCGCCTAAAAAGAAGAAGAATATTAACATACCATTGTATGTTTCGGATACAGCGTTTCATATTTTAAGAATATGCATACTACCAAAATTTGTAGGGGCAAGGACAAAAATTTTGCCTCTAAGGAGTAAAGTGATTGTTTTACTAAAGTTCATAAATTCTTGTTTAATTAGATAATATTTATTACAACCAAATAGAGTAGTAGGGCATAGAGGAAAAAAATATTGCCAGGGTTTTGTTAGCTTCAAATCAAACATTACTGAAAATACCTAACCCTACTCAGAAAAGAGTGTGGTTAACATACAATACACAGATAGGAAGAGCAGAAGATCAGGTAGAGGAGCAGGAATGACCAAATCCGGGAGTAACACAGCAAGAAATTGATGAGGTGATAAAATCTAGGAAGGACGTTCACACGACAAAATTGAACATTGGTGGAAAAATGGATAGTAGCATAAAGGAGAAATTAGAGTCAGTGTACTGGGCGTACTCAGATGTCTTTGCATGGCGAAAAGAAAGTATAGGCAAAAATAAGAATTACTGCCATCATATTGAGTTAAAATCAAAAGTGCCATTTCGGAGCGCTCAATACCCAGTGCCAATAGCCTTGAGGAACAAAGTTAGAGAACATATAAATATTCTTTTAAACCAGGACATTATAGAAGTGGCCTCGAGCCCTCATAATATTCGAATGTTGTTTATTAGAAAAGCAGACGAAGGTCTGAGATCTGTTTTGTATGCCAGAAAATTGAACAGGCATTAAGACATCTTCACCATGTCTCTTCCATCCATACTACCAATTTTATCACGCATGGAAGGACTCAAATAGTATTCTGTGTTGGACACCAGTCATCGTACTTTCAGGTATCAATTTCGGAGATGTCACTTGATTCTACAGGTTTTAATATACCAGGTCTTGAAAGTTAGAGGTTTACTCGGTTTGTTCATGTTTCTTTGCGTGCAGCAGTTGTATACCCAAGAATAATAGCAATGGCATTAGTAAGTATATCGGTAGAGTCATTATCTGATTACATGATCAGTGATATTTTCCAATTCACTAGTGAGCAGTACAAGAAGTTAGACGTTCTAGAGAATGTTTTAGAATGGTAAGATAACTTGGAATGAAACTCTCGGTAGAAATATAGATAATTCTTAAATCGTCTCGAATTACCTTTATTAATTCGAATTATAGTTAATTCCTAAAATCTAATTAAAATCTCACTTCTTGTTTATAAGATATGTGCTAATATAACATTATATGCATATTTTAGATTCTGTGAATACTGTATTAAAAACAAAAGTGATTGTAAAGTTATGTTACGATTTTGCTAACATACATACTTTCACCTTACAATGCTGATATCAAGAAAGTAACATTAGTGTCATCGTGTTGAATTGAGGTTATAAGAATTTGGTTGATTAAGATCTTTCAAGATCTAGGACACACGTGGTTGAAAATTACCCCTAGTACTGAAACTGTATGTCTAGAATGTCAGCAGTTTTTGTCGTATAGACACTTTTCTTTCTTCATTGAAGAAAACAATAATTAGACAGCGTTGGAGAGAGAATGTCGTCAGAAGTAGAAGAGAGTGGACTTTCAAATTACATTACAAGAAAAAGCGGCACCAAGCTCTGGTTGGCCCCTAATCAATACAACCAGTGGCGGATTATCCTCATTACCTCTTGCAGTATTTATACTTTAGAAGTATCAGTTAATCAAAGTTAATTAATGCTAACTATAAGAATCTGGTGAGCGCTGAGTGCTCTACATGGTACATTCTGTATTCAATGTAAGACAAAGCAACCCAGGTTTGCACGGTAAAGAACTCTGTATGCTTGCTTAATTGTTTTGCAGGCCAGTTCGTTTGGAAGGAGAGAGCATCCAGTTCATGAAAGAAAAATTATTAGCCTTAGGTCATTTTGTTAGTCTGAGGTTATGAAATCAGTGAGAGAATAGTGAAAGCTATTAAAATATTTAAGCCACCTAAGTCCTTGAAAGAGTTAAAATCGTTCTTAGAGTTGCATAACTCTGTAAGGAGATTCTTGAAGGACTATGACAATATAACAGTCGAGTAACAAAGGCTTTTGAAAAAGGGAGAAAAGTTTGTTTGGAACGAGAACCACCAAAAAGCATTCGAGGACCTAAAAATGCTTTATTATCACCTCCATATTTTGTAAGGAAGACCATTGAACTTGTGTACAGTCGTATATTCAAAATCTATGGGCGCATTGTTTTTACAACAACAGGAAAATAGTGACTGGACACCATTAGGGTATTTTAGTAGGGAACTAAAACCTAATGAACAATCGATACATATGTAACTTATTAGTGTGTTGGCTGCATGTAAAGCTATTAACTTTTATTTGTATGCTAACGAGTTCGAATTACATAAAGATTGTAGCAGTCTTTTATACCTGAGAACATGTCCTAAATTGTCAAAAAAACTTCTAAGATGGTCGTTAGAATTGGCGGAATATAATTATATTCGAGTTTATTGTGTAGGAGTTAAAAATCCATCAGACGTGTTACGTAAAAATAGGACAATAGCACCTGACAAACACGATTTTGGTTTGGATACGATTTACACGTTTTTAACGTTAGAGGAAGCAATAGATGTAGGCGAACTCCAACGGAAGTATAAAATATTTGGATCCTTGTTAACTACACTAATTGTTACACTAATTGCCTTTAACGTGCTTTGGAGAATAATTGTCGGACGATAGCGTTCCCTAATTTGTGGACTGGAAAATTCAATTTTGATAAGTTTCAGGCAATGATGATTATTTATCCACGATTCGAAATGTTCTGGAAGTTAATTTGCAATATTTCGATCGCATTGTGCTGTGCATTTTTGGTAAAGATAACAGGAAATTATATGAAACTAATATGTTTGCTTATTCCCCAGTGCGGACCTAAAAAGAAAGTGCGATTAGTCGTGTGTATATGAAGGTTAGTATAGCTGTTACAGCTACTCTTACCTATATGTAATACTTATGAATGAAAAAAAGGATCATTAGGAAAAAATATATATTTCACTGATGTTTTCATATATTTCACTTGTTGCGGGGTTTTGTCACTGCACTGTATCACGTACTCGCTCTCACTGATCACTAGTCTTCCGTTATTTTGATCCTGGGCGAGAGATTTTCCTTTCACGTACCTGGGAAGAAAAAGAGAAACTTGAATATTTATTACACTTTGATTTGACGTAAGTTTATTTTCTATTCACATCATAAGCCATAAAAGGAAAAAAGAAAAACTGATAATGTCATTTTTTACTAACTGGTCTAGTACATATTTCATTTATTTATTTGTTTATTTTGCAATTTTTAATATGACTATTTTACTCGAGTATAATTTCGTAGATCATTATATATACATGTTTACCTAATTATGTATTTTACCCAGGTTATGACGAATACTTTTACCTAATTTGATTTATATGCGCTTTCTGTGATGTAAGTTTTAGTTAGTTGTATTACTAATTACTTATATGTACTTGTTTGACTATTGATTTTAATGTTATTTTTTATTACAATTATGTTTCTACGACTGCTATGTTATGGTTTGTATGTAATTTCAACATTTCATCTGAAGTATAGCAGTTTGCTTTAATAGTACTGAGCTATTTTCCTTGAATGCATCTATTTGCTTTATTATTTAGTGAATCAAGTTACATATATACTGTATATGCATAGTATACGTAAACGTACTTTAATTATAATTGAGTTTCGTTCTGAGTTTAATTTTATTTTAGATATTTATTATGGGGTTATATGCGTGTTCGTCTGTATTTTGTACAGATGATCGTGGTTTTATCTATTGCCTTTGGTACTTCTGCCAATTTTGATGTATAGATTTCAAGTTAATTTTTTTAATGAGTTATATGGCGATATATTATACCAATATGCAATTCCCATCATGTTTAACGTAAGTTTCACATTTCCGCAATCCCTGCCTGCGTCTTCTTTATTTAAATCATTGCACTATGCCGATAAGTCTTCTTATTCTGTTTAGACGTGTTCTTTAACTAATAGTCTTGACGCTTTACATTCATACATAATGAATATTTATTTGAAAATTAATGAACCTTATATATACCGAGAACATTCACGTTCTAAGAGGGGTATTGCTATTCTAGGGAACCTTTTTCCATTTTGCTGTAACGTGGTTACACAAGGACAGTTTTCGTCTTTTCAGAAAAAAAAAACAAGATAAATTAGAATCTACAGTTATGGAACTAAGACAGCAGTTACTGAGGAATTCTGTGTATATTCAGAATGCTTGTATTGAATTAACAAATTTTCAGGCAAAATTGGGTAAGAATTTTCAAAAGGTGGAAGTTTTTTCCCAAACATTGTTGGATCAATCGACATTTTTGGCCAGAACCTTAGAAAAATTATCAAATAAGGATCAATTGGAAGTTTTTGCGATTTTGGGTGAATTATATTAGTTATCGATGCACATTTTGAAAGTATTAGAATTTCAGCGCTATAAAACGTCCATTCAAAGATGTCGGACAGGGAATTTAGATCACGTATTGGTGCCTTATGAAGTTTTACCGCGCTTCGACCACGACCGTTTTCGCGTGACGTTGTCGTAAGTGACCCACTTTTCATCGCTACTCACGAACCGCTTCAGAAATGGGTCGATTTTGTTGCTTTTCAGCAGCGATTCCCAGATGGAAATACGGTCCTTTAGGTTTTTTATGAGGCGCTAGAGTAGAATCTACGTCTTTGGATTAGGATGTGTTGGGATCATTGTTCATATTGTGGAAACCCCTGTCGCCAACCCCTCCACCAACTACTAGTGAAAGTAATAGAACAAATGTACATCATTTGCTTTCAGTTTCTTATTTACATGGTTATATGACATATTATTGATATTTATTGGAACTTATTGCCACTTGGGATTAGGTATTATTATTATAGATATATTTATTTGCATTATTATAATATCTGGGTATAAAGATTGTACAGTTGAATTGGTTATATATATAATATATATATATATATATATATATATATATATATATATATATATATATATATATATATATATATATATGGAAAATTATATCAAATTATTATAAGTTATTTATTGGTGAGTGGCATAATTGTAATTTAAATGAAGTTAAGTTTTGGGTTAAGATATTACTAAGAAAGATGTGAAATTTTGATATGTTGGAATGACACGTGTTATTGTTATTGTTTGTTTATGTAATCGAGTTACCCATGGTTGTGTTTTGATGTTCATGAAATACTGTCGAGATGCTAGCTCGCAGTATGGTGTAAATGGAAATTGAGAAGAATTGATGTATGTCTGAGTTTAAGAAAGATGTAATGAAAAATACTTCGTTAGCACAAACACAATTTGGATATGGCATAATATTCAGATTCGCAAAGATTGATTGTCTGGGAATTCGGTAATGATGTGACAAGGTCTCCAACGAAAGTTTGAACAATAGTTGAGGTAACGAACGTCGAGACATGAAATGACGAATTCCATTGTCTGGGAAAGAAGAATAAAAACGGAATCTACATTGGATCGAGGTCGGAGTTCTATATCAGAGTTTTCGATGAGAGCGTGAAGAATTAAGATTCGAAGTGTGCAAGTAATAGTATATTCGTAACTACCATCTTACGATGGTTGGCTTCTAGTCGGCTATTTGTTATAAAGCCGAACTGTCAGTATGAGCTTTAGTAGTATATATTTTCGGTCGACGTGAAAACGAGATTTCTTCCATGGTCATCACCAAGAACTAAGACCTGCGACTGTCCAATGTATTGCCAAACGTAGTCCAGAGAGGAATCCAGGATTGGAATATTCCTCGCTCCAGGGACCAGCCAGAACATCGTAAGATATGTGTACTTCAACTATAGTGTTCACTGTGTTCAAATCTCCAGACACTCGAGTACTGTGGTTTTAATTCATCAGGTCATATCCGTAACAACAACACATTACGCGTTACACTTTCTAATTGGTTATAATACATGACATTTTACAGATGAAATAGAGTGCTTTGATTTACTAAATTATCCCCTCGGTAGTGGAACAGATTTATTCAAACCAGCCCATTTCAGATAATAGGTAAAAGCAACTTCTCCACGTCACAACGCATTTGTCTCCGAAAATTATAGGCACGACGCGAGGAGGTTGTTAATATATATATACATACATACATATATATATATATATATATATATATATATATATATATATTGGAACAATTATAAGTTAAATAAAGTCAAGTCTAACTTAAGAAACTACTAAGATGTGAAATTGTGATATGTTTGAATGGCACGTGTTATTGTTTGTTTATGTAATGAGTTAGGCATGGTTGTGTTTTGAAATATTGTCGAGGCGCTAGCTCGCAGTATGGTGTAAACAGAAAAAATGAATGTAAGCCTAAATTTAAGAAAGATGTAATGAAACCATTTGTTAACACCAACGCAATTTGGATATGGCATCATATTCAGATTCGCAGAGATTGACAGTCTGGAAATTCGATCACAATGTAACAAGATTTGCAACGAAAGTTTGATCAATAATTGAGGTAATCAACGTCGAGTCATGAAACGACGAATTCCTTCGTCTGGAAAGGAGAATAAAAAAAATCTAGATTGGATCAGGATCAGAAGTCGGAGAACAGAAGTTGGAGTTCGATATCAGAGTTTGATACTAGAACTCACAGTTCTAGGATTCAGCGGTTACGAATATTACGAACTAACATCTTATGATGGTTGGCTTTTAGTCGACCAGTCGTGATAAAGCCGAAGCCGCCTATACTAGTCTCAGTTTGATCAACGTGAGAGCAATAGTTTCCATGTTCATCACCTAGGATTAACCCTCCAATACGCGCGCGGGCTACCATTGTAGCCCAGCGTTTTTATTTTCCTTGGTGCAAAGTAATGCGAGATGATAACTCAAAGGGTGTCTGTGTACCTTTCTATCAACTATCATTCTGCGTGTTTAGTGTGTGGTCGAACGTAAAATCGAAAGGAGCTCATTGTTATTCTGCTTGAAAGTTTCATGGGCTACACCTGTAGCCCGCGCGACTATTGCTGTCACAAATGTTCCAAAACGTCAAAGTTTTTTCATTATAGTTTGAGTATTGATCAGATGGTCAATGAGTTTCAAAAATGCCAATTCTGATGCGGCATGTTTTCTAGATGGCGATAGTTAACATTTTGAGACCACAAAAATTCATTTTTCGGTCACAGAAATAGTGAAAATTCAGAAGATGTGACTGAGAATTCCGGGCGGCAGGAATCACTGATACCTATTGATAATAGTAGTAAAGACAGTTCTGAAGTAAATTGTTATGTAGTAAAAGACAATCTCAAATGGAAATAAGTCACTCCTACTCGTAATATTTGCGCTCGTGCTCATAATATTGTGCTTTGTTTTCCAGGACCTAAAGGTGGGGGCAGGTCTGCGTTGTCGGAGCTTGAATATCTAGAAGTGCTTTTAGATGCAAACATTTTGAGACTTAAGGTTGATTTTACCAATATTTACATTGACAGTATTAGATTGAGATTTGTACTTAACCGTGATGCAAAATTTACAGACGAGATTGTACGTGCCCTTATTGACATTTTGATGCTTTTGATGAGTGGTCAATGCTTGAAGGAAAGTGTGCATTGACCACTCACCACTTGTGTGCAGAACATGCTTAGAAGGACATTAATAGGGAAACACAAAAAGAAAAATATATGAGTGTAAATAGCAAAATCGTAAAATATGTAAAATATGTAAAATTATGCAAAATCGTAATCAAACTTTGATATCAGAAACTCGTTATGCTGAAAAGGTATATGTTTTATGGATAATGCGTTTATTTGTAATATTTGTAAAATTTTTGAAAAATTATACTTAAATTTTTAAAGAATTCCAACACATATGTTTAAGAGGAAGGAAAGTTTAAAATGCGCCAGATTGGTCCATTTATTGATAAATACAAATAACTTTTAGTCTTTTCGTGTATCACTTTTGAAAAAATGAAGGGTGTTAGTCTTCTTTGTATATACATAGCTTTCAAAATAAACATATTTCTCAAATTGTTTATAAAACCTTTAAAACAGTTTATAAAAACAATTCTCTACAAGAAAGACAGAAATATTAACAAAGCTAGGCAACATAATAAAATAAAAACAAATGGGCTACAGCGGTAGCCCGCGCGACTATCCACGTCACAAAAATCCACGCGCGTATTGCAGGGTTAAAGACATCCGATTGTCCCGAGATCCATCAACGTCGTCCAGAGAGAAGCTCAGGAGTGGACATTCGTCATTACAAGAAGCCTGAACATCTAAAGGTATGTGTACCTCAATTATAAGTGTTACTTGTGGTCAAATCTCCAGACATTTGAGTACTGTGATCTGAAGGCATTACGTCATATCCGTTATCACAACGCTATTACACATTACACTTTCGAATTAATCAAATACATCAAATTTTAGATGAAGTGAGGTTTGTTAATTTACTTAATTAACCTCTCGCTGGTAACTGGATTTAACAAAACCTACTTATTTCAGATAATGGGTAGAAGCAACTTCTCAGCGTCACAACGCAATCATCCCCGAAAACTATAGGCACGACTCGAGAATGTTGTTAATATATATAAGAATTCGTAGTGACATATGATGCATTTTAGTATTTTGATTTTATTATTTGAAGAATATCGAGATTATAGTTACCTTGTGGAGATCCTTGGACGGGTTGAAGTTTACGTCCCACCGCTTTATTTCCAGTCGTCAGATTTTTTTATTCCGCCTGTGTCCATAGAGTGGTCTACTACATATAATACTGTAATATGACTTAAGCATTTTGGTGAAGGGCGATTAACATTTTATTGGTTTTGGCTCAATATTTTGTAAACCTTTTTATATTAAATGTAAATAAAATTCAATTCCCAGTCTGATGCTGTAGGTCATTCACACGTGCAAAGAAATTAAGGAAGTCTCGTAATAATTTAAAACTAGGCCCAGTTAAAACATTCTTTTAAATAGGAAATATAAAATTATGTTATGTAGCAATGTATCAAGGAAATAATAACACTCCCTACTTCACGTTATGAGGTAATTCTAAAAATGTAATGGAAAGCGGAAGAAAAGACGCTACCAAAACTAGGAAGAAAAGGTAGGTGGAAAAATAGAGTAGGGAACTCGAGAGAGTTTTGAAGTGACCATCTGACTAAAAGGATCTACTCTCAAAAATCTTCATTCGTCAAAATCTGGGTGAGTACAATGCTGGATACTATGTGATATCACGCTTTATTATTCGACCTTGTCACAAAATTAGTTACTTCATATCCTATTTTCAAAATTCATTATGACAGTTATTATAAATTTTAACGTAAGGCCACAGCACCAGATTTGGGTAATGTTCTGATCTGATATCTCTACTTTTATTTCTACAATCAAAACCATCCATCTTAACTAAGTATTTGCTCTAACTAAAATTTAATGGTTAAGTTTATTATGAGAAAACTCTTCAAATTGCCCCCATGCTAATATGGTTATTAATACACTGAGTTATGTGTGGATAAAATTGTGTATGTCAACGTCCGGATTTCGGTCCAATACGTTGGCATATGTTATGGTGAAATAAGCGCCGAATTTTGGGGCTAGCGCCTGTGTTAGAAACATGTTATAGAACAATTTTCCGTTTAAAATATAGATATCGATCCCGAAGCCACACATCTATAAAAAAAAAAAGGTAGTACACAAAAAGGTATTCGCAAAGCGAATTTTTGGAAGTGTGTATGCGCATATGAAACAAATATATATTGTGTCTTATGTAATTATAAATCTATTCATTAAACTCCCATACTAAAATTATATAGTATTTTCTTCTGTTTTTCTTTTTAAGCAAATAATCAACATGAACTTCGCCATATTCTATATAATTATATTCACTGTCATTTCTATCTTAATTTTCCGTATGTTAGCCATTTTTATTTACTTTCAATGCAGAAAATCTTCAGAAAATGTATTTCAACAGCCACAGCAGAAAATTTGTTCTATTCAAATCCCACCTTTACCGCAACTAGACCCTGTATATGATGATATCTACCACGAAAATGAGCAAAATAAAACATTCCTAATTTCTCTTCAGATAATATCTCTCTGCGCCTTCATTGTTTATATTACATAGTTACTTATTCCAACTATACTTCAAATATTTCTCCATAAGTCGAATTTGTGTCGTGTCAATCAAACCAGCATGCATGTACTCTAAGACACCCCAACAGTTTTGTAATTACAAATCACCAACCATTGACTGTAAAGAATATATTCAAGACGGCTATATCGACATACCATATGCTAATAAATAATCATCTCTATATCAAGACGATATTAACTACTTAATTCCACCAATATATTTTCCATGGGCACTAAAATTTCAACAAGTGCAACGGAAGAGGACACATCTGGATTCTTGCAATATCCACTGGAAATAGGATGAACCAGGAATTAATCGTCTGAACCCCCCCTAGTGTGATTTTCCCTCCCACAAAATCTATATGTGAAAGTGAACCGTGATAAGTGATTATGTGTGAAATAATGTCGTATCAATAGTGAAAATGCTATATATATATATAATTATGTAAATACTGTGGTGATCTTAGTGCATATTTAATTTTTAGTAAAAAGAAAAGTGAGAGTGAACTCACGAATAGTAATGGTGATGGATATAATTATGATTATCTTCATGTTACTTACATATATATATATATATATATATTCTCAATTATTTAGTGTAGTGCAGTTGCGAACATTAGTGCAAATTCACATAACATAAAATCAGTGTTTATAAAAAAACGAGTGAACTATGTTTATATAATGATATAAAGACATACTTACGAATATATCAGCGAATAAATCTTGAAAACACATACAATTCACTCCATCACAGAGCACAAACAATGTAAAACTGACCTATATTCTGTTTTGCCGTGTGGAATTTTTTTTTACATGTGACATTGCAAGGACGCATGCATATTCTTGTGGCTATGTTACTGACTTTGTAATATGCAAACGTAATCATAACGACTTCTTTTCTATGTTTGATATGATTATCTTGGACTAAGCAGTGTTTTATAACTCATTCATTTCAGCTTGCTACAAAGTGATTTTTATTTTAACAAAATGTCTTATACATATATTCAATTTATTTAAGATTTGGTGTTACCTTGATTTTTAAATATTTATATCGACATCGGAGGTGCCGAATATCCAAGCGGGGAGGAATGTAATATGACTAAAGCATTTTGGTGAAGGGCGATTAATATTTTATTGGTTTTGGCTTCAATATTTTGTAAACTTTTTTATATTAAATGTAAATAAAATTCAATTCCCAGTCTGATACTGTAGGTCATTCACACGTGCAAAGAAATTAAGGAAGTCTCATAATAATTTAAAACTGTCCAGTTAAAACATTATTTTAAATAGGAAATATAGAATTATGTTATGTAGCAATGTATCAAGGAAATAATAACACTCCCTACTTCAACTTATGAGGTAATTCTAAAAATGTAATAGTAAGCTTAAGAAAAGACGCTACCAAAACTAGGAAGAAAAGGTAGGTGGAAAAATAGAGTAGGGAACTCTAGAGAGTTTTGAAGTGACCATCTGACTAAAAGGATCTACTCTCAAAAATCTTCATTCGTCAAAATCTGGGTGAGTACAATGCTGGATACTATGTGATATCACGCTTTATTATTCGACCTTGTCACAAAATTAGTTACTTCATATTCTATCTTCAAAATTCATTATGACAGTTATTATAAATTTTAACGTAAGGCCACAGCACCAGATTTGGGTAATGTTCTGATCTGATATCTCTACTTTTGTTTCTACAATCAAAACCATCCATCTTAACTAATTATTTGCTCTACCTAAAATTTAATGGTTAAGTTTATTATGAGAAAACTCTTCAAATTGCCCCCATGCTAATATGGTTATTAATACACTGAGTTATGTGTGGATAAAATTGTGTATGTCAAGGTCCGGATTTCGGTCCAATATGTTGGCATATGTTAACGTTAACGTTATCTTCCATTGTTACAATTAATTATTTATTAGTTATTATTGTTTTGTTAATATCATCACTACGCGGTTATATGGGAAATTTCGTTTTTGAACATGTTTGCTTTTACGGTCGCTGCTGGACTTGAATGGTATTTCTGGAAAGAGAACAAAAATGTAGAAGTGGATTAGTATCTTCGTTATTGTATATGTATATTTTTTATAGAGTTTGAATTTAATGAGATTAGAAGAAACAGAGATAAATATAAATAATAATTCTACATAATTTGTACGGTACGACAGATAATATTTTATTTACATTATAGACTGTGATTTTAATACTGCTTAAAGTTTTGCCTCTCACTACGAACATACACTTTAATTTCAATGCTTCGTTTGGACTTATTTTGTCTTCGCTGATTCGGACTTCTACTGGGAAATCGATACCTCAGCCTTGCTACTGGACTTGGAAGTTTCCCGCCTAGTATATATGCTTTATTGTGGTCTTCGATCCTGCCGATCCGTTTCTTAGTTTCGTCTCCCCGAACAGTGATTCCACCTTGGATATTTTTGGCCATCTACATTTTTAGGCCGCGTTAGGTTAGGAGTAGTTTGGTGGTGGTCTGTTGTGTCCTATTTTTCTTGTGTGCAAATGCGAATATGGACCGCGATAAATCCATTTCTACGGACACCGTGAAGATTAAATCCTTTATGGTTCAATTTTCTACAGATTAATAGGTTCATTGTTTGCCTCCGGTTCTATTCCGGTAACATTCTGTGCTATTCTATGGGTAGTTACCAGGTAATGCGTAATCTATTAAGCTTTGTCTCCCATTAGAGTGAGATCTACATTAGAGACTTTACATTGTGATTTATTTATTTCATTCAGTATTTATGCAAATAAAATTTTTAGTGCAAGGCTGATTTGATTTCACTTAATCTGATTTTTATTATTTTTTCTTCCGTTCGTTTGCTGTATACTACTTATTAACTTATGTTATAAGTAAGGAAGGTCAAACATAGTGTTGTAAAAAAAACGTTTTTTTTTTCTGTGAAGTTTTTTTCAATAAAAAACCGTTCTTTTTCATGTTTTTTTTTTCAAAAGTGTTTTTTTTTTCTGGCAACTATTTATTGATTTATGTTGCAGATTATTGAAACAATCAACAGAACTTGAGTCGAAGCCCTCGTAACTTACAAATCGTTTGTTTCTTTGAACCTATACGAGCAAAATTGTGTGATTATTCCTTTCGGTCCCAGGTCATTTTTGGCGTTTTTCTACATTTCAAGTTAGTGACTTATTGCTCAAAAACTGTTCATTCGATTGATATGTTTAAGGCCTTTTTTTTAAGAAAACGGATGTGGCTATTTTTTGGTGTAAGTTGCATTGCAGTGTTACCAACGAGTGGGAAATTATTGAGGGAAATGTAGGGGTGAAAATTTTAAAGAAAATCCCTAACCGAATTTCATAATTTTTTTTGTATCTAGCACCACTGCTGTTATATGGGTTCAAATCACCTAAACAAATCTTTGGTGTGTTGACAAGGTACAGTGAAATCTTGAAGTCGCTGGCTTCCATTCAAAGAGGGAAAGAAAAAAATTCTGTCATACACATGAAATTTTGACACTTTTTACGCCTCAGAGGCAAAAATCAAATATGCCGGATACAGCTTCTCTAATTATTCTATTGAAACTTTTTATGGTGCGTTCTGTAGGGCAAAGAGGAAGCTTTCAAGTAGTGGTACGTTCGTCTCAATGTAGCCAGTAAGAGGACAATAATAGAAGGGAAAAGGGAAATTTTCCGAATTTTTCACCTAATAGCGGGAATTAATTGTTTTGGCTGGAAACGCTGCCATCAGACAGACGAAAGCTATTCAAAAATAAACCGTAGTACTCGAAGAATATATCCTACAAGTATCATGGCGATATATAACAAAGTAAGCATGAAATTAAAAAAAATCTCATTCTACCTCAGAAATTCACCATTTTCTTACCATTTCCAGAACATGGTTTATTATAAACCTCAACTGTACTTCCCCTAATTATTCTAGTGAAACTTTTTATGGTGCACTGGGTAGGCCAAGGATGAGGCTGTTGGACACTGGTACATTTGTTCGAATGTAGCCAACAAGAATGAAATAATAGAAATAAAAAAGGGAAATTTTCCTAAAATTTGCCCCTAAAATCTGGAATTAAAATTTTTTGTAGCTAGCAACACTACTATCAGACATACACAAACTATCTTAAAATAAGGTTTGGTATCCCTCTAATATATCTTACAAGTTTTGTGACGATATCTAATAAAGTAAGCATGTCAATAAAAAATATCTCATTCTACCTTTTAAGAAAATTACAGTTATCTTTCCAATTAGAAAACAAGGTCCACTGTAAACCTCAACTGTACTTCCCCTAATTATCCTATTGAAACTTTCTATAGTGCGTTATGTAGAGCAAAGGCGAGACTTCCAGATACTGGTACGTTTGTTCCGATATAGCCAAAAAGTGGGAAATAATAGAGACAAAACATATAATTTTTCCAAAATTTCCCCCTAAAATCTGGAATTAAAATATTCTGTAGCTGGCAACACTGCAACCAGACAGACGAAAACTCCAGACAGACGAAAACTATCTCAAATTAAACATTGGTACACCACTAATATATCTTACAAGTATTGTGGCGATATTTAAGGAACAAAGCTTCTAATTACAAAAATATATTACGGTAAACAGAAAAATAAGGAAAAACTAGAAAAACCAAGGGCTAGAACATAAATACGAATTTTACGTGCGTCCCCTAATTACCCCATTGTAACGATCTGTACTTTCGTTTGTTAAGTAAGGACAAATGTTCGATTGGCGTAAGTTGAGTTGCACTTGGACGTATAACTACGGATTTATAAACAAAAATTTCTAATTTTTTCACAAATATAGGACAATTTTAATTTCCCTAATTGGCAACACTTCGCGCAGGCCCGTCCAATTGATGTCAACAGTTAGGCATCCATCCGAGGTATCTACCTGGCAAGTCTTAAGGATGTCTTTCTACAACGAAGGAAGCTACAGGGGAAAAAAGTAAAGGAAATTCGAAATTAGAAAATTCTCGAATTTTTTACTGGGGTGAAATTTGAGAAGAAAATTCGACACCAGAAGAAAAATAAATTAATATGATAAACTATAGTCCAACCACATTTTGCAAGAATAATATCCCGATATCTTAATTAGTGTCCTAAACAAGTGACACACCTGTGTGTGCCACTTTGGCCACCTGGGCCACCGAATACACATTTGATTAAATTTTTTTGACTACTAATTCGTGTTGTTGTTGTAGTTATAGTCTCGACTAATAATAATATCGTTGTAAACAATAACTTTATAAGGATAATTTTCTCTCCTTTCTACATCTTAGTTCCAACATTGTTGGTGAGAAATGTAGGGTGTTTCAAAATAAATTTTGGGGTTTTAAGTCTTCGTAGTACTTATTACATTTTACGTACAATTATAAGCAATGCATGAAGTAAAAGAGCACCTCAAACAGTCTTTGCTACAAGTGTTCAATGTTAGATTCATTCATCACACGGCACACATCTAGCCGATAGGCGAGAAAGGCTCATAAACTTTCCGCCATATGGCACAAAACACATTCAATTTAGGGGAGTTTCGTTTCAATTGTACCATCTCCTGAGGATTTGCTGACGGCCAGATGCAAACATTATGAGTGTTCACATTAGCTCTTAGTTGAAAAGTCGATTTATCACTGTAGACGACACGATCCAGAAAATCTTCATTGTTATGCAGGAATATTTCACTTGCGAAATTGGCACGTAAACCGTAGTCTGTAGGTTTTAGTCCTGTAGCAACTGCAAACAATAAAGACGTAGTTGCAAGCGTCTCCTTAATATTCTTCACACAGACGGTTGCACTGTACAGGTTCAGTCTTTACTAAAACACAAAAAGCTTTCTGCTCCCTAGTCTCCATCTTTGCTACTTGCTCTTTCTAACGGCAGACAGAAGAAACAATGCATTTACATGCGTGCGTACAAAACTGTTTGAGTTGCTCTTCCATCTGATATAATATTTATAATTGTAAGTTAATTGTAATAGATACTACAAAGTTTCAAAACCCTAATATTAATTTTGAAATACCCTGCATTACTTCAAATTGAGTCATCCTATATTCAGGTCCTAGTCAATTTGTCGCCTCGTGCAATGGCATAATTTGCCGCCTCCCCCTTTCTCCAGAAAGAACAAATCTTAGAAGTCATGATTTTAAGTATGCTACTCCAGCATGAACAACAAAGGTGAGGGTAAGTACAGGCGCGCTCAGAAAGGCTTAAATACTTACTAAAAATGCAATTCCGTTGTCTGTTATTTTTCTTTAAATATTAATCTATTATGATAATGAAAGATAAAGCAAACACACCTGCTGAGGAAAGATGGTAATCCTTTTTATAGAATTCACTATCGAGCTTCAATCTCAATGTATCAGTTTGCAATTCCAGTGCAACTAGCTCTTTTATCTTTATTTCTTGATTTTTCTTCTACATCTTCTAACATTTAAAAAAACTTATTTCTATCTTCAATGATAAGGAACTTGCTTCTGACAAAACAAGACTACTTTCATATCAAAACTGTGATAACTTACTAAATGGAAAAGATATTCACTACTATTCGAGAATTGAATTCTTGCATTTGACAACAATCAAGCAATTTGTGCTCGGACTTATTCGACCATTTGCTTTAGCATTGTCCATGTGGCCTTAAACTAATGCAACCTAAACATAATTTATGAATGTAGTATTCAAATAGAAGGTCAGCTTAGTAAATGTAACTACCATCATCATGAAGTCTGTTTCCAACAAGAAATATTGAGTTTAAATAATATACTTATGACAGATTTTGCCGGACCATCCAAGCTTGCCGTTCCACGCAAATGAACGTGTTGCATATATACAGTGGCGTAAGCCCCTCCCCGAAATCGTACTTACTATAGTAAAGTATATGAAATATCTTGCAGAATTTTCACATTTTCAGGCAAAGCCCCCACCCGAAAGTTAGCAAAGCCCCTCCCGAAACAAAAATCGTAAACACGCCAGTGCATATATGGTAGAGCCGGCTCTGCATATCATATATATCTAGTCGACAAATTATTTATATATGACATTTAGAAAAATACTATTAGGCAAATTAGTATTAGTTTTTACCTTTAGACAAGTTATTGGAATTTTATACTGTTCGTGACATTATTTTCGTACTTATTAAAGGACTGCTTTCACGAAAAAACAAAATTTCATTTCTACTTTTATTTCTTAGTTGATATTGATGAAAACTGCTGAAACCCGAATTGTTAATAGGTATGGTATTCATGTAAATTGTAAAATATTTGTAGCGTATTAGTATCTAGCGTTTAATTTATGTTGCATTTTACGGTGATTACACCTACATAAAAATATTTCATACTTAAATAGCCGTAAGATGCATTACAAATGACTATTTGAAAAAAAACGAAATTTAGAAAAAAAACGACAGGCAATGTTTTATTTCTAAAAAAACGTACATTTCTGAAAAAATACGAACCGTTTTTTTTTTCTATTTACAACACTAGTCAAACATAATAGAAATATTCTTTTAAGTGTGCTTGGGCTTTACACATTTCAATACCGGGTTCCTTGCCGTTTATTTTGGCCTAGCTATTATTTCATCCATATAAGTTTCGTTTTTTTCCTAATTCAAGACTATACATATATTCACATTGATATATTTTTTTGTTATATATTTGTAGGACTTATCTTTTAAATTAACTGCAGTGATATTTTTCCTTAGTTTCGTTAACTTAAATTTCATTTGTTTCTTTTTTGTATCGGCCGGATGATGTCGCCACTTTTGCTTATTTGAGAGCTTGTCGTCCGCCTGGATGCATGGATTCGTCGTCCGATACCGCCTGTGCCATCTAGTGTTTTTTTTAACTTCGAGGACCTAACTAAGTATGCTTTTATGTTTTTTCTTGTTAATTTTGAGTTTTGAGAAAAATATGAGTGTATACTTACTTGTGTTTTTAAGTTTCTTTTAGATGATGATGATTGTTTTAGATCTTCCATGTATTCAGTTCTTAGACTCAATCATCCTGTTTACGGGGAGGGCAAGTTACGATACTGTTCGTCGGAGGTCCCTGGTTTGATTCCATTGACGGACTTTTGGATTCACGACACATACTTCTCTGGGTTATTTTTTTCTTCCTTCGGAAAGTTCAATTATGTTGTGTCGGGCTTCTTATAAGCATTTTTGTATACCTTTGTGTTTATTAAAGATAAGTGCAATAGCAGATTCTTTTAACCTCATATAAAGTCAATATCCTTCTTTGTTTCCTTACCTCTGTGCAATCTATCTACTTTCTACTTGTGTTTCGCTACGTTTTCATTTCTTCGCAGTGTTACTAGTTTGCGTTTGAGGACATTGCTCACATTCTACTAATTTGTAAATATTTCGAACGCCCAGTTAGTTTTTCCCTAGCTGATTCAATGGATTGCCTTAGCTAAAAGTTATTGTCTGGTAACTACGTCAGCTAAAAGTTATTGTTAAATGTGTATTTTGTGTTTCCTCGTTTTTTTTTTTGATTTTTAGCTTCGCACTTGGAACTCCTCAGAAAGTACAACTCAAGACTAGGAGGCGAATTCCCCAGCTTGTGAGGTCTTCGACTCTCAAACGTTTTGACTTATGTGACGTCACGAACACGGTGTTATGAAGAGGTGAGTTACGGATTGACCATATTTGGTATTGAGGAAATAAGGATGTGTGGTTTGAGACCTCAGTCGGGGAAATAAAACTGGATGGTGAGTGTTTCTCGGGGTACTTCGTTTGGAGTTGTGAGAAGAGCAACCAACTAGAGAGAGAGGCGAGAATGGAATATCAACCGTTGATGAAGGTACAGTAAATACGTCGTAACATCATGTGACTACACCAGACTTATCGTTAATAATCTAACTCTACCTTTCCTTATCTGCTGCACTTTTGGAAATGCAAATTTGTGTACGAGTTATAATTTCTAAATACCTTTGAGCTACATTTCCCTATGTTCTATTTGTTGAGTTATCTTTTAGATGAAATTTACTTTCATATTCCAGCGTGAGTTGCTGGTGGCGGAGGAACAACCCCAAAATCTGGTCATCTACCGGTCTCATAATGACCAAAGGGATAGATGAAATTAAGCATAACTGCTTGTTTCAATATGAAGAAAAAGGATTGATCAATCTACTTACGAAATTAGACAAAAAATCTTAGTTCTTCAAATGCTAAGCCCAGGGAAGGCAGCATGTTTTGCGGAAAGGTATAATATTAAAGCGAAATTCTTGAGAAATTGAATAACAATTCATGCAAGATAAATTACAATAATAAGGGACAAGAGAAATATGTTTCCAAGAGAAGTATGCAATATGTTGAAGAAGAAGTAGAAGAAGAAACACTTAACGATAAAAAAACGAAATTTATTTTTACTTGTAAGGATAAGCACTGACCTAGGTCAAGTCAGCCCGACCTAGTTGGGTGGTAAACTTTGATTCACATTAGCCCAAAGAACCAAAGGCTAACATAATGACTGAAAAGAAATGGTCTCGTCTCAAGGAGTGTTATATTCTTATAAGGAAAACATAAAGTAGAAAATAAATAAGTAAAATGAAATAAAATTATAAAATTTGATACTGTAGTTAAATATTTAAAATAATTATAAGCATGAAAAAATAAATTAAGTAGGACATTAATTTGGGAAATTTTAAATAAATTACAGATATGAGTCGAAAGTCCAAAAGAAGTTACATTATGATTGGAAAACTAATATTATTCTGCTTCATATTTTTTTTCGTATTAGCAACGGAACATCAACAATATACTTTGAAGAGACTAGGAATTGCAATTTCTGAAGATTTAGTTGCAATTGATACGGCGAATGAGGTATATAGCACTATCAAATTACATTTCAATTTTCATGAGTCAGTTCCAATAAATCAAATTTGCTCAGAGATGCCAGACATTTCTGAAGAGTTTCGTAAACAGGAACTACAATTTCGTACCAACATTCTAAATTCTCTTACATAAATATGGTATAACTAAGTGTATGAGTAATAATAGAACCAAGAGATCTGTTATCTCATACATTTCAGGATGTTTTTTCATTGGATTGTCAATATATATTTTAGTTCATGGACAGCAAATGTCAGCTTCTATAGATAAATTAGCCTATCATGAAATTAGACTAACGAATGAAGTTAGAACGAATAACTAACGAATAACGAGAATAAAACAATCCATGAATAGTCACATTAGTGCATTTCATAGTGTAATTGTTAAAGTGAAACATATATTGGACGATTTTGGATCACAATTGCAAGAGCTTTATTGTTATATGCAACAAGCTCAACGGAAAATTTATTTTTGCACATGACGAAACAGCGTGATTCCGAAATTTTGAAAAATAGTTTAAGCAACGAACTGACATATCATATTTTAAGTACTCAGGAGGCTTTAGACTTTATAAGGTCTCACGATGTACCAAAACACAATATATGTGCAGGATATTGGATTGTTTTACAGAATATCTAGCGCTCATCTGCTAACATTTTACTATAAAGCGAATAATGTTGATATATTATTAAGAACTCCATTGTTTATGAAACTAGTATATCTAAAATGTATGAGGTAACATCAATGGGTTTTCTCATTGATAATCGAAAATATTTCTATGTGTTACCTGAGAAGGTATATTTTAACGACAGAAAGTTTCATAGTTTGGAAAAGGATAAATGTACATTTAAGAGCTTTTATATTTTTGTAATAGCGTTAGCCTCAATGTGGAAGCTAATTGTCTAAATAATATAATATTTAGAAATTCTGTAGAACAATGTCAACTAAGATCGGAAAGATGTAACATATCATATTCTTACACTCATGCCGGAGTATTATACTCATCACTTGAACCACGCTATATCGAAATTCTGAATCATGAAGTGAATTCAGAGAGGAGTCAATTCTTAGGTAATGGATTATATTTAATATCATACGAAAAATTTGATAATCTAAAATTCAGAGACATTGCAATACCGAAGAAGAAAATTTCACAAGTTTCAAATGAGATGATAACTTTACTGGGAAATCCGTCTGAAACACATTTAAATTTTACAACCAATACGCAAGAGCTTGATGTTTTGGCCGAAAAATTATAAAAATTTAAAAGTACGTCTGTTATTCCATATCTCCGAATGAAAACTGCATATATATGATTTACGCGATTATTGGAATTTAGGAGTATTATCCCTTGTTATTATATTATCAATCCTTATTTACGTCAAAGTATCAAAACTCATTTCAAAATACGAAATAAAAAATGATAAACCGTAAAAATATCGAAATATTTCAAAAATTGTGAAAAAAATTATAACCTCAGTAGCAGCAAAAATAAGAATCAGTAATAATAGTTATAAATAAAAACAATAAAATAAATATAAATCATTAAATAAGTGCCTTGCACTAAAATATTACCTTGTACTAGAAGGTTTCGTGGTACTAAATTCAACCTTGTACTCAAACTACAATAAGCATTTTTATTTAAATAATAGCTAACAGAAAAAATATAGTTTTATGTTTGTTGTTTCCATTCTTTTAATATTGCTCAGAATTAGTTTTTTTTACGGGTAGTGATAATTTACAAATATTTCTAGGTTTAAGAAAACATTACCTGGTAAACAAAGTAAATAGAGCAAAAGATCATAATTTTCAAGAAATTTGACTGTTGATAAAATTATATTTCATTTGGTAGTTGTAATGTGAATGAAAATATAAGTAAGCAGTCAGTACAAGTTTCCAAGTACTTTCTAAAAAATTTAGTTTATGCTCGGCTGAAAGTTAAAAAATATTAACAGGTAAACAAAATACAGGTAGAACATTTCAACCTACTCGTAAAGTAAATTTCACAACATTAAAATAAATAAATAAATACACAAATATAAATAGTGTGGTGGAAAAAGAAAGGGTACACAAGATAAGAAGAAATTAATTCGTACATTTGAATATAAAGATACCAAGTAAAAAATAAAAAAACTAAGACTGAATAAATTTTGATAATTTATATAATATTGTATAATGAAATGCAAAGGGGTATAAGGACCTTCCACCAAAAGTGCTAGGGCGAAATCTAATTTTGCACAAAAAGTGGAAATGTAGATTGTTTCGTTGTACTAAAAGCGCAAGTGAAATTACAGACGTACACTAAAATGTAAGCATGGTTTAGCTGAATCTAAAACGGAAGATAAAAAATGGACACTAAAATTGAAATCAAAATTTTGAATTAAATAAATTTCAGAAATCCATATGAAGGAAATTTTGAAATGAGTAAAATATTTAAATTTGGTATCAGTTTATTGTTGTTGATGTAATTGAATATATTTGTTCTTCGACTAGGACATTTCCTGAAGAATGTAGAGACGAAAGACATGAAATTCTGATTAGGGCTTGTGAAATTTCGAAGTCCCCTTTCTCAGATGGGTGAGTGCTTCGTCATGTCGCTGAGGTGTAAATATACATTAAATCATTATTTTAAAAAGAAAGAAGAAACGATTGTATTGAAATGTAATATTTGAAATGTTTAAATTTCGTGTGACGTTTTTATTTGACGTCATACGAATGTAGAATAAAACCATTGAACACAGCGAAGTGTGTGAAGTAGACTTTTACGAATTGTGTTGTGCTCATCTGTGTATTAGAAGAGATTGTCAGCATGCTAAAGCTCTACGTTCTAGTAAGATAAAAAATAGTTGCTATTCTCTCTTGCTTTCTCTTTTAATCATCTCCGAGGTGCTACCTAATATCTATAGATAGTGATTATTTGAATTCTTATACGTATTATCATTTAACGTTGCAATTCCTCATTTGAATTAGCTTTTCTTGTCTGTCTTAAAATGTAATTTGAAATGGAGTTCCTCTTACATAACCATTCAGTTCATTTTCCTATACTTCAGGCTGATGGAAATCCAGCTACTTTGTTTACACAATCTAAGTATTACCAAGGGAATTATGGTGTCTTATGTTCCTTTAAAGAGTATGTACCATCATATTCAGAAAAGAAAGATATTGAAATTAGAAATTTGTACACGCAAGCCCGTTATCAGCGATGGTTTTCGATTTATATTACCCCTGCTAGCATTGACTTTGAGGAAATGCTAGAGTTAGGAGGACATAGATATTTTTTATCCGTAGTGTCATCACTTATCAAAACTTGCTGGCCATTACGTGATGCAACTTTTTTCACATTAAAGGTTCATCTGAAAAATTTCAGATTTGTGCAATTTATCAAGGTGTGGGTAATCAGATACAGTTACAGGATCGATTAGCCAGATATAAGTGTAGGTACATCTTTAATAGTGTAATTCAAATTGCGGACCTAATGTCAACATGTGCAGAAATGTGTAAGAATGCATTATGTATTATATCACAGAATACTACACTGATAGATCTATCCGCTTTCGCAGATTTGTTCAAAAAACGTAACACGTGGCTATTGTGATTTGTCATCTGAATTACCTTTTCTTGTTTGTCTTAAAAAGCAATACATCTTCGCGGGTAATCACTTAGCGTACGTACAGCTAGGAAAAAGTATTCTTCAGTTGAGAAAATTCCTTTCCTATTACAGTACCAATTTGGCAAGCTATCAAATTATGACTATTCCAAAAATAAAGTGACAAAAAAAACAGATTAATTCATTTGTTCCCGAGTTAATGCGAAAAAGAAAATTTGTCAACTATAGAATACTTTCTTTTTCGTTTGTACAGAAATATTATATGGCTCAGATGTTTGTCTCATATATCGTCGGATATATTCTGATTTTTTTACAATAGAATGCAATTTAATATAATATTTCCTTGGATATAGTGTTTAGCATTGAGTTATTCAGGTATATTATTTAGTTTACTATTACGTTATTATATGTAGGAATTTATTTTCTTGTTCTTTCACACTACTTGCTGAAAGCAATACATATTCGCATCAAATCACTTAGTACACGTACTTTCTGTGTAGGAAACTTGAGTTCTACTCTTGACGGATTTCAAGATAATCTGTAGATTCATGTTTCGTATAGCCTCGAGATATTCTGATTCTTGTAGAATAGAATGAATTTTAAATGTAATATTGACCTAAATATAGTGATTAGCATTGTATTATATATTCCGTAGCTAGTTATTTAATTACTATTACTGCTAGTATATGTAGGACTTTATTTCTTGCTCTTTGACATTACGGAAAGAAATCATTTTATAAGTATAGTATTTATATAGTTTAATAGTAGTGGTTTTGATTATTATTTCAGTGCTTATTTAAGTGATATTTTCGTAACGTAGATAGTATTAGTATTGGAATTAATTATTTCATTGTTTTTCGTGGATGTACGTGCCTATATTATGGGAAACCTAAGTTCGACTCTCGATGATAGATAATGTAGTTCGAATTCCTCCTTAGGCTGTAGATTTACGTCTTATATAATCAAACCTAATCCTTCTAGACTAAGTTTTTCAAAGAATTGATAATGAATAGGGAATTTAACCACTTCTAATGTGATACTTAATTGCTATAGATAGTGATTATTTAAATTCTTATACGTATTATCATTTGAATTACGTTTTTCTTCTTTGTCTTAAAACAGAATTTGAAATGAAGTTCCTCGTACATAACTATTCAGTTCATTTTCCTAAAATACAAACGGATGGAATTCCAGCTACTTTGTTTACAAAATTTAAGTATTACCAAGGGAATTATGGAGCCTTATGTACTTTTAAAAAGAATGTAACATTATATTCAGAAAAAAAAACGATATTGAAATTAGTAATGCGAAAAAGAAAATTTGTCAACTATAGAATACTTTCTTTTTCGTTTGTACAGAAAGATTATATGGCTCAGATTTTTGTCTCATATATCGTCGGATATATTCTGATTTTTTTAGAATAGAATGCAATTTAATATAATATTTCCTTGGATATAGTGTTTAGCATTGAGTTATTCAGGTTTATTATTTAGTTTACTATTACGTTATTATATGTAGGAATTTATTTTCTTGTTCTTTCACACCACTTGCTGAAAGCAATACATATTCGCGTCAAATCATTTAGTGCACGTACTATCTGTGTAGGAAACTTGAGTTCGACTCTTGACGGATTCCAAGATAATCTGTAGATTCATGTTTCGTATAGCCTCGAGATATTCTGATTCTTGTGGAATAGAATGAATTTTAAATGTAATATTGACCTGAATATAGTGATTAGCATTGTATTATATATTCCGTAGCTAGTTATTTAATCACTATTACTGCTAGTATATGTAGGACTTTATTTCTTGCTCTTTAACATTACGGAAAGAAATCATTTTATCAGTATAGTATTTATATAATTTAGTAGTAGTGGTTTTGATTATTATTTCAGTGCTTATTTAAGTGATATTTTCGTAACGTAGATAGTATTAGTATTGGAATTAATTATTTCATTGTTTTTCGTGGATGTACGTGCCTATATTATGGGAAACCTGAGTTCGACTCCTGATGATAGATAATGTAGCTCGAATTCCATGTTAGGCTGTAGATTTACGTCTTATATAATCAAATCTAGTCCTTCTAGACTAAGTTTTTCAAAGGAATTGATAATGAATGTTCGGATTCCAAGTTAATTAGTAGATTCATGTTTCGTATAGCATCGAGATATTCTTATTATTGTAGAATAGAATGAATTTTAAATGTAATATTTACCTGAATATAGTGATTAGCATTGCATTATATATTCCGTAGCTAGTTATTTAGTTACTATTACTGCTAGTATATGTAGTGCTTTATTTCTTGCTCTTTAACATTACGGAAAGAAATCATTTTATAAGTATAGTATTTATATAGTTTAATAGTAGTGGTTTTGATTATTATTTCAGTGCTTATTTAAGTGATATTTTCGTAAAGTAGATAGTATTAGTATTGGAATTAATTATTTCATTGTTTTTCGTGGATGTACGTGCCTATATTATGGGAAACCTGAGTTCGACTCCTGATGATAGATAATGTAGCTCGAATTCCATGTTAGGATGTAGATTTACGTCTTATATAATCAAACCTAGTCCTTCTAGACTAAGTTTTTCAAAGATTTGATAATGAATGGGGAATTTAATCAACCCTAATGTGGTATCTAATTGCTATGGATAGTGATTATTTAAATTCTTATACGTATTATCATTTGAATTACGATTTTCTTGTTTGTTTTAAAATAGAATTTGAAATGAAGTTCATCGTACATAACTATTCAGTTCATTTTCCTAAACTACAAACGGATGGAATTCCAGTTACTTTGTTTACACAATCTAAGTATTACCAAGGGAATTATGGTGTCTTATGTTTTTTTAAAGAGTATGTACCATTATATTCAGAAAAAAAACGATATCGAAATTAGAAATGTGTACACGCAAGCCCGTTATCAGCGATGGTTTTTGATTTACATTAACCCTGCTAGTATTGACTTTGAGGAATTGCTAGAGTTAGGAGGACATAGATATTTTTTATCCGTACTGTCATCACTTATCAAAACTTGTTGATCATTATGTGATGCAACTTTTTTTTCGCATTAAAGGTTCATCTGAAAAATTTCAGATTTGTGCAGTTTTTCAAAGTTTGGTAGTCAAATATAGATACAGAACCGATTAGCCGGATATAAGTGTAGGTACATCTTTAATAGTGTAATTCAAATTGCAGGCCTAATGTCAACATGTGCAGAGCTATGTAAGAATGCATCATGTATTATATCACAGAATATTACATTGCTACTCCTTCTGTATATAGGATAGGTCAGTGTTTCTTTCTTTAGATATATGCTATCTTTTGTTGTTCAGCATTACGTCACTTGATGTGAGAACATCACATTAACACTTCTCACTTTTAACATTTATCTTCACACGTATGTAGTTCATTCATTTAAAAAAGTCAACATGCGATGTTTAAAGATGATGATGAAGAGCGTGTACAATAGATTTCAATCTTTTAATGTAGCCATTCCATTCCTTTTTAATGTTATACTTTCGTTTTGAAAGTAATTAATTTTCAGCAGCGCGTGAGGAGCGCTGCTGCACTATACAAAACTCTTCAAGAAACCATTATTATCACCCTGAGGAAATGCAATTTCTTTACTTTTAAAAATAATTACTTTCAAAACCTTTTCGTGCTTTCCTCTTTTATCTTTTCATTTGCTTTTCGTTATTTCACTGTACTGCAAAGGTAGCACTTTGTCATTTCCCTGTATATGCAACTATATAGTATTTTAATCAACATTATGCGTAACATTATACATATGAAGAAGAAATGAAAAAAGGATTATCTTGCGTTTAAAAATGTTAGAATATGAACTGCTCAAAGGAATGTGACGCATCTATCTTTTAGCAATAGGTAAGTTTTAAATATTGGTTTTCAATAACAGATAAATAATTACTTTTATTTAAAATAAAATAAATAATTACTTGTTTTCTTTCAGGAAACAAATTCATGTTCACAACGTAAATTAACGATTCATTCTTGTTTCTTTACAGTACACTTTAAAGGAGGATACGTCTTCAAGAGACAATGAAGCAAGATTTTCTACGTTCAAACAGGTCCAAAGACGAAACACTGATCAAAAATAATCTCTCTCTCTTTTACGAATAGGTAAGTTTTATAGCTTTCTTTTGGATAAAAAAAAGATCCATAACTGCTTTTCGTCTTTTAGAATATGTATTATAGTATTAATAATTACTTATTTCTTTTAGGTAAAACATTAGCTTCTTTTTTATTTTTAATTTAGGTTAAGATAAATAAAGAATACCCCACAGATACGGTGTTTGTCCACTAGAATACACTAGTCGTAAAACCTTTTTTGTTGCAAGTTACAGATATTACAGATTCAAACTGTACGAATAAGTTACTGTTGTAAGTTAAAGATATTAATAATATTCATCGTCAAGGTTGTATGAGACGTAAACCTATATTTACAAAGTTCAAAATTATATTGAAATTATATATTCAAAAAAAATTGAAATTATATATGTTACCACCGGGAATTGAATTCGTGTGTTACAAGAATAAGTCAAATGCATACAGATGCAGTATTCAGTGGAATGGTTATTTGCTTTAAAGAAGAGAAAACTATTGGTTAGTATAGGAATAACATTGTGTGGCAGAGCCCGAATATTATGTATCAGAATTTTATATTAATGATCAATTTTATTTATTTTAAGGATATTGGGTTTTATGAAATATTAGAAATTATGTGGTGAAGGAAAACAATTATTAAAATCTAGGTTAACGCAAGCTGGTAGAAGTGTATCATTTTATTGTCAGCAAATAAAGTAAACAAAATGCACAATGGCTAGTCTGCGAATGCAGGAAGAAAATTTATGAAATGCGTTAACCACAACATTAATGACATTCTGTAAAAATCATGAATCGTAATTGTAACATGTTTGTGAACATTTCACACATTCACTGGTATGAGGAAATTGCCTAGAATCGGGAAATCAGAGCGTGTCGATTGTTGCAGTTTTTGAGTCTTGACACGAGGAAGGAATTTGTTTTTCGAATGAAAGGAGGTCACACGTGCCTGACAGCAGACGACGCCGTCGAATTCCGGAACTCAAGATTCGAACAAAACCGAGAGGCAGGAGGTCTTTGGGAGAAGAAGTTTTCAGGCTTTTGATGGGAGAGAAGTTATCGTTTTCTTGGAGAGAAGTTCTACGTTTTCATCAAAGTAGTTTGAGTTTATCGTTATAATCGTTCGAATGTAATTCACCGTAAAAATTTAATCACAACATCGGTGATACGATTCAGGAAAGACTAACAGCCAACGTGAGTTCGTCTGGAGCATTGATGGTGAGGCCATACTCAATGCTAAGCATCAATTGACCAGCACTGCCTGTCCATAGGAGTATCAACCTGGCGATACTGAAATCTACACACCAACACCGGAAGTCATCAGGGAACGTCGTTCGAAGACAACCAAAAGGTATGTGTTACTCCAATTCAGGATTCAATTGCTCAATGCTCGATACGCGCTACTCGACTGGCAAAGTTGACCTACATCCCCAAATTTAGGCACGAATTGAGTGGGCTGTCATGGTAGGAGTTGCTGTGGGTTTCGATCACAGTACAATACTAGTTGTCATGGTGGAGTATGCTTAGGGTTCGATTCTCGGCGAAATTAGTTGTTATAAGATTATATTACCACTTTGGCATAGTGGAGATGCTGTGAGGCATGTGCCATTTTGTAGCAATCCTAGTACAATACCGAGGTTCTCATGGCGGAGATGATCTGGGTCTTTCTCAGAGAAATATATTAATGTGGAGTTCTAAATTTAGTAAATTCAGTAAAATTAATTTACTGGTGTGATAATAGTGACTGTGACAATAAGTAAAATCCCACCCGCCCACCCTAACGAGTGTTATGGAAATAAGTTTAAAGAAGTACGAGTACAGTCCCTAGTTAGATTCTCGGCAGAAACATAGTTATGTGGAACAGCGATAATATTTTATTTTAGCAATATTTTAATCTTTCAGTGTTTATAGATCTTAGTAATTAATTTGTGGTGTGGATTATAATATTTATGGTAGTAGGAAGTATTTCTTAATGTTGGAATTCAGTTATAATAGTTTTTAGAGTAATATTAATTAAAGTAAAATAGTGTTAAAGAAATTAAATTCATGAGTAAAGCAAGTGAGCTTTGGAGCGAATGCATGATTGTAGCTTGCGTGACACCCTACTCGCAAGCGACTGAAACGAATTTTACCGATCAGTTACGACGGTCGACGAAGCGCTCTGAATGAGAGGAAAGTACTCAAGGTCGTGCGTACAGCGGCACACAGCAGACAATCATATGAGTAGTTATAGTGGAATGAAAACGTACAGTTATAATTAAAATAGTATAGTTTTAACTCATAGTAATTAAGAACAGTAATTTTTAAGATTCACAGGATGTTGTCCCTTAAGAATAACCACAGGGTTCATTACCCAGTTTTAAAAGATAACGGCAAGCCAGCGACTATGTTTACTAAGTCAAGATACTATGGCTTGGACCTTGGGGTATTGAAACATTTTACTGAATATTACCCGACATATAATGATACGAAAGAACAAACGTTCAGATGTAACGTTTTATGTCATAAATATAAGAACTATTACTTGATTGAATTCTCTGAAAGAAATTTCAGTGTAGAAGATCTGGTTGAGTTAGGCTTTAGAAGACATTATTTGTCTATATTAACAGGGATAGCCGAAACAAATACTTTGATACGTAACGCTGTATTTTTCGCTGTGAAGGAGGATAAATTAAGTTATAAGATTTGCGCATTATTTTCTAGTGGTGCTAGCCAGGAAGTAGTCAATCAATGGCTAGAAAGGTTTCGACATAGATTTATTTGTACTCAAGCAGTCAGAATTTCTGACTTTGTTACAACTTTGGCTCAGTTTGAGAAGCAAGCGCGAATAATAGTAGCGAGCGATAAGTCGTTATTAGATTTAGTGGCCTTCGCGACATTATTCAAGGAAAGGACACCTTGGTTGTCAGCTTAGAGATGACCAAGAAAGTAGAAGAGTCTTGTAAATAGTGTTATTATTAGTATTTATAGAGATATGGACATATAGGAGATATAGATATAGGATAAGAATTTTAGTGTGTATAAATATTCCAGTTTTATTAATTTTAGTTCAGTGATTAGTTGAATTAGTAATATAATTTTAGAAGTAAGCATTATACGCGTATATTTAGATATATAGTTACAGTATTAAGGATAAGTAAATAAAAATCTGACCTATTGTTTTAGTAATTTAACTATGTCTTTATGACATATAAGTTAATTTTAGGAATTAGATTTAGTGACGTAATTAGTTTCGAGAACAGACTAAATTGAGGAAAATGACTATGGAGAAGAATGAACAAAATTCGAATGATTTTTGTAATTAAATCTGAATTAGGGAAACGTAGATTTAAGAGAGGCAAGAATGAAAAAAAAAAACAGAAGACAATGAATGATGCAAATGACATAGAATTAAGCTAGACAAGTAAGTTCAAAATTAGGAAACAGGCAATTAGGCGAACTTTTCATTAGGGGAAACTCCAATCAGGAAGGAAATCCCATTCTCTGCGAGTTGAATTGGGTGTTTACCAAACTTCGATGAGAATAGTTTATTTATTAAATCACATAAGTCTTCCGTGATCGTTGAAAAGAGACACAAGGGTTGACTCGTACGTCACGCGTAAAGCAGTGAAATTTTATTTGGTGGAGATATCCTTCGTTTTTAGATTAGATCTTAGTGATAACTAAATTAAGTTAGAATCAGATTAGTAAGTAAGTGATCTCGTATCCTAGTAAGTAAGAGTAGGATAGTGAATGTGATTACAGAATTTTAAAAAGCATCTATTGCAACGAGGAAATAGTAAAGACTAGAATAATTTGTTATTTTAGTACTATTACTTATCTTTTAAAAGAAATAGTCTAGTTTAATTTAAAAAAAAAATGTATTGGATTCGAAGAAGAGAGAAAGAGAATGTCGGAAGGAATGTGAGTAGTAAGAAGAAGGAAATATTAGTAAAAATAGATTATAGAAGACAGAATAAATTATTAAATAAATATAGGATAATAGGCATAATGAAAATTAATAAATAAAGAGAAATATGACATAGACATAAATGTAAGAAAATACGAATGTGGAGAAGAGTAGAGTAATATAATAATAATTGATAAATAAGTGGATAAATAGATAAATAATTATTAAACAATACTAGTAGAAGAAGAATATTAACAATTGTTAAAGAATCATAGAGAATAAGTGCATGCAACGTCGAAAGATATAGATATAGATATACATGTATAAGAATTATAAGCGCTACAATACTAATAGATAGTATAAGTATATGAAGAAATAGAATATGTAAAAATGAGCGCAAAAGTAATAATAAGAAAATAGATTTGGGGACAAGCAGACGTAGATTTTCTGCAAGAAGTAGCCCTAAACAAGCGAGAACTTTTAGAGTTGGACAAGTGTAACACAGTCAAACGACTAATCATGAGGATCCCTCTCACAAGCTAGGCCCTGTCGGCATATATTAATATTAATAATAATACGTAGAATAGTGAATAATATTAAATAAACAGTAATAAATAAGTAATAATAAGAATAATAAAAATAATAGATAATAAATGCGCATGATAAAATATAATTAATATAAATATTTCAACTAATGAAATTGTTTTGGGAATGGCCAACCGGAACAATGAAGTTAGGTAAATAAATAATACATAAATTATTATGACATGTCTATGTTCATTAGAGTATACGTCTATCGGAATAATAGATTATTGTTTACGTTTATAAATGTAGAAAATTCGTCACGAGTCATTTATTGAAAAAAGAAGATAAAACATTGAGTATAGAGAAGAATTGAATTTTCAAAATTAACATTAGTTAGTCAGATTTTATAATAATGTAAATATTTTGATTCATTCTAAATGTGATAGCTGAAGCCAATTCTCGATTAGGATGGACGGCTAGGCGAGCAGCCGTTTTTAACAACCAAGGCTCTTCCGAATCTCAAGGAAATGTGAGATTCCATCGATTTTCCCTGAATCTTAACCGGGTTTTGTATTCAGTTATCCAGCATTAGGTATAATATAGTTTAGTGTAAGATAGGTTCGAATAGGTTAGTTAGTTATACACATTTTAAATCACACACATATATATATATATATATATATATATATATATATATATATATATATATATCCGTATTTAAAATTTTAAATAATGTACTGACCATAGTAGATATTTTATCCCATTGTTTATGTCCATTAGTTTGTTTATTGTCATTCAAAACATCACAATCACACTTCACAAAATAAATAGTAAAAGCCAAATTGAGTAGGACGTACTCAGGCGATAGCATTGACACTGAAATTTGGGTAACACTAGTGACTAATATATCACTAAAGAAGAAGAGGCATGTTACGAAAAGGGACATTTTAAAACCACGAAATCTTACGTTTCATCGTAAATTCCCGTAAACACGCAAAACTTTTCGAATGCCCGTCAGACATCAGCAGGGATAGAAATACTCTAAAACAAACTGTGACGTCATAATATTGTAAAACACGGAATTTTTGGTGAAATTAGTGAAAATTTTGTAGTGCATTACGACATCGAGTGAAAATGGAACCAGAGCGACGCGCAGAATGAGAGTGCCAGCGTGGATGCAGATTAACCTCGGTTAAAAACTGCTGAATTTGCGGTTCCCGACCAAAGTTATCACCAGTGTTGCAAATGACCTACAGCAGAATTTTATTCTTCTATAGTGAAAATTCAGTGTTTAGTTTTTTGGAAAATAAAAGTGATGATATTGTGTGATCTATTTCAAGTGCTAAAGTTTCACAAATAGTTAATATGATCTAATTATTCGTGAAAAGTTTCATCTTTTCAGAAATGAAGAATAAAACGACAGGAATTGACAAAAAGTAACCTTTGCAGATACTGTCAACAAATGTTCAAGTTGGCAAGTATCGACTACTAAGCAATGGAAAATTCCAGTAATATGATACCAAAGCTGAATTGCGAGACTAAAAGAGTCCTTCGCAACAAATATTCACAGAGTGATTTTGCTCATCTTATAGTTCTAGTACATCTCACAAGATGGAGTGAGTGTACACTTTTGAATGTATATATTCCACGTTATTTTGCTAATTAATGGAGATGATTAAAGCATTAAATATATATATATATATATATATTATGTTAATGTTCAGGTGTCGGAAAAGATTTATTGATTTAATGATATTTATTATGTAGACATATATATGCTTTATTTATTTATGTTCAAGTTTTATGTTTTACTTTCAGTTTCATTTATTTTCATACGTTGTTGTAAATATATCTACAGGATGTTCTGTTATATTACGACCTCTAACGAGATCTAGTTTGGTTAGCGTAGCTACCAAGTTTTACGGGGGCCATGTGGCAGAGCCCGAATTTTATGTATCAGATTTTTATTTTAATGATCAATTTTATTTATTTTAAGGATATTGGGTTTTATGAAATATTAGAAATTATGTGGTGAAGGAAAACAATTGTTAAAATCTAGGTTAACGCAAGCTGGTAGAAGTGTATCATTTTATTGTCAGCAAATAAAGTAAACAAAATGCACAATGGCTAGTCTGCAAATGCAGGAAGAAAATTTATGAAATGCGTTAACCACAACATTAATGACATTCTGTAAAAATCATGAATCGTAATTGTAACATGTTTGTGAACATTTCACACATTCACTGATCTGAGGAAATTGCCTAGGATCGGGAAATCAGAGCGTGTCGAGTGTTGCAGTTTTTGAGTCTTGACACGAGGAAAGAATTTGTTTTTCGAATGAAAGGAGGTCACACGTGCCTGACAGCAGACGACGCCGTCGAATTCCGGAACTCAAGATTCGAACAAAACCGAGAGGCAGGAGGTCTTTGGGAGAAGAAGTTTTCAGGCTTTTGATGGGAGAGAAGTTATCGTTCTCTTGGAGAGAAGTTCTACGTTTTCATCAAAGTAGTTTGAGTTTATCGTTATAATCGTTCGAATGTAATTCACCGTAAAAATTTAATCACGACATCGGTGATCCGATTCAGGAAAGACTAACAGCCAACGTGAGTTCGTCTGGAGCATTGATGGTGAGGCCATACTCAATGCTAAGCATCAATTTACCAGCACTGCCTGTCCATAGGAGTATCAACCTGGCGATACTGAAATCTACACACCAACACCGGAAGTCATCAGGGAACGTCGTTCGAAGACAACCAAAAGGTATGTGTTACTCCAATTCAGGATTCAATTGCTCAATGCTCGATACGCGCTACTCGACTGGCAAAGTTTCCAAATATCCGTCCTAATTCACAACATTCACACTCATTGCTCTTCACATTTAATAAGAAATACAGTTAGTTATTTAATCATTGAAATTAATGTGTTATCATTCAAACTCAATCCCCAATTATTATGTGCTAAACATTAAACCTCTCGCATATGAACTAGATAATTTACCCACTCATTCTAGATGGTGAGTGGAATGTGATCTGCTCAATTCAATTTTACATCCCCAAATTTAGGCACGAATTGAGTGGGCTGTCATGGTAGGAGTTGCTGTGGGTTTCGATCACAGTACAATACTAGTTGTCATGGTGGAGTATGCTTAGGGTTCGATTCTCGGCGAAATTAGTTGTTATAAGATTATATTACCACCTTGGCATAGTGGAGATGCTGTGAGGCATATGCCATTTTGTAGCGATCCTAGTACAATACCGAGGTTCTCATGGCGGAGATGATCTGGGTCTTTCTCAGAGAAATATATTAATTATGGAGTTCTAAATTTAGTAAATTCAGTAAAATTAATTTACTGGTGTGATAATAGTGACTGTGACAATAAGTAAAATCCCACCCGCCCACCCTAACGAGTGTTATGGAAGTAAGTTTAAAGAAGTACGAGTACAGTCCCTGGTTAGATTCTCGGCAGAAACATAGTTATGTGGAACAGCGATAATATTTTATTTTAGCAATATTTTAATCTTTTCTGTGTTTATAGATCTTAGTAATTAATTTGTGGTGTGGATTATAATATTTATGGTAGTAGGAAGTATTTCTTAATGTTGGAATTCAGTTATAATAGTTTTTAGAGTAATATTAATTAAAGTAAAATAGTGTTAAAGAAATTAAATTCATGAGTAAAGCAAGTGAGCTTTGGAGCGAATGCATGATTGTAGCTTGCGTGACACCCTACTCGCAAGCGACTGAAACGAATTTTACCGATCAGTTACGACGGTCGACGAAGCGCTCTGAATGAGAGGAAAGTACTCAAGGTCGTGCGTACAGCGGCACACAGCAGACAATCATATGAGTAGTTATAGTGGAATGAAAACGTACAGTTATAATTAAAATAGTATAGTTTTAACTCATAGTAATTAAGAACAGTAATTTTTAAGATTCACAGGATGTTGTCCCTTAAGAATAACCACAGGGTTCATTACCCAGTTTTAAAAGATAACGGCAAGCCAGCGACTATGTTTACTAAGTCAAGATACTATGGCTTGGACCTTGGGGTATTGAAACATTTTACTGAATATTACCCGACATATAATGATACGAAAGAACAAACGTTCAGATGTAACGTTTTATGTCATAAATATAAGAACTATTACTTGATTGAATTCTCTGAAAGAAATTTCAGTGTAGAAGATCTGGTTGAGTTAGGCTTTAGAAGACATTATTTGTCTATATTAACAGGGATAGCCGAAACAAATACTTTGATACGTAACGCTGTATTTTTCGCTGTGAAGGAGGATAAATTAAGTTATAAGATTTGCGCATTATTTTCTAGTGGTGCTAGCCAGGAAGTAGTCAATCAATGGCTAGAAAGGTTTCGACATAGATTTATTTGTACTCAAGCAGTCAGAATTTCTGACTTTCTTACAACTTTGGCTCAGTTTGAGAAGCAAGCGCGAATAATAGTAGCGAGCGATAAGTCGTTATTAGATTTAGTGGCCTTCGCGACATTATTCAAGGAAAGGACACCTTGGTTGTCAGCTTAGAGATGACCAAGAAAGTAGAAGAGTCTTGTAAATAGTGTTATTATTAGTATTTATAGAGATATGGACATATAGGAGATATAGATATGGGATAAGGTTGTGCTTTTGATTTCTTATCATCAACATCAAATTGTAAAAAATTATATAACTTTATGTCCTTATATGATTTAGCGTCATTTAACAATATTTGTAACAGTAACGGCCGAACTTTAGATTTGGTATTATCAAATATTGATAAGGTTCTCGTTGAAAGAGACTGTCCTCTTGTTACTAAGGAAGACAGACACCATCCCGCAATAAGTGTCTCTATTCCATTAAACGTTACAAAGAAAGAAAACAGAGAAACTAAAGTATCTGGTTTCAACTTTAAGAAGGCTGATTTCAAAAAATTATACGTGGAACTGCACAAAATAAACTGGGGATGTCTTTCGCAAATGAATGATATCAATAATGTGCTATCCAACTTTTACAACATGATTAATAATGTATTTAGTATGTGTATTCCCCGTAAGAAACATGTTAATGGAAATTATCCGAGCTGGTTCACTTATACTATAATTAGAAAAATAAAATCCAAATCATATCATCATAAAAAATGGAAAAGTGGAATAACTGGAAGCCTATATCATCGTGAAAAATTTCATGAGTTACGTAAACAGAAATAGACCGACATATCAATTGCGTATAAAACATTCATTCTAGAATCTGAACTTTCTATTCATAATGATCCGGGCCAACTTTGGAGTTTTGTCAAAAGCAAAACCAAGCATATGTCATCAGCCTCCTTTACTTACAATGGGAAAGAACTAAATAAGGACAGTGAGATTGCTCAGGCCTTCGCGCATTACTTTCAATCTGTTTATAACAATGTATCAGCAAAATATGACGTAGACAGTTTTATATCTAACAAGACGGAATGCATTAGCCTATTGGACAACTTTCAACTTGGTGAAATTCAACTGCGAGAAATTGAAGTGGCTATAAAGGCACTCAAACCAAAAGTGTCATGTGGACCGGATGGTATTCCTCCGTATGTTGTCAAAGGCTGTATTGATATATTCAAGCATCCGCTCCATACTATATTCAATATGTCCATAAGAACAGGCACTTTTCCAGACTTATGGAAAGAAAGTTTAGTGTGTCCAGTGCCAAAGTCTGGAAATAAAAGCAAAACTTTAGACCTACAGCTATATTATCTCCTTTTGCCAAAATTCTTGAGAGTATTTTATATACACGAATTCTGAATCACGTGAAGCCAATTATATCTATACATCAACATGGTTTCTTACACAATAGGTCTACTGCAAAAAACCTAGCAGTTGTAACAAATTTTATAGCAACGGAGTTAGACAAAGGCGGCCAGGTAGACGTTATTTATACCGATTTCAGTAAGGCATTCGATGTCGTGGATCATGATGTTCTAATGGCGAAATTAACAAGCCTAAACTTTTCAAAGTCGGCAATAGAATATATTGTATCGTATTTATGTAACCGGAAACAATCTATTCTATACAAGGGGCATGTCATCGAAAAGTTGGTTACTCTGTCTGGGGTTCCTCAAGGATCTCATCTGGGTCCTCTGCTATTTCTCCTACTTATTAATGAAATTCCACTTTTTATTGAAAACTCTGAGATTCACCTATTCGCTGATGATCTCAAATTATATTCTAGAATTAATTCAACTGAAGACTGCATACAACTACAACAAGACCTACAGCGAGTCCAAACATGGTGCGATGACAAGAAATTAGTAATAAATGTATCCAAGTGTAAATCTCTGTCTTTTACGAGAAAAAGAAATCCTATCACTTTTGACTATACACTGAAAAAAACTAAATTGTCTAAACCAAGTACTGTCAAAGATTTAGACGTTATTTTTGATCCTGAACTAAATTTCAATCAACACATAGATATGATAACAAACAGCGCATATAGAAACTTAGGTTGAATTTACAGAATAGGGCAAGATTTCTCCAGTGAGACAACGTTTACAACACTTTATTTTACATATGTTAGATCAAAATTAGAAAATTGTTCTACAATATGGACCCCCAATAATAAAAAATACTCTCAAGGAATAGAAAACATCCAAACAAAATTCTTGAAAATGCTTACATACAAAAAAACTAATTATTATCCCAAATATTTTTCCTACAATGATCTAGTAAACAACTTTAATTTTGAAACTCTAGAAAAAAGAAGATGGATGTTGGACTTGTTATTCTTATACAAGTTCTTAAACAATAAGATTGACTGTATTGAGTTGGTCTCGAAAATATCATTACTGATTCCCACTTGCAAAACCAGAGTAGAAAATACAGGGACATTTTATTGTGCAAAAGCCAGGAGCAATATATTATATAAATCCCCTATGTGGAGGCTGTGTAAATTATACAATGATATTGTAAATAAGCTTGATAAAGTGGATGTATTTAGTCTTTCAGAAAACAGGTTCAGATCATATGTGAAACAAGAAATTTTCTGTAGTAATAGTTAAGAAATTTATATATGTAACGTTTGCTGTATGTACACAACACTGTAATTGGGTATTATGCCTGTTGTGTTGTATATTAAATAAATAAATAAATAAAAATAAATAAATAAGAATTTTAGTGTGTATAAATATTCCAGTTTTATTAATTTTAATTCAGTGATTAGTTGAATTAGTAATATAATTTTAGAAGTAAGCATTATACGCGTATATTTAGAGATATAGTTATAGTATTAAGGATAAGTAAATAAAAATCTGACCTATTGTTTTAGTAATTTAACTATGTCTTTATGACATATAAGTTTATTTTAGGAATTAGATTTAGTGACGTAATTAGTTTTGAGAACAGACTAAATTGAGGAAAATGACTATGGAGAAGAATGAACAAAATTCGAATGATTTTTGTAATTAGATTTGAATTAGGGAAACGTAGATTTAAGAGAGGCAAGAATGAAAAAAACAGAAGACAATGAATGATGCAAATGACATGGAATTAAGCTAGACAAGTAAGTTCAAAATTAGGAAACAGGCAATTAGGCGAACTTTTCATTAGGGGAAACTCCAATCAGGAAGGAAATCCCATTCTCTGCGAGTTGAATTGGGTGTTTACCAAACTTCGATGAGAATAGTTTATTTATTAAATCACATAAGTCTTCCGTGATCGTTGAAAAGAGACACAAGGGTTGACTCGTACATCATGCGTAAAGCAGTGAAATTTTATTTGGTGGAGATATCCTTCGTTTTTAGATTAGATCTTAGTGATAACTAAATTAAGTTAGAATCAGATTAGTAAGTAAGTGATCTCGTATCCTAGTAAGTAAAAGTAGGATAGTGAATGTGATTACAGAATTTTAAAAAGCATCTATTGCAACGAGGAAATAGTAAACACTAGAATAATTTGTTATTTTAGTACTATTACTTATCTTTTAAAAGAAATAGTCTAGTTTAATTTAAAAAAAATTTGTATTGGATTCGAAGAAGAGAGAAAGAGAGTGTCGGAAGGAATGTGAGTAGTAAGAAGAAGGAAATATTAGTAAAAATAGATTATAGAAGACAGAATAAATTATTAAATAAATATAGGATAATAGGCATAATGAAAATTAATAAATAAAGAGAAATATGACATAGACATAAATGTAAGAAAATGCGAATGTGGAGAAGAGTAGAGTAATATAATAATAATTGATAAATAAGTGGATAAATAGATAAATAATTATTAAACAATACTAGTAGAAGAAGAATATCAACAATTGTTAAAGAATCATAGAGAATAAGTGCATGCAACGTCGAAAGATATAGATATAGATATACATGTATAAGAATTATAAGCGCTACAATACTAATAGATAGTATAAGTATATGAAGAAATAGAATATGTAAAAATGAGCGCAAAAGTAATAATAAGAAAATAGATTTGGGGACAAGCAGACGTAGATTTTCTGCAAGAAGTAGCCCTAAACAAGCGAGAACTTTTAGAGTTGGACAAGTGTAACACAGTCAAACGACTAATCATGAGGATCCCTCTCACAAGCTAGGCCCTGTCGGCATATATTAATATTAATAATAATACGTAGAATAGTGAATAATATTAAATAAACAGTAATAAATAAGTAATAATAAGAATAATAAAAATAATAGATAATAAATGCGCATGATAAAATATAATTAATATAAATATTTCAACTAATGAAATTGTTTTGGGAATGGCCAACCGGAACAATGTAGTTAGGTAAATAAATAATACATAAATTATTATGGCATGTCTATGTTCATTAGAGTATACGTCTATCGGAATAATAGATTATTGTTTACGTTTATAAATGTAGAAAATTCGTCACGAGTCATTTATTGAAAAAAGAAGATAAAACATTGAGTATAGAGAAGAATTGAATTTTCAAAATTAACATTAGTTAGTCAGATTTTATAATAATGTAAATATTTTGATTCATTCTAAATGTGATAGCTGAAGCCAATTCTCGATTAGGATGGACGGCTAGGCGAGCAGCCGTTTTTAACAACCAAGGCTCTTCCGAATCTCAAGGAAATGTGAGATTCCATCGATTTTCCCTGAATCTTAACCGGGTTTTGTATTCAGTTATCCAGCATTAGGTATAATATAG
Organism: Thermobia domestica; assembly: GCF_964235325.1. Taxonomy (NCBI): domain Eukaryota; kingdom Metazoa; phylum Arthropoda; class Insecta; order Zygentoma; family Lepismatidae; genus Thermobia; species Thermobia domestica. The sequence goes on from NC_137470.1 coordinate 97,831,038, forward strand.
TTTAGTGTAAGATAGGTTCGAATAGGTTAGTTAGTTATACACATTTTAAATCACACACACACATATATATATATATATATATATATATATATATATATCCGTATTTAAAATTTTAAATAATGTACTGACCATAGTAGATATTTTATCCCATTGTTTATGTCCATTAGTTTGTTTATTGTCATTCAAAACATCACAATCACACTTCACAAAATAAATAGTAAAAGCCAAATTGAGTAGGACGTACTCAGGCGATAGCATTGACACTGAAATTTGGGTAACACTAGTGACTAATATATCACTAAAGAAGAAGAGGCATGTTACGAAAAGGGACATTTTAAAACCACGAAATCTTACGTTTCATCGTAAATTCCCGTAAACACGCAAAACTTTTCGAATGCCCGTCAGACATCAGCAGGGATAGAAATACTCTAAAACAAACTGTGACGTCATAATATTGTAAAACACGGAATTTTTGGTGAAATTAGTGAAAATTTTGTAGTGCATTACGACATCGAGTGAAAATGGAACCAGAGCGACGCGCAGAATGAGAGTGCCAGCGTGGATGCAGATTAACCTCGGTTAAAAACTGCTGAATTTGCGGTTCCCGACCAAAGTTATCACCAGTGTTGCAAATGACCTACAGAAGAATTTTATTCTTCTATAGTGAAAATTCAGTGTTTTTAGTTTTTTGGAAAATAAAAGTGATGATATTGTGTGATCTATTTCAAGTGCTAAAGTTTCACAAAGAGTTAATATGATCTAATTATTCGTGAAAAGTTTCATCTTTTCAGAAATGAAGAATAAAACGACAGGAATTGACGAAAAGTAACCTTTGCAGATACTGTCAACAAATGTTCAAGTTGGCAAGTATCGACTACTAAGCAATGGAAAATTCCAGTAATATGATACCAAAGCTGAATTGCGAGACTAAAAGAGTCCTTCGCAACAAATATTCACAGAGTGATTTTGCTCATCTTATAGTTCTAGTACATCTCACAAGATGGAGTGAGTGTACATTTTTGAATGTATGTTATTTTGCTAATTAATGGAGATGATTAAAGCATTAAATATATATATATATATATATATATATATATATATATATATATATATTATGTTAATGTTCAGGTTGCGGAAAAGATTTATTGATTTAATGATATTTATTTATGTAGACATATATGCTTTATTTATTTATTTTCAAGTTTTATGTTTTACTTTCAGTTTCATTTATTTTCATACGTTGTTGTAAATATATCTACAGGATGTTCTGTTATATTACGACCTCTAACGAGATCTAGTTTGGTTAGCGTAGCTACCAAGTTTTTAAGGGGGGCCATGTGGCAGAGCCCGAATTTTATGTATCAGATTTTTATTTTAATGATCAATTTTACTTATTTTAAGGATATTGGGTTTTATGAAATATTAGAAATTATGTGGTGAAGGAAAACAATTGTTAAAATCTAGGTTAACGCAAGCTGGTAGAAGTGTATCATTTTATTGTCAGCAAATAAAGTAAACAAAATGCACAATGGCTAGTCTGCAAATGCAGGAAGAAAATTTATGAAATGCGTTAACCACAACATTAATGACATTCTGTAAAAATCATGAATCGTAATTGTAACATGTTTGTGAACATTTCACACATTCACTGATATGAGGAAATTGCCTAGGATCGGGAAATCAGAGCGTGTCGAGTGTTGCAGTTTTTGAGTCTTGACACGAGGAAAGAATTTGTTTTTCGAATGAAAGGAGGTCACACGTGCCTGACAGCAGACGACGCCGTCGAATTCCGGAACTCAATATTCGAACAAAACCGGGAGGCAGGAGGTCTTTGGGAGAAGAAGTTTTCAGGCTTTTGATGGGAGAGAAGTTAGCGTTCTCTTGGAGAGAAGTTTACGTTTTCATCAAAGTAGTTTGAGTTTATCGTTATAATCGTTCGAATGTAATTCACCGTAAAAATTTAATCACAACATCGGTGATCCGATTGAGGAAAGACTAACAGCCAACGTGAGTTCGTCTGGAGCATTGATGGTGAGGCCATACTCAATGCTAAGCATCAATTGACCAGCACTGCCTGTCCATAGGAGTATCAACCTGGCGATACTGAAATCTACACACCAACACCGGAAGTCATCAGGGAACGTCGTTCGAAGACAACCAAAAGGTATGTGTTACTCCAATTCAGGATTCAATTGTTCAATGCTCTATACGCGCTACTCGACTGGCAAAGTTTCCAAATATCCGTCCTAATTCACAACATTCACACTTATTACTCTTCACATTTAATAAGAAATACAGTTAGTTATTTAATCATTGAAATTAATGTGTTATCATTCAAACTCAATCCCCAATTATTATGTGCTAAACATTAAACCTCCCGCATATGAACTAGATAATTTACCCACTCATTCTAGATGGTGAGTGGAAGGTGATCTGCTCAATTCAATTTTACATCCCCAAATTTAGGCACGAATTGAGCGGATTGTCAATTGGTAAAAAAATATATAGTATTAACCGTACGAATTTCTTTTCTAAAAATAAGAAAGAAGGAAGGAAAGAGAAGTTAACTTTTACTTTTCGTGCTAAGTAAATATAGTTTAACGCTTTGATCAACACCGAAGCTATGTGAGTCATAAATTATTGTAGTATTTCAAGAACTAAACTGGAATTATCGAATGAATTAAATTGCATATTTACTGGAATTGCGATCTTTACTGGTATAATATGGTATTTGCTTAAGAGAAAAGAAAATTAATGATAGGTATTGTTTTATTTAGGATTTTTATATCTTCTTAAAATATGAAGATTGTTAGTGTTGCAATTATAATTACTTGTTTTTCTTCCAGGAAACAAGTTCATGTTCACCGCGTAAAGTAACGGATTATTATTGTTTCTTTACAGTACATTTAAAAAGAGGATACGTATTCAAGAGACGCTGAAAACCATCTGAAGCAAAATTTTCTACGTTCAAATCTGATCGAAGACGAAACACTGATCAAAGAGCGGTGACGCAACTCTCTGTTTTACGAATAGGTAAGTTTTATCTTTCTTTCAGATAAAAAAAGATCCATAACAGCTTTTCGTCTTTTAGAATATGTATGGTAATATTAATAATTACTTATTTCTTTTAGATAAAACATTTGCTTCTTTTCATTTTTAAGTTAGGTTAAGATAAACGAGGAAAAACCCGTAGATACGGTGTTTGTTTATTAGAATACATTAATCGTAAAACCTTTTTTTCTTGGAAGATACAATCATTAGAGATTCAAACTGCACGAATAAGTTACTGCAGTTTTTAAAGATATTAATAACATTCAATACCAAGGATGTATGAGATGTAAACCTATATTTACAAGATTCAAACGAGGAATTAAAATGATATAAGCTACCATCGGGAATTGAACTCAGATGTTACAAGTATAAGTCAAATGTATACAGTTGCAATATTCAGCGGTACGGTTATTTGCTTTAAAAAAGAGAAAACTATTAGTTAGTATAGGAATATCGTTGGTAAAAAATGATAGTTTATAGTATCAACTGAACGAATTTCTTTTTTAAAAAAAATAAGAAAGAAAGAAGGAAGGAAAAGTTAATTTTGATTTTTCGTGCTAAGTAAATATAGTTTAACGTTTTGTTCAACATCGAAGCTATGTGAGTCATAAATTATTGTAGTATTTCAAGATCTAAACTGGAGTTTTCGAATTAATAATTAAATTGCATGAAGTTGTGATATTTACTGTTATCGTGTGGTATTTGCTTAGGAGAAAAGAAAACTAATGAATAGGTATTGTTATTGTTACTAAGAAAATGTACAGACAATGAAAGAATGTCAAGAATACTTAGGATAAAATAATTGAACGAACACAAACTCAGATATTTTTGTAGGTAAGTAAGTGGCTTTGATCAATATGATTATTATTTTCATAGAAAAAGTAAATAATCGCATTCATAAATATGCGTTGATACTATACACTAAGAAAAAAAGAGTAAGGGAAAACAATTGTATAACTATAAGATAGGTAAATTTTTTGATGTTTAAAGCATTGTAATAAATATTTCATAGCTAACTATTTAGTTTACTATTTTTGCTAGTATATGTAGGGGGGTTATTTCTTGTTCTTTGTCATTACGAAAAGAAATAATTTTATAATTATAGTATGTTGCTATAAGTGTACCTTTTGAAGTTTAATTTATATTTTCTGATAATAAAAATTCGTATTTCTTTATTTCCAGAAAAGATGATGCCAACCCCCCCCCCGTAGTGTTGCAATGACCACTGTAGAGTATTGTGAAGATAAAATCAGAAGAAGAGGAAACAAAAATTTGTACTACATTTCTATTGAGTGTCCAAACAATAAATTGATAAAAAGAAGATGGCACACATGCGATGATTGTGTCAATGTGACGCTATTAGAACTTTATCGAAAGGAAAAAGAAAGAGAAAGCGTGGATAAAATGATTTTGGGGGTAAAATGGGACTTAGATGGTAAGTGTATGCGAAACAAAAGTGAAATGATAAAAGAGGAAAATGAACAAGAAAACGAAGAAGAAAAAGAAATGGTGAAAGGTGAGGTGATATTTGGACTATCATAAAAAGCCGATATGAAGAAAGATGAAAGAAAAATTGTAAATATTTGTGTATATATACATATATTAAAAGCAGAAAAAAGAATTTAAATTCCCTGTAGATAAAATTTGATGTTTTATTTTAATAAATGTGTAAAATAACAGCCGAAAGAAACATTTAAATAAGAAATAGCTTATTTATTGATCTTTGAATAAAAAGAAGTTAAGAGAAAACTCTATGAAACAGAAACATAAAGGTTACCTTCGCACACACGATGTTTGTACATCACAAAGTTCACTTGCCGGAAGATGGGATTGAACCCGAGTCCATACACAACAGTTGAGGTACAATTCATGTTTATTCCTGTTGTTTGTTTGCTGTGATGAAAAGACGTACAGCTTATTCTGAAATTCATGCTTTCACCTCAACGTGATCAAATAAGAATCTTTTAATTCTATACGTTGATACCTCTTACCGAGAAAGGTCATATTTGTGGAACGTATCTTTATTTCCCCAGGGTCTTTACATAATGTACAAACCTTTTACATTTTAAGTTTGAGGAGTATGGTGGCTCAATGATAGAGGATTTACAACCAGTACATCATTTTTCAAATGCTGAAGTTTCTTGGTATGCATCCTGTACAAAGCAAGTGCCTTGTAAATCCCTGAATATTATTAATTAGCTTCAAGAAGGAATAAAGATTCGCAGCTCTTTCTCCTGAAAGAAAAATGAACCGCCACTTTTTGTTTCTTCATCAGATTGAACAACATCATATGCCCAAATTTCATGAATATCTATTATTTTGTATCCTTTTTCTAATGCTTTTCTTACTTCATCTGCTACCCATGTACCATGTAGAACTCAGTCCTCATCGCTGTGATTACAAGATGACTGGAAAATATTTCAGTTTAACGTACCACGATTATGCCTATTATGCTGAGGGAGGCGGGTGATTAAGACAAATGAATGAATGAATATTTAGTAGAATGAGAATGTACGAGTAGACCATGAAAACTCACGGACACAATGTTTGGAGGTCGAACTAGGGACTGCATGCACTTTGCCACAGTGCATGACAATTAGTAATAAAAAAAACTTCTTTTAGTCTTTCCCGCTGACCTGCATAACATCGTCGTCCTCTGTGAACGAATACAGATTATTATAATCACACTTCTCAGAAACGAGATATCGCAGCCATAACATTGCATTCTTCTTCTTTCACACACCCTCACACACACACACACACACTCACACACATATATATATACTCTCTCTCTCTCTGTCTCTCTCTCTCTCTCTCTCTCTCTCTCTTCATGCAATGTGATAAAACAAGGAAATAACATACAAATCTCTTTGTAGCCTTGCATTGTATGCTTGTCTTTTTTTCACACTACAATGCAATCTGAAGATTGACTTCCAGATTATGTAACGCAACGGAAAGCCACATGAAAGAGCTATGCCTATCCGTCTAATTGACTGATTGAAATTTTCATGCTTTAAGGATGCTGATAACTTCTAGATCATTATTTTGTACTTACATTTTCAAGACGAAACAAGACGACAAAAGATTTTTGAGAATACTTCGAGAATCAACACTCAAGACAGTAAGATCAAGAACTGGTTTCTTTGAAAACAATTCACCGTTCCAAAATAAATTCTGTCATCTTTTTATCAAATTGAAATGATAGAAAATATTTCTGGTTTTAACACTGATTATCATAAATCCGATCCGATCTTTATTTTCCGTGGGGGTCTTTACATGATGTACAAACCTATTACATTTTAGGTTTGACGAGTATGGTGGCTCAGTGGTAGAGGATTTACATCTAGTATTTTTGGGGTCCCTGAGTCGATCACGGTTCACACCGTGTGGACTTTCTGATACATTCAAAAAATCTACAAACACAATGTTGTTCACCGTAAACGTACGTTGTACTGTGATCGAAAAAAAGACGTCCGTACGGTTTCTTTTTAGATCAACCATTCTAAATGAAGTTTCTTAATTCCTAAAAGAGAAGTATCGGAATAACAACAACATTAGTATACTAATTTAAAAATCCTACCGTATTGATCGATCACAAATGTAATATTCAGTTCTGAAATTGACAAGAAAACTACTGCCTACATTTTTACATTTCCTTGTCAATTATGACTGCTTCAAAGTTGCTATCTTTAAAAAGTTCTCTAATTTGTGGCCCAATAAATACAGCTGCTTTAATTTTTCTAAACTAAGTTTTGGAAATTTGTTACTTTCCGTTTAATAATAATCACGTTTAATAAATACGTGAATACAGAACCCTCTTTATCTAATGCCTTTACAAAGTTTTTCATCAAATCCAACTTAATATGAAGAGGGGAGCAAAACTGTAGCATGTTCTATCAAAGGGGTGTGTATCACATTTTTCGTACCAGGTGTTAATGACTTTCTGGGGGCCAAATTATCGTGGAATAGTGTGAACCTCCCCCACGGCTATCTCACTCGTATAGAAAGCACGAAACCTTGTATAGCCGGACTGAAGAACTAATAATATAGTAATCACTTTGAAGTCACGACACACGTCCCACTGATATTTCTTGTAATCTATTCCCTCCAAATTTTTTCCCATGTTCATGTAAGTCTCCTTTGCTCTAGTAGCATACGCCACAGATATGGACGGTAAAACATTTCCAATGTGTAAGAGTACGGCTTTTAAACTACTCTTGGAAGAGTCAATGCATAGACGCCGCTCATTAGCGCTGTGTTTAATATTAAGTGCATCCATCAGACCTTCAATATCTTTACAGTATGAGAATTCACCTTCAGTTTCGAAGAACTGCTGGAAACTTTTGTTTCTGGTGTGGTATAATGTCACTTTGACAGAATTATGTAGTACATTTCACTTCTGAGACCTTGATTCCAATAATTCAGCTTTGCTTTTTGGAAGTTCCAAATCCCTGACGAGGTCGTTAAGATCCAATTCTGTGATTTTATGAATGGAGTAATTTGAACTTTTGGGCAAGTAGTATGTATTATTTGATGTTGATGGCTCCTGTTGCCCTTCTTCTTCATTTGTTGAAGAAGTACTGCCATCATCAAGCGAGACTGAATTAACCCTTAGATTCACTTGGCATTTTTCCTACGTAATTACACTTGGTGAGTCAAAATGACCCGGTGCTCTTTTTGATGTTTAATATTTACGAAATTGGAGATTTTGCTTCGGAAATGATGTTTGCTATATCCCTAGTTTCTCACATGGTTCTAATGTGCTTGAGGTTTGTAAGGGCTTATGTGTACAAGAACTTATTTGTACAAGGGCATATGTGTACCTGTTCACATGTTTACTAGTGTAATCAAAGAAGTTGGAATATTTATTCAGAATTTGTTTGCTTCATCGCTATTTTCTCACACGGTCGTAATGTGCTTGAAGGTTGTACAAGGGATTATGTGTACAAGGAAATGTCTACTTGTTCATAGGCATGTTATTGTAGTAAAAATACACTATTGATTGCAATTCAAAATAATATTTCATTATTCATATCGTAACATATTGTACAAAGGTGAATTTTAATGCTATCAGAAACTATTAGCAACAAGTAATAACGTACTTTCACTACAGAAGTACTCTACATTCTCACCCTATGCACATTCTTCACACAAAGACACAGTATGAACTGTGCAGATGAATCTTTGACATTTATAGCAGACAGTAGACGTTTTCTTATCCGCTGACGTAGGACAAACTGAGCATCGCTTCCTTTTCCTTGAAATTCCAGCACGGTCTTCTTGTGGTCCTCGTGTTATACCACATCTCCTCAAAGCATTCACTACACTCCTCTTCAAGTCAGGAATCAGCACACGCCTTTCCATCTGAGGTTCCAACATGTCATGCACAAGCTCTTTCAGGAATTTTCTGCGGCGGTCAGTAGCATTTCCTTCGTAGTCAGGATTGCAAGCTATGTACGTTGTATATGCGTTATTTCCTCCGACATCTAGCATGTTGAAAAACAAGGTCATAGGCCACCGCCTGGTTTGCCTCTTTGTTGTGTATGTGCGTACCAATTTATCCATAGTGTCGACACCATCCTTAGTTTTGTTATGAAATGTTATTATTTCTGGCTTTTTTGTCACTTTCAGAATCTATTGAAGCATCTCCATGCATAGAAGATAATAAAATAACAGCTTTATTTTTCTTCGTTACAAAACTGACCATTGTCGCTTGTGGAATGAAAACAAATTCAGACGAATAAATTTGTCGATTTTTAGCTGGTAGCTAATTGTAGGCACTTCCCTCCTGTGTTTCCTAATTGTTCCAACTAAAGTAATTTTATTACGTAACAACTCTTTAGCAAGAGATAAACTTGTGAAATAATTGTCTCTTGTAATATTTCTCCCTGGAAAGTTCTTCAAAGATTCAGATAGCTTTAGAACAACATATTGTGATAGGTTAGTTTGTACTTGCTGCCCAGGTTTGCGACCTGTGTACATCATTCCAATGTATGCATAACCAGATTTAGCAGAACACATCCAGAATATTTTGATTCCGTATTTACCTGGCTTTTGGGGCATATACTGAATAAAACTACATCGACCTCTGTATGGCAGCAACTGTTCATCAATGGTTAGATGAATGTCTGGAATCATAGCTTCGGAGCAATTCTTCATGAACATATCCCATACGAAACTTATGGCAGCAAGGCGGTCAGTTTTTAGCCTAGTATCCCGTGTACGCTTGTCATCAAATCTCATTACTCGCAGTATATTCAAGAATCTGTTTACTGACATGGTAGCTCGATAAAGTGGATTTGCATACATGTCAAAAACAATTCTTTTACCGGTACATTACAATTTCTTTCTAGGCCAGCAAGAAGAAGTAATCCAAGAAAAGCAGTAAGTTCCACCATATCAACTTCTTTCCACGTAGTTCTTTTTTCTCGAGCAACGCGTTTGCCTTCTAGATTTGTACACAGTCTAATTTCTTCCAACAAGTCTGTTAAAAAGAACATATCAAACGCAGCTTTAGGTGAAGTGAGATGAATGTTTTTGACAGGTCCAGGATTATGTCTTACAACATTATGTACAAGGGTTCGACTTGAAGTACGGGGATTCGTGTTCCAAATAGTACCGTCTTTAGAAATATATCGACCGTTTATATCATGACTACAAGAGGGAATGGGCACATCTTTAGTAGTTTCACTTTCACTGTCGTCCGTAGATTCACTTTCATTATAGGAATCCTCTTCGTTACTCTCGGGAATAAAGTTATTCCTTCTGCCTGTAGCTGTCCAGTATCTTCCGTGTCACTATCGTCATTCTCACTTGCATCTAACAGAAGTTCATCTCTTATAGCCTCATCTGAAAGTCCGCTAATTTCCGCAGTCTAAATTTCACCTCACAAATAGACGCACTAATACACAAGCTGACAACAATTTTCAACAAATCAAGTTCACAGAAAAATATTTTCTTCTTCTTCTTCTTTTTCTTCTTTCTTCTTTTCTTCTTCTTCTTCTTCTTTCATCATCATCATCTTCTTCTTCTTCTTCGTCTCTTCATTTCCGCATTTTTGACCTTATGTTGCCTTAGAGAATACAAGTGTTCGAAAGTGAAATATATTACTGAAAATAAAGCAAACTAAATTACGGGTCAATTTGACCCACCAAATGTAATTACGGAGCAAAGAGAGAAATCAGTTTTCCCCTACTCCATATTTGGTGAGACTAAAAAACTAAATACCAGGTATAGTAGACAAAAGATGAATATGAGATGTCACAAAGACTGGTTTTATAAAAACATCATTGACTCGTTTAGAAAAACAAAAGAAACAGGTACCGGGTCACTTTGACCCACCAAGTGTATCTAAAGGTTAATAACTGCTGGGGGAACAGGAACAGGAGTTCCATCGCCATGGGGTACAGGAAGAACTGCGAGTTGTATATTAGGATAAACTCACTTTAATTTCTTCTTCATTGAAATACCACTTGCAATTGGAGGTACCATACAAAATTAACGGTCAGTGATATGATTTGGTGCCTCCCTCCAAATCATGGGCACACCAAACTGCATACAACGTCCTTTTTTGTTCATCTAAGTATTTAGGTTGGATGTACACTCATGTCCAAAATGATTTTCGCATATATATAACTGTCTTCTTGTAAGAATATATTTTTGATAATGATTTTGCAGGGTACTCTTAATTCTGATACTATGTGTATAATCGGGAAATGTATATTTGTGGTAAATTTTATAGGAAAATAATTATAAATACGAAAAATAGAATGAGTAAAAAAATGTTGCTAAATGGACAAGAAAGTTTTATTTTCATTTTCTTGTTCTTATTTACTGCTCTTTTGACATGAAATTTGCCACATACATGTCTTTGCCGATTATACACGTACTAACATTATAAGAAATGCCAGGCGAATTCGTTATCAAATTATATTTCTACAACAACATATTTACAGACATGCGACAATAATTTTGGACATGAGTGTACATTAACTACAGCACAAGTGTAGAGCCCACTTTTTATCCTGATCGCCTACCTTACATCCGAAATACAAAAAATATACTTTTCTTGTAGTGGGGATTATACCACATTTCCTATTTGCAAATGTCACCTTACCACAAATATGTCCAAAGTTATCCGGACAGTTAACACACTTTCGCGACATGTTTATAAGTACGCTATGCAGAGTTCTGTATGAAGTAGTCCTAGTACATCTCCACAATACGGTTTTCTCTACACAAACCTTTGAAAACTTCCCCAGGAATATTTGCATTTCAGACTAACAAACGGAGCAATATCAATAATCACATTGACAATAATAATTTTAACAATATCTGCCAATCACGCGATTTCATTGTTTGACAGCAATTACCGGTGCAGGGCCCAACTTACAATGTTCAAATTGCTGAACAACAAAAAACACTGAAAGGCTGAAATTTTTACATGGCTGTAACTTTGAAACTTGAGCTAATTTTGAAATTTTAATGCCATTTTCGAACTCAGGGGCACCGAATTCATAAAAATTGGGTATTCTCATTTCCATAAACTTTTCAGTGTAGAACAGTGTAATCAATCGATTAATGGTTTACTACCTATCAGTGAAGGTTTGAGGTATCTCGGTGCAATAGTATAGGAGATACAAGCAACTGTATGTATGAATGTATATATATATATATATATATATATATATATATATATATATATATATATATATATTCATAGTATTATGTCTTGCTACATATTTTGCTATAATTTGCGAATAATTTGATTCACTATTCATTTACTGCAATATTATATCAATTTTGAGAGCAAAGTGCAAAGTGTGCGTGGAAGAAAAGAAAGTAAACATATAGTGTAGACATTATATGAGGCATGAACCTATCAGAAGGTACTACATTAAAGTCCGTGATCAAAGTTAATAGATATTGTTTTAATAAATCAGTCTGAGATTGATTCGGTATGCAATATCGAAACGGAAGTTACATGTAAATTAGCTCTTTTATAATCTAGCGGGACGTGAAATTCAGTAGCTAATAAAAGTCAGGTTGAAATGTGTGTGTGAATATGTGAATCCAAAATATTGCTAAATATTACGTATATTTTAAATATGAGTGTGTAGCTAGTATGTAAAAAATATCATAATAAATGATACAAGTGTGACGAATGTATATATTTTGTCTCTATTGCAGAAAAATTGAAAAACTAATTGTTATATTCCTATCAACGTTAGCATTAACATCTCCGCTAGGCATTGCATTAATAGCTCTGGATGTTTATATTTACAGAAAAGCGAACAAAAAGTCTAACAAAGTAATCTCCTGTGAGACATCTATTCCATATATACATACATATATATATATATATATATATATATATATATATATATATATATATATATATATATATTAGACACAGGAAAAAGGACAGATCAAAACATTACTAGTATTACAACACAGAAGGATGATAAAGATGTTATTTCACTAAAACCTTTATTTCACAGTGACACTTATTCATGCAATATTAACATTGAAAATGAATCCATTTTATTCAGAAACACAATTCAGGGTGCACATTCACAAACAATATAATTTGTTAATCCCACGAGTATGGTTGTCTAAGGAAAATAATAAATTAGAACTAGTGAATCCTTCAAACAAGCCAATAATTTTGAAACGTAATGTGAAGATTGGAGAGGCGAAAAGGTGTTAAAGTGGGAAGGAGTTAAGAGAGGAAGGTTTATCTGAAGAAGACATAGAAAATGTGTTACGAACAAGGGGAAATTTTGATAGATCCAGCTTGAAGTTTGGAGAAAAGCCGAAACCAGATATTAAAGATAAAATAGGAAAGTTATGCTATAACCATGCGTATGTCTTTGCATGGCGAGAGAACGAGTTAGATAGAGTGAAACATGATGAACATCATCTAGAACTAGAAAGGAAAGTTTCATTTAGACGACAGCAGTATCCCATACCAATTGCGTTAAGAGACAAAGTTAGAGAGCAAATAAACATCATACTTGAACAAAACATCATTGAAGAGAGTAATAAACCCATGCTTTTAATCAAGAAGCCGATTAGAGCAGTCAGAGAGGTCTTAGACTGTCGATATTTGAACTCAAAGGTTAAGTTTCATAGCGTGGCTCTACCGCCAATACACCAAATTTTGAAAATGGTACTTCATTTTACACATCAAATCAGCCTACAATCAAGTCGCGATTACTATGGAGTCAAGAGACTACACTGCACTTAATATACCAGGCATAAGAGCTTATTCTTATAAGGTTTTCCCTATGGGGTATGTTCAATCACAAGCAGTATATACACAAATAACGGCCATGACACTGGCAAATGTAAGTCCGGAGGTAGTATCCTATTATATGGACAATATATTTGTATACGTGAACGAACAGGAAAGGATGGTGCAAGTTTTGAAGTCAATATTTCAGAGGTTAAGGCATTATTGATTAAAATATCAGTAGAGAGGTGTCAATTCGTAGCGGAGAAGGTGTTAGCATTAGGTCACGTAGTGAGGGACGCAGGATATGAAATTAGCCCAAAGTAATACAAGCAATTAAGGCTTGTAAACCACCTAAATCGGCTAAGGAATTAAAATCGTTTTAGGTTTGACAAACTGCGTACTGAAATTTTTGAAAATTATGCTGAGATTGCAGCAGTATTTTATCCTTTGCTGAAGAAAGGACAAAATTTTGTATGGACGGACGATCATCAAAATAGGTCTGATAAGTAAAAAGGGACATTACTAAATGCGCCTTTATTAGCACCTTTTAAAGGAAAGTTAGAAACGAGAGTTTACACCTATGCATCGATGAAATCGATTGGGGCAGTGCTGATGCAGAAGCAAGAGAACAGCGAATGGACTCCAGTTGCTTACTATGGTAGGGTTTTAAGGCCACAGGAAATGCAGCATCAAATTGTAGAATCAGAAATTTGGTCGGTGGTTAGCGCTTTTAAAGTATTTGTTCAATATTTGTTCAATAAAGAGTTTTGGAGAGACTGTAGATGCCTGAAATATTCGCATAGACAACGCCGAAATTATCGCCAAAGCTTCTTCGTTGGAGTTTGGAAATATCGCAATTCAACTATACGCCTGTTCATTGTCCAGGAGAAAAGAATCCTAGTGATATATTCTCACGTGATACGGATATCGAACCGACAACGGAAGATGTAGATATAGAAGTTTTGCAAGTAAATAAGGAAGACTTTGAAGTAAATCTAACGGTTAATAAGGATATGGATGTAGGGGAATTGGAACGTAAAGATTCGTTTTTCGGTCCAATTATGAGGGCAGAAGAACATCCGGAAAGTACAGAGGTGAACGCAGAAAAGCAGGCACGGTGGTACGCGATTAAATACGATAGGTTGTACAGAACTCGAAAATTGGCGAGCGCAACAAAATTATTATTGTGTATTCCATTTGCATTGACAGAGCAAGTTTCTTAGAAATCTACATTGTTCAGCCTATGGAGGTGGACACTTTTCATACTCTAAACGTTATAGAAAAGCTTTAAGGTCAATTTATTTCCCGAAGATGAAGAAATATTTTCAGGAAAAGGTCAGTAAGTGTGTTAGCTGTCAAGTTCAGAAGAGGGAAAACAGGGAGAATACCATGTCACGCTCAAACGTATCCAAATTATACCCCGTTTCAGTTTGTAAATTTAGACGAGATATCACCATTTAAACGATCGAAGAATAACAGGAATAAGTACTTCTGAGTATTTGTGGATAATGCTACGCGATACTTATTGCGCGAGCAATACCTGCAATTACGGCAGATATAATAGCACAAGTAATATTCGAGGAACTGATTACGAAGCATGGGCTTCCAATGTATTTGTATCTTGATAGGCTGGCCGGACACAAGAGAAAAAATTTGGAAGAAATGGCGGAAAGATTCGGAATGATTCTTCATTTTGCTAATACAAGTGCTTACTACGCGATAGGAACAGCGGAACGTGCAATTGGATCCATAGAAGAGCTGATGAATCACTACATAGCCAAACAGTTCAAGTATTTGGACGAGATATAAACAAGTATATTTTTTACGATGAATACCCAAGTACATGATGGGACAGGGTATTCACTGTACTATTTATTAACTGGACGAGAACCACGGATGTTCTTGGAGCAGGATGTAGATATGCCATGCGAATACATTGATAATGAGGCACTGATTCAGGTCGTGAAGGAAGCGAGAAAGCTTGCATATCGAAATCTACAGAAAAGGTTTAAATCCCAGAAAAAGCAGATCGAGAAGAAATTTGATCAACCGAGTTTTGATATCGAACAAGCAGTTTTAATTAAGGAAATGCCACGAGCTCTTATTCCAGCATGTTTTGGTGAGAGATATAATATTAAAAGTGTTATATTTGACAAGGTAAATAAAAACACCTGTAAGATTAAGTATGAAACAACAAAAGAAGAAACAAAAGTTGATTCTATAATCATAAGAAGGATTGAACTCTTTGTAGGCCAGAAAGATGAAAAAGAGAGTGAGGATGAAGAAGATCAAGATTCAGAGAGTGACATCTAGGAAAGAAGAGAAGACAGGAAGAGTTAATAAAAAAGAAAATTGGGATGGACAGAAATAGGTTGTTAATTTGAAAATTAAAGAGACATTGGAAAGTAAATTAACTGTAAACAAAATGTGTTTAATGATGTACTGCCAGGAGGGCGGCAGGTAAAGAAAAAAAGCCCAATTCGAGATCTGAGTAGATACGGATCTCCATCAGTATTCTGAATCAGTAAACATGTTTTGATTGCTTTAATGGTAATTTAGAATTCACATAAAATATATTAAATATGTGTTTTTAAGGTTGAAATTTAGCAGAAATTGGTGTGCCTAATGTGCAATTAAATAAATAAACAAATAAATAAATAAGTAAATAAAGTAATTGATTAATACGTTAAAATCGGTAAAAATATTAATTAGTACATTCCCAATTACTTTTAGAATACGTTTTGGGAAAGCTCGGAACCGAGCTAAAATGTTGACAAAAACTATTTTGTACACAATTATGGTGGCATTGACAGCAGCAAATAGAAATGGTGAACATCAGCTAGTTACATTACAAGACATAGAATTGGCATTAATGCAAGACGCATTTTCGGTTCATTCATCAAATGTAGTTTATACAACGATAAGAATGCACATAAGTTTCTATCAGGCAGTGCCAATTTATGATGTGTGTACGGAGACGTATGATATGTTAAACGATTAAGCTGTAAAATGAAAAGAATTTAGAAACAACATTGTACATTCTATACCATGTCGGTTCGTTTATGTAAATGGAAGTGCCAGATACATACAGGGTAATAGGAATAAAAGATCTATATTCTCATCGTTATGGGGATTATCATGTATAGGGTAATCTACATATAATTTTATTCATACGCAACAACTGTCATCTTCAATAGGAAAGTTAATGGAACATGATAATTTACTGTCAACAGAAATAAAAATCTAAAGTCTTCTTTTAATAGTGAAATTTCAATAGTTCATGGAATTGTAGTAAAAGTCCAACATGTATTGCAAGGCTTTCTGAGTAAATAACAAGAGCTTTACTGTTGCTTACATCAGGCTCAAAGGAAAATTTTAACCAATCTGTTTGTATACTTGGTACAAGAAAGAGTGACCAAATTCATGAACAATATTTTAAATAATCAATTGTCGTATCATTTATTGTCTAATGAAGATGTAAAAAATTTATAAATTTACACGATATACTAAAACCCTCAATTTATCGGTGGGACATAGGTATGTTTTATAGAATGTCCACTATGTATCTTATGAGATAGTATTATGATGAAAATAATATTGATCTATTATTGAAAACGCCCATTATTTATGATCATAGTATATCCGTAATGACAATGCTGTTTCAATGGGATAATTAAATCAAAATTTTAGATTTCTATAAGCTACCAGACGCTGTTTATCAAGCGAATGGGATATATCATACATTAGACAAGTCGAAATGTGGGTTCAAAAGTTTCCTATATTTTTGTAAAGTTACTACACTTGATGACGAGGCGAAATATTTGAATATTGTTATATTTAATAAATCATTGGAGAATTGTCAACAAATTTCAGAAAAATTTTTGGCTAAAGTAATGTATAAGTAAACTCACGCAGGAGTAATATATTCTTCATTGCAAGAGGGATATCTAACGAAAGTAGGGAAACATCATGAGATTACTTCAACAAAATTACCATATGGAAATAACCGATCATATTTCGTAAATTACAATGAATTTAATAGCATAATAATTGGAGAATTGGCAATATCGACAAAACAAGGTACCGAAATGAGGAATAACCCGAAATTTAATGGGAAATTGGTCGGAGAAACAATTAATTTTTACATTACATACGCAGGAGTTGAATACATTAGCGGAAAAGTTATTAAAATTATAAGTGGATACTACGGTACCACAATTAGTATTGAAAACTGAGTATCTCATACGTGATTGGAGGAGTAATAATTGCACTAATAATGACAAATGCATTAATAGTATTGTATTGTCGACTGTATAAATACATTCGTAAATACAAAATGCAAAATGTTGAAGCGTAAATACTACTACTACTACTACTACTACTACTACTAATACTAATAATAATAATAATAATAATAATATAGGCAAAGGTAAATGATTATTTTCACCTGGAGGCACAAATATTTAAGAGTGTGTTGTATTAAACCTAAAATTGGAAAAAATGAAAAAAGAAAAATATAATAAATGAATGATGGAAAATAGACAATAAATTAGGAAAATATAAAATTTAGAAATATGGTTATAGAATAGAAAACAAATACATGCAGAAGTACTTACATTTCTTCCATCACCAATAGTCAGATAGAACTAGGTGCTAGGGTATCTAGAACCTCGATCCAGTCGAAGGATAGTAATAACCTTAGGAAAGTAACGACGGAAGCAAATGGTCAAATTGCAAATTTGTTCTAAGCAAATAAACAGGAAAATAGAAATAGATAACACTAGATAAAAATAGACAAGTCGAGTAATCAAAAAACTAGACTGAGAGAAAAGAGGTAATATTATTATGTAAACATCAAGAGGCAAAAGCTATAGAATGTTAGTAGCAGATGTAAAAGAAGTATTCTAAGCTAATAAAAATAAGATGAAAAATGTCAGCACAAACTAGAAAAGTAGATAAGAAAATTAAAAATAGACTCTAGATACTATATAGAGTTAGATTTGGATGAATAATGTAGAAAGGTATAAGTTGTAGCAATATAACATACAGTTACATTAATTTTGGTATACCAAACGACAGTAGCAGTCAAGGATTAAAGATTTAATGAGTATAAACTAGTTACAAATGTATTTGCATGAATAGAAATTCATTTGTACTACATTTAAAATAAAGCAAGTTGATTAAATACAATGCATGAAGGAAGTAAAACAATTTACGAAAATATGGTTTTGGTTCCAAATCCAGTCGAGGCACTTATAGTAAACATAAATCAAAATATTATGTTGAGGCGTAAAATACGGAAAATTTAAAATTTAGTTAAATGCAAAATTTTTGAGAAAAGTAGGAATATTTTTGTACGGTAATTGGTTAATAATAATTAATAAATATATTAGAATATTGATTAAAATTATTTAAATATAATTAGATACCTAAATTACTTTGTTTTATTAATATCAGTATTAACATATTCAGGAGAGAGAAGGAAATAGAATGGAGTTACTTGTGCAAAACAATGACTCGCAGCGCCGCTAGTGATAGAAAGACGAATCCTACGAAGTGTAGGGGACGCCTGGCATCGGTGCTAGAATAATAATGGCTGCCGGATAACTTAGCCACACCTCCAGCAAAGACATGCCTCTTATGATCTACCCTTTGGTATAGATTATAATGAAATACATGCATTATATGAGTTAAAATACGAATATATTGACTAAGAATAGTAAATAAATGTATAATAAAGTCAATATTACACGTTAACACTAGAACGGCGGTGTTCTTGATACTCTCTAGAACGGCGGGAGTGGGTCAAAAATGACCCATTCCATTTTTATTAAATATTTGTGTTCTAAACCACTAATATTTATTGCATAATGAAACGTGACTTTCATTCAATAAAACAAAACACTTCTTTGAACTCTAGCTTAATATTTATTGATCAATGTGTTTTTTTGCCAATAATACAAATTTAAGAAACATGCTATTTTTTATGAATATAATATGATAAGAATGATATTATTAAATGTATTATATATAATGTCAGTTTATTATATAGTAATGTTATATATCATTCTAATTCCTAGATAGTTATTATTCTTAGATAGTTTGTTCAAGAGCATATCCTAACTGAACTAAACTAACCTAATCTACACACATCTAAACTTGCAGTCTTACACAGAACAAAGTTCAGTCACTCCTCTACAAGGAGAAGGGTCATACAAAAACATTGTTCACAAATAAAAACGTGACGTATTACACAAAAAAATATTTTACTAATATAGTTGTAATACGCATCTATGCATTTCTATAACTTTCCCTATTTCGAATTTGTGGAAACACACAACCTGACATAACCTAAAAAAGCATATATAGTCGTAAACTTGCAGTAGTTCTAACCAGAAAAAGTCATTATAGAGTGATTGTTTTATAAATAAGATATGCTAGGTTCTAATCATGAAAGCTCTGACATGAAAATAATGTAAACTACTTGTTCTTTCGAACAACTCCATTAGAGATTCTACTTCTTTGGTTGAAATATAATTTATCCAAACTTACGAGAAAGTAAGTTGTCTCCCATTTAGAACGCTAAACTTTTTGGTTTCGGTAGCTTTGAAATTTCTGGTTACGCCACAGGCTAGCAGTCTAAGAATTCTTGGCAGCACCGGAAATTGAACTCTGAATCCCTCAATCCGTACTCAGCCTCGTTCACCACTAGAGCAGCGGGGCGGCCATATAGTGGCGATCACAGTGAGAGCTTCGGCTTTCTTCTCCCAACCCGTCTAGTATATAGGAACCTTGTCCCAACCCGTCTGGTCAGCGTGGGAGCAGTAGACCAAATCCTCCCTCCGGGGAGAGGCCTCATCCAATAGTGGATCGAATATGGCTGTGGTTTATTTATTATTATTTATCTCTGCTATAAACGCATTCTCATGAAACATTTCAACATAGTGATACCAAATAAAAAAACTAGCTATATATTTTTACAATAGCATGCAAATTGTTTACAATTTTTTTGTTAAAATTATTGAAATTATTATGAATATTTAGTTAAGATGTAAGACATAATTGTGTTTAATAATAATAATAATAATAATAGTAATAATAATAATAATAATAATAATAATAATAATAGTGACCTATTTTACGACGCTTATTTGCAGAAATATGGTTTTCTGTGCTTATCTCTTCCTCTTTCAATATTTCATCCGAATAATCATATTCGTTGTTATTCGGCAGGTACTCCTCATCTGAAGAAATATCAACGCATTCAACGTCAGACTCGGCCTCACTTATGTCATTGAAATTTGCAAGTATTTCATCCAGTGTCATCAGTTTCTGACTCATAATGAATGTTTGAAAAAACACATCAGTGCGAAAATAATGAGATTCTCCTAATCAATAGACTTTCTAAAGTATTACTAACTCCAACTAAACTGACAAAATTACTGAGAAGCTGGTCTTGAACACGAGGTGGAATGGGAGAGTAATATGAGAAAGAACGGTCGCAAGATAAAGACGCTAGCCAGCAGTGTTGCTACAATGCAACAAAATATCACTAACAAAAGAGTTGGGTCAAAATTGACCCACGCCGCCGTTCTAGTATAATTGTTTGTTATTTCAAAAGCCAAAGTGAGGATAAGAGTGATACTTAGTACAAATATTTCTTCAAGAGAACGAGTAAAAGTCACAAAAATTCGATCCGATTCGTAAGAAAATAGAAAAGTTGTTAAAACGTAAAGTTCGAAATGGGTCAAAAATGACCCAGCCGCCGTTATAGTGTTAAAAGAAGTAAAATTATTTGAAAGCGGAATAATTGGAGTATAAGCTAGCACGATCGTGGTACGGAGTTGAGAAAAAAACAGAAAAAAGGAGGAGAGAAACTAATATGTAATAAAGGCGATTTTAATAGCGCTAAAAGTAATTACATAAAAGTAGAAGAAAAAAGAAGTATCATTGCATCCACGATGCATAATTTATGCACAAGAATGTAATACGAAAAAGTAGAACAAGTTAGGCCTTCCAGGCAATACGTTGTATTTACAACTAAAGGAAAGGTAGATACAAGTAACAAATATAGGGTAGTTATAATTAGCAGTTAGAATATATAAATATAAACATTAGTCGAGAGAATGAGTATCATATTCTATCTCTCACTATGTTTCTTAGAGATAAAGGTGGAAATGGATATAAACGAATTGTATTTTAGTTTAACAATTACAGCGTTAGGAGTATTATTACTAATTATTATAATAATTACGGGTTACTTCCTGATTAAATTAAAAAAGATGCATCAGAATCAAAGAAGGATTAGTAGTAACAGGAAGGAGATAGAGCTGAAAAGCCCAGATGAAGAACCAAAAGTAGATCTAGCGGATACTTACAGCAAACACTACTTATACACACTAAATTCAATAAACTATGAAGCACAAGAAGCACTCACACAATAACATTGTGTCAAATCACTTTCCTACACAACATAATGTAATGGGTATAGATCACAAAGCGGTGTCCACTGGTTTATTACATGATAATGAGAAGGATTTAGGTTGTGAAACACATCCAGAAGAAAAGCAAAAGACTGGTAATTCCCATGATGAAGAAATTCCAGAAGTTCTGTCCTGGATTCACAAGTCGCGAAGACATTTGATGGACAAAAATAAATGTGGAAAAATAGGCGGTACAGCAAGCAATAAAAAGGAATATTTTACACCAGGTCGAGTAGTAATTTTGTAATTTTAAAATGTAGGTTTTAATAAAAACCATTCCGAGGACGGACTGAATGTCGATAGTGATTCGAAGCCAACTAGACAAGCCACATACGAGATAAGTTTCAAGGGTGATCTTGAAAACTACTTGTGTAAGCAATGGTGAAGGTGAAGTCAGAGTTGCTAACCTCACAAAACTTGATTTTCGTAGGAAGTGTTTCAGTGGCGGATTTATGGGATGTTTAGGATCGAGTGTTTAATATAAAACAATAAAATAAAGAAGTGAAAATGATAACAATAGTGTGGCGCATATACATATTAATCAATTGTAATGAGTTTAGTTTGAAAATACGCAATTATAAGTTTATCAAAAATCGTTAACCGTTCCGTGATGAATTTTGGAGGATAAGAAGAATTAATATAGGATGGAGAGAATGCTCATAAATGAGAGTGATCAGCATTTGAAAATTTTCCATCGGGTGGACTGAAATAGTTGCAGAGGAAATTAAAATGGAATATATATATATATATATATATATATATATATATATATATATATATATATATATATATATGTGTGTGTGTGTGTGTGATAAACTGTAGGACGCTGAAGTTAATTGCAAATGTAAGAGATGGCGCACGAATGTTTTTTAAGCACAGAAAATTTTAGTCTCAAAGCTATTTTGGAGAACTGGAATAATGAAATTAATGATGATTTGAGATAGATAAATAAAAATTGTTGTTTGTATATTTAACCAATAGAGTATATGCTGTGTATATGTATGTATTTATAATAATAAAATATAACGGGGTTGGTATATAGAAAAATAGTAGATAGTTTGAGAAACTTAAAAAGAAAAAGAAAGGGTGTCGGAATTTATTTTCATTGTAAATTATGTATATTGTTATAGGATCTTGTGTAATGTCATATGATAATTTAGGATACTCATGCGACATTATTAGATATTATAGTATTAGATTTCATTTTTTGGTAAAATTACAATATTTTATGTTATTCAGATTAATTTTATTCACATCATCATTTTGCTCATTAATTCATGTCACACAAATAACGAGAACAGCTTCATGTTATGAAAATCATTTAGTTTGCTGACACTTTATTATTTCATTACGAAAAGCAATGCTGCAACCTAGTTAGCATAATGTTAACAAGAGAATTTATACAATGAGGTTATTATGTCTGTCAAACAATCACCATTGAAAGGCCAGATTTCCTTACGTTTATTCCTAATGACCTTTTGGATATTTAAACAAGTTGAATCTAAGAACATCAAATTAATTAACCAATAAATTATTACTAAATGATCCACATGTCTTTCTCTGAGTTCAATAACATTTCCATTGATCACAACTAAATTATTCTTGAACTTCATGCTACACATTTTGCCTAACTCTGAGGGGCAAGTTGAGAGAGAAATTCCAGATATTTCTCTTAGATTAGTTTGGTCCTATCATTCTTGCTACACACAAGAGTAGACCAGGCTAATATGGTGGATGATGCTGAAGGATCCCACTATTTAAATTAACCAACCAGAGCATGGTGGAAGATGCTTTAAGGACTTAGATGCCTTTCGATCCTATACCTCTAAATATTTCTGACCAACCAAACATAGTGGAGAAAGCTGTGAGGCTTACACCTTAAGTAACGACCCCAAATGACTAATACATTTTTAATTTATTAGTAAGAACATATATTAAACCATCAGAATATGATAGAGTATACTTTAAAGTCTATAATTTCACTTTACATGATTATCAGATAACACATCATTTAATACGCCCACCCACCCGCGATTGTTGTTTATTTTAAAATTGTACACATACACGCACTATACATACATCTTGATCCGTGTTTGATTTTTATGTATAATTATCTGGAATAATGATGGTGGAAAATTTTAGTGTAATATAAATATAATCAATATCTATTAATTTTATTTTGGTAATGAGTGAACGTATTTTGACCAGAAGTAAGAAAGCTAACAAGGACATTGATGTTGGCATAGAAAATATTAGCAAAATATTAACCCCAGGGCGACAAGAAAGTAGGAATACTAAAGTTTTGAAATTTCGTAGCATAGAATCTAAAGTAGAAAATATGGCAAATCAAGGCGGTAGTACACCACCAGAACAGAAAATAGCAGTTACAGTATTTTCGGATTACTTTAGATTACCAAGGGTTGAACTCACGAATGATAGCGATATAGTGTCATTTCTGGAAGAATTTGATGATGCTTGCAACATAGCAGGTTATGACGATAATAAAAGAAAGGCTTTATTACCGTCAGTATTTAAAGGAATTGGCCGTCAATGGGTCAAATTATTTTTCAAAAGAAAGAATACTGAGACCACACTATACGCGACACTAAGAAAACAGCTTATAGACGAATTCATGGGTTCATCATTTAATGTAGACATCGAAGATAGGATTAGAGATAGACTCCAAAGGGAAGACGAACGAGTAATCAATTTTGCATATGACATTCTAACCCTAGCCGAAAGACTAGATGAGAAAATGTCTGATATTAAGAAAATATGTCTTACAGCATCAGGTTTATTACCTTATTATATTGATAAGGTAGGATTATTATATTGATGACTCAGATTTAGAAGAATTAGTGGCGAATTTTTTTTAAAAAAAAGACGAATAGCAGATTAAACAAGAACCCGCGAGTTTAACTCAACTAGCAAGTTTAGAAAAGAAATTAGAAGAATTGCAAGTAGCCTTAGCTGAATCAAAGAATAATGGTAATCATAGCCAGAAAAATAATCAGGCTAGAAATCAATATCAATATAATAATAGAGGAAACAACAATAACAATAGGAGACAGTTCAAAGGTAAAAATTTTAGAAATCAGGGAAATAGAAATTATAACAACACCGGAAATAACTTTGGTAATATAAATTTTAGACAGAGAAGAAATAATAGAAATTCTAGAGATTTCAGAAATTTCAGAGGCAATAAACCCACATATAATAACTATCAATTTCAGCATTACAATAATCAAAAATATCAAACACTATTTGTTGTAATCATCATCAATACAGTACATGTCAAGGAAATTCAAACACTCAATTAAATTCAAACGCACAACCATTTGTTCCAAATAATGCAAACCAACATCAACATCAGTGTTCTTGCAATATGTCTTTAAACTAAAATCTACAGTAAATGACAAAGGCACATTTGCTGGGAACAAAAATAATAGAAGTAGAGAACTCTTGACCTCTATCTGTTGCGGAAATAATATCCTATTTTTACCAGTTAATATTCACGGAACATCTGTAAAATCAATCATTGATTCTGGATCGCAAATATCAATAATTTCTAACGATCTTGTACCACCTAGAGCCAAAATAATTAACAGAGAAACGAAAATAAAAGGAACTACACAAAATATGCTCACAATAGATAAAGTCGCGATAATAAAATTCACTATTGCTGGAAAAAATTTCCATCATTTATTTGGCATAATCAATGGGTTTCCCAATAGATTATTAATTGGAAACGATTTCCTTTTTATACAAAAATCTCAAATTGATTATGGTAAGAAAATAATGAGTATTTAAAGACTCGGTCGTCCACCTTTACCATTAATTAAGACAAATGGATCAGTCAAGAATTTGGCACAGGTTCAAAATAACTTCGAACCCATGAACGTTTCAAATGAAACGGCAAATATTTTAAAAGCATGTTTAGTTCCTGTATTTATTACACCCTGTAAATGTTTCATTTGGTCAAAACCAACTGTTACCATCCCAGTAAAACTTAGAAAACACACATTCTTGGTCCGGATGTGAAATGATGTTAGAGCCTAACTTAGAACTTCAATCGAAAAAGGGAATTATTTTTCCTCGCGTTCGTTTTCGAAAAAAGGATGACGTCATACAAGTGACAAATTTCAGTTATGAGAAAGTTGTATTCAATCAATGTACTGTTCTAGGGAGAGCAGAAACATGCACCTGAAAGAAAGATCTACAAGAACAGGGTTTAACAAAAGAAGAAATTGACGAAATAGTTAATGCAAGAAATTAATTCGATAAATCATGTTTGGTAATTGGAGATAAGGCCCATCCCGCAATCAAAAAACAATTGGAATATCTTTGTTTTGAATTTGCAGATGTCTTTGCTTGGAATAAAAATACAATTGGGAAAGTAAAAAACTATGAACACCACATTGAGTTGAAAACGAAAGTTCCGTTTCACCGCCCACAATACCAAGTTCCCGCCGCTCTTCGTCCTCTAGTGCGAGAACAAATCAATATTTTACTAGACCAACAAATCATTGAACGATCTGAAAGTCCTTTGAATAACCCAATGCTATTTATTCAAAAACCAGATGGTTCATTACGTTGCTGTTTGGACTCCAGAGTTTTGAACAAATTTGCAGAGTTCCACACAATTTCTTTACTTCCAATTCATCAAATTTTGACAACGATGAGTGGACATAATTGGTTTTCAGTCTTGGATATAAAATCGGCATATTTCACCATCCCAATTACACCAGAATCGAGACCATGTACATCGTTCAACATTCCAGGTTTGTATAGTTTTCAATTCCAGCGACTTCCTCAAAATTTCGTGTCTGCAGGAGCAATATATTCCAGGATTATGGCAATGACTCTAGCGAATGTTCACCCAGAGAATATCAACTGTTATATGGATGACGTTTTCCTATGGTCAAATTCGCAAGAGCATAAGATAGATATATTAAAGGCAATTTGTGTACGTTTGCGTACCGCAGGAATCAATGGAAAAAATGTAAATTTATACAAGAAAGAGTTTTGGCCTTAGGACACATCGTATCGAACAGCGGATACCAGATAAGTACAAAAACCATTAAAGCAATAAAATCATTTCAACCATCTAAATCTCAAAAAGAATTAAGATCTTTCCTAGGTCTCACGAACTATGTGCGCCGATTTTGTAAAGATTACGCAGAATTAGTAGCTCCATTACAGCGCATGACAAGAAAAAATAATAAATTCATTTGGGATGAAGAAAAACAAAAAGTATTTGAAAAACTAAAACAAGCTCTTTTAGACGCAGCACTTTTAGCACCCTATGTTCCAGGAAAGCATCTACGCTTACGCACAGATGCTTGCACCAAATCCATTGTAGCGGTCCTACTACAACAGCAATCAGATGGTTCTTGGTCACCTTTAGTCTATTACAGCAGATTATTAAGACCGGAGGAAACACTACGCCATATTGTAGAAATAGAACTTTTGGCCATTTTATCTGCTTCCAGAGCATTCAATTTCTTTTTGGCATGTAACGAATTTGAACTGTTAACAGACTGTAAGAGTCTTACATATTTAAAAACATCACCGAAATTATCACCAAAACTCCTTCGTTGGGCACTTGAACTTGAAAGTTACCGTTACACTCCTATACATATAGCTGGCAAATACAATCCCGCCGATATTTTAAGCAGAAATACGGACATCGAGAAGACAAAGGAAGATTTCGATCCTGAAAAACTGGATGTATTTTTAACCTTCCAGCAAGGCTTAGATATCGCTAGATTGCAGAAATAAGATAAATTTTTTGGACCGATCTATGAAGCGATTCAAGATCCCGAAAATTGTTCCACCACTTTAGAAAGGACGAAGAAAATGTATGAAATTAAAGATGACCGTTTATACAGGAACGAAAATTCTTCTGTGTATACCTTACAGCATGAAGGATGCAGTTTTTAACCAATCTCATTCTGACCCCAAGGGCGGTGGCCACTTTGGATACAGTAAGATGTACAATGCGTTATATAAGAAAATCTATATTCCCAATTTGAAAGGTTTTCTACATGAGAAATGTGATACCTGCATAACGTGCAAAGTAAACAAACGTAAACAAGGAAAATAACGTTACATCCACAAACATACCTTCAATATGGACCAATGGAGTCGGTCGTTCTCGACGAAATAGGACCCCTTCCTTTATCTGGAACACAAAGACACAAATACATTCTAGTAATGACTGACATGGCAACACGTTACATCATCGTCAAGCCGATTTCCAATGTATGCGCGTAAGAAATCTTACAAATTATATATGAAGAACTAATACTAAACTTTGGAATCCCAAAGCAGATCTTGTTGCACCTTCTTTCTTCTCATAAAGGGAAATTAATAGAGGAAATGACAGAAAGATTCGGAATATCTCTGAATTTTGCCGATACCGAAGCTCATTTCTCAATAGGTCAACAGAGAGAATAAACGCAATTTTGCAGGATACGTTAAAACACTATGTAGATAGAAAGATAAATTCTTGGGACATCGTTCTTCCAAGCATAGTATTTACTTTGAACACCCATGTACATGAAGGGACAAAATTTTCTCCTTTTTTTCTTCTTCATGGTTATGGTGCGAGAATGAAAATAGATCACGTTTTGACTTACCTTGTAATCTTCAAGAAAATGAGGAACGTTTCATAGCGCTAAAAGAAGCTCCCGATTTAGCTTACAAAAATTTGCAAAAACAATATAAACAACAGAGACGATACATGGAAAAGAAATATAAACAAGAAAATTTCATTCCTGGTCAACGAGTCTTAATTAAAGAACTAGGACAGAAACCCGGAATTACAGCTTGTTTCTCCAATAAATTAATAAGTGAAATACTAGAAAAAGTGAATGAAAATTCACATAAAATAAAAATACGTGAACGAAAAGAAACAAACCAGAATTGACACTTTAGATATCCGAAGATTAAAATTATACAATGAGGCATGTGAGAACTAAATTTAAAAAAAAAAGAAAAGAATCTTGATTATCCCATGACAGTATTATTGTTCTTCTTTTACCGGGCGAGTAGGTGCGCACGGCTGAGCCACCTTCTCAGAAACACAACACCTTTTTCTGACATTCAGGAAATGGGATGTCTTTTGAAGACAATATAGTACTATTGATAATCTAATACAAAAAAATATTGGCTTAGAAAATGATTGACTTCCGCTATTTAAAGAAAGCTATCAACTTGAAATTTTACATTTGTTTCTATCTGTTATTTGAGGCTGTTGACTCGGTCTTCGCTAAGCGAAAAGTAGGCTGCTTATAAAAAAGACTACAAATAAATGCTGGCGAGCGTACTCAAATACGTAAAATTTCGACGAGATACCACAGAATTCATGATTGAAATTTAGCTTCTAGCATTTAAAAAGCAAAAGAGGTTTTTAGAGTCGTATATATAAACATCGTAATAACAATATAAATAGTACAATAAAGAATAAATTGATATTTTAAAATAAATTATGGTACTCACCTAAGTAAGATTCCATGTACATTAATTGTAAGCGCGTATCCATCCATCATTATTCTAGCGCGTAAGTTCCATACACACGAACTCTTAAGGTTCTATCACTTCTTTGGTTTCAATAAAGCTCAAGCACTTAATAATAATATATTTGTACTAAGCTTCATGTCTGTAATGAACTTTATCGTTCATAAGTAAGTTAAAATCATAGATTTAAGATTTATTTTCAATCTTCTATTTAATAATATAATATTAAAAAAGACAAAAATAAGAAACTGAAGCTATAAATTTTTGATATGTTGATAATTAAAGCATTTAATTACTTAAAAGCTATTGACAAATTAATAAGTTATTAATTATTGATTATTTATTTTATTAAGCTATTAACCACCTAGCTACGATAAATATTAATTTAAGGCTTGAATATATGCTAAGCATATTTATATGTTGCCATTTTTAAATGAAAAGTATAATAATAAATACAGTTTAAGAAAATCGATCAAATATTCGATTTTAGATGCTGTACTACGGTATAATTTAGGGTATATAATGGTTAAACATTCATACTATTTATGAATTAAGATACCATTTAGTATTACCTATTTTAGTTATTTTTAACTTCTCACGAGCTACATGGAACCAACAAATTAACATCAATATTTTAGAACCAACATCCTAGTGTTTAAACCACAATTAAATTGTTGAATTATTTATTTCGCATCTACACTTAATTTATGAGTTTCTCTACAACGCATACAGATTATGGTAATTCTTCACACAACGATATTTGTATTAGGAGTTCTTATTCCCCTAATTTTATTATTATTATTATAATGTGTTTTAGATTTTGAAAGAGAAAAGCTAAAAAAGAACACCGATCTTTTATATCAACTATTATATGTTAACATCACTAACGCTTCAACATAATTTTCTTCAAGCGCATTCTTGCACAACTCACAATGACCTACATTCTTATACACAAGGCCAAGGCTCATCACGGTCAAGCACTCATGTAATAAACACTATTTACTTAAATAAATCTTCTTTCACCATCACACAACAAAATCTTAACACCACTTTTCTTTTCTGATACTTATTTTATCTTAATCCCTATCCCTACCCCAACCCTTCCAAATTTTCTGGCCATACCACGAACATGAAGAAAATCACCTCCTTCAACAATAGATACACTCAGTGACTTTAAATGATTCAAAGACGATAAAAACTTTATCGCAGTGTGAATGCATCTTATCATCAGTGGATTCTCCAATTCTGTGAAAATATATCACCAACCCACACCGAGACACTCACCAGGAAAGCTACTAAAATTTAAGAAAACGTTCGACACTGATTACCCTCGCAAACATTGCAGAAAGGACTGCGATATCCCAGTTTTTCTCCTGGAAATTAGTAGCTACTTCCAACTCATCACTTTACAGTGTGCAATCCTTGTTATGTGTTTTTACACCAAAAGTAATTACAACTGATTAAACTAGTGAAAAGTTATGGCAAATATTTTATTAAAAATAGTGTTTACAGTGGAAAGCTTCACAGAAATCAAACAGTGGAGATTTGTGTTCTTTGTGTTTAAGTGCAAAATGCAGTGAAGTTAACAACAAGAAAAATAATAATTTTTGTTCTTGTAATTATCTTTTATATAAGATGCGACCACTTGTGTGTGAACAACTGTTTCAGCATACCAAGTGTCATGACATGTCCGCCAGTGTAGGTACAAAGGTATCTTACTAACTGTAAAAGCGAATCACAACTCATCCCGCCGATAAAAGAAAAATCGTAAACTTTCATTCATTGGTAGTAGGCGTAACATACGTTATATGTGATTCATTCTAGTGTCTTTCTGATGTTTTGTTTTTATGTCATCAGATGGCAGCACATGCTGGGACAACTCATTAAACATACTTTATCGTTATGCATCATAGTGTACTAAACTGATATTACAATTCTAATATTGCATAAAGCAAAAGACAATATTTGCACCATACATATATGTATATAAATGGACTGAATTTTTATCTGCAAGATTTTAATTACTTTATAATATTATTATTTTTAACATTTGAATATTGCAAGTGCAATTTTAATAGAAATATTCAGACATCAACATTAATTTTTACATTTATCTCTCTTTTTATTTCTATCATATTAAGAATATATATATATATATATATATATATATATATATATATATATATATATATATATATATATATATATATATATATATTATCTAAATTATATTTTTTATTTTTATTTTCGACAGCACGAATGTGTCGAAGTTTTACTCACCAGGGGATGTTATAGGATCTTATGTGATGTCACATGATAATTTAGGATACTCATGCGATATTATTAGATATTATAATATTAGATTTCATTTTTTGGTAAAATTACAATATTTTATGTTATTCAGATTAATTTTATTCTCATCATCATTTTGCTCATTAATTCATGTCACACAAATAACGAGAACAACTTCCTGTTATGAAAATCATTTAGTATGCTGACACTTTATTATTTCATTACGAAAAGCATTGCTGCAACCTAGTTAGCATAATGTTAACAAGAGAATTTATACAATGAGGTTATTATGTCTGTCAAACAATCACCATTGAATCAGCGTTTTTACTTTCAAAATTGAGAACAGGATGTCTATGAAATTGTAAGAATTGTGTATCTTTTTGTTTTTAAAAAAATTCTTAGATTAACAAAATTTAAATCATCCCAGAGATTGTGTCTGGAGATTCTAAGGATTTTTGGTCAGCAGAATGTCCTGTCCCAATTAAGTTTCTCAAGAATTTCACGTGCTAACTGGAGTCTGTTGTTCTCATGAATATCTCTGATATCTGCAACCTGATTTCTAGATTATATAAAACCGTTTCCTTGGAAAGAGAGATCAGTTAATAATAAGTTAACGAAAAGATAATAAGTCGATCAAAAGTTATTCAGAATTCAACAAGAAGTTTAAGAGAATTAAGATTTTTAGATCACGCGTCGAAATAGTAATCTAACATGTTGCTTTACGATACGAACTTATATCCTAAGTAACGAGTCGGGATAAGTTATTCTAATCTAAATTCCGGAAAGTTCGTACACGAGTTTTATTCGAGTGACAAGTTTTCATCTTTCCATGGACGCTTTATAGAATTTGGAACTGAACTGCAGATGAGATTTCCTGCCAGCATAGAACCAGTAGTAATCCAGGTATGATATTCTTAAGGCCAGATTTCCTTGCTTTTATTCCTAATGACCTTTCGAATATTTAAACAAGTTGAATCTAAGAACATCAAATTCATTAACCAATAAATTATTACTAAATGATCCAAATTGTCTTTCTCTGAGTTCAATAACATTTCCATTGATCACAACTAAATTATTCTTGAACTTCATGCTACACATTTTGCCTAACTTTGAGGGGCAAGTTGAGAGAGAAATTCCAGATATTTCTCTTAGATTAGTTTGGTCCTCTCATTCTTGCTACTATTCCCACATTCATTTCGCACAAGAGTAGACCAGGCTAACAATATATACAAAGTTTGCAGTTAAATAATAATATAGCGTTGTTCAAGATGTATAACCAAGATTAAAAACGAGACGAGATGCTATATGTAGGATCAATTATGTAGAAATATTTTGAGGAAGTTGTTAAGCTTTGGGAATTAGGATGATTTGAATGTAATATGATATATGGTTTATGATTTATTTTATAATATGGTTTCTGTTGCAATAATAATGATATTTTATGGTTAAGATAAAAAGTTATTGAGGGTGTTTTGAGAAGTCCGATCTCCTCTCAGATGTAATCGGAACGCAGCCCTTAATTTATAAGGGGGGCATGTGGACCAGAGTGTATTTTGGATAGTTATTTTATTTTATTTTCATTTTAAATTAATTAGAAATATGTTTTGTTAGAATTCAGAACATACACATTGTTTCAGATTAGTGGAATAAAATTAAGAAAGGTTGCAGACAGACGGAGACATTATAAAAGCACGTTGTATTGTGTTTATGTTTATGTTTATGTAATGACTAAATAACGTTAAAGACACGAATTGGCAAATGTTGTAATTTACTTGAGAAAATTGGGAAAACTTGATGTCAGAAAAGATTGTAAAGTTTTGTTAATATCTACATAATTTTTGGGTATGTCAAAACTGTCGGCATTGCAGACACAGGCATTCTGGGGATTTCAATCATTGAGAGACAATGAAGAAACTGAGATGTTTCATCAATCAGATGGGACAACACGAGGATTACGAGAGACGATGCGGCAGGTTTCAACAACTGGAAAGAGAACAAAAACCCAGAGATTGGGGAAACTCGAGGTAGTAGAAGGAGGTAGTTGAGAAGATTTGGCAGTTAGTAGCGGAGAGGGAGCTAGATCCGACGATGGACTTCTATAGTCCCCGATCATGGAATATTCTCTGGAGTCCAAGTAACAGCGAGTGCTTTCATATGGCAGACAAGGTCTCTGGGTATAGTCATTATTGAAGTTAGACGGACGCTGATCCATAGAGCAGCTAAAGAGTGAACGGAAGATAGAATCATCATCGCCGAAACGCAGGACAATCCAGCAGGTATGTGTTCCCTTCCTGAATTGTTACCAGTGATACAATAACCAGAGATGCCGTTATTGTGATCTAACAGTTTGACTTACCCGATAACTACACTCAAACATTACACTATACACAAATCTTTGAGAGCTCCTCTGTTGCTAAGCGGTTAGCGTAGGAGACCCGGGTTGGATTCGCGGCGGGAGCTCATGTGGTTCGGATTCCATGTTAATCAGTAGGTCCACGTCTCATATAGCCTCGCTGCTGAAAGGGACGCTAAACTAAAATCAACAACTCAACTCAACAAATCTTTGAATTGAAAATACATGATTGTCATTGTGGCAAATTAGAGTTGTTGCTTCTCTTTATTAACCTCTCACATAACATGCAAGAATCCATCATTTCCCGTCCATTTCAGATAGTGGACTGAAGGGAGCTTTCATGTGTCAACCAGCATTTTCATCCCCTTATTTAGGCATGACACAGGGAAGTTCACAATGAGCGAGGTAGCCGACAAGCATTCTGGCTCAGTGGACGAATTAATAAAGCAGCTGAACAGTGTAGATCGAAAAGAAACAATGTTAAGTGAACCTGTTAGGGAAGAACAGCAAGAAATTAATACTTATGCAAAAAATCCCTTCATTAAGCAGTGAATACCTTACAGTTTTCCTGGTAACTCCTGGGTGTCTGGTCAGACACCAATGTTCCCTCATGTACAGGGAAATTCTCATTTATTTCCGCAGATGCAATATGATTCTTCATTTCTTTCTTCGTATCATTTACCACCTACTTATCAACCGCCTGTGCTAGCTCCAAATTCTTTTCATAATGAAGTACAGAAACCTTCTAACGATTTAGGGGAGGTTAAACAATCTTTAGCTAAATGCTATAATGAGAGGAGTAAGCGTGAAGTTAGCACCTCTAATTCACAAACGGATATTAAGGAAGTGTGCGAAAATATGCAGAATCTTGTGTTAGCTCTTGAAACATCCATGAAGGATAAGAAAAAATATAACAATAATTACAAGAAGAAAAACCCAAAAAAACAGAATTATTTTAACCGGGAGAACGA
The DNA here is from genome assembly GCF_964235325.1 of Thermobia domestica. Lineage (NCBI taxonomy): Eukaryota > Metazoa > Arthropoda > Insecta > Zygentoma > Lepismatidae > Thermobia > Thermobia domestica. Next base: position 97,865,946 of record NC_137470.1, read on the forward strand.
AGCACAGGGTAGTTCAGCCAGTAACCAGAACACAGGTCAAAATAATTCTGATTCATACAAACCTATAATATGTAGGGCTTGCAAAAGAATAAACCACATTGCTAGATCTTGTCGAGCTCCTAAGCAAAATTTAAACTAGAATCATCTACGAATCGAAGGGGGATCTGGTAGATATTCGAAAGATCAAATCCTCATAAGAGTAGAATCAAGGTTATGTCTTATCACAGCTAAAGTTAATGGCATGCAACTGGACTTAGTAGTTGATAGTGCAACCATGATTTTGGTTTGGGCTGAGCATTTGGTTCCAGAAAACGTGAAACGTGTAAGCATTACTAGCAATCTCATAGCGCTAAATTATTTCAAACGAAGTATTGTTTTTGAAATTTTTCTTAGGAAATAAGTCTTACGTTCATTTTTTCGAATTATACCTTTGAATTCTAAACCTTTATTGGGCATTGATTTTTCGAGTCATCAAAATGCTTCCATTTCCTTTTACGACTTGACATTGATATGGCATAGATATGGTAAACCTCCCAAATCAAATTTTACAAATTCTCAGAAAATACAATATGTTTTACCAGATTGTATTTTGTCAAATGTCTATATACAAAAACAGCCTCAATTAGTACTAAAGATCAAAACAAAATTTTTGCCTCATACCTTTAAGTGTGATACTTTTGTTCCTATAGACTTAGTAAATGTTCAGAATGTAGAGGAATATTCGTGTTTTAAACCAAACGTAGATTTGTTGTTAAAACGCAATATTTTTAATCCCAGTGCATTGTTGCCAAATCAGAATAGATTGATTCCCATTATAAATCCAAATCCTCACAATGTAGTTTTAAATAAGAATACAGTTATTGATTATGCATCGCCTTGTGATGTTGTTTGTAAAATTATTGAGGAAGATGGAGAAGGCGAAAAGCACTGGGCTGGGAAAGTGAGTTAAGCGAAACTGGAAAAGAAGACCTTGGAAAGCGTATGAAGTATCACCAGGAGCGCTATAGTCCTTCTTTGTTAAATGTGAATCCTGCTTTGCCACAGTCTCAAAAGGACACAATTTTGAACTTAATTTTTACGGCGATATATATTCTTGGGGCCAAACTTGTACAGGTGTTACTAGTCTTATTAAGTGTGATATTCCTACTGATAGCACTATTGTTAATGTAGAGCAATATCCAGTTCCATTGCATTTGGTAGATCAAATGAAAGATGAATTCTTAAAATTAGTATCACAGGGTGTGATACCTAAGTCTAGGTCTTCAGGATTAAATAATTCTGTTCTTTTTGTAAAGAAAGTTCAAGGTAGTTATCGATTTATATGTCATTTTAGATTTTTGAATCGGATTATGCTAAAAAATGAGAATTTTGAAATGCCGTCAATGGAGCAAATATTTACGAATTTAGCAGGTTGTAAATGGTTCAGTGTTCTTGATTTGAATTCTGGATTTTTTAACATTGAACTGACGGAGTGTTCTAAACCTAAAACAGCTTTTAGCATTTCTAATATTGGTAGTTCGGTGTACAATTGTATGCACCAATGATTGTGTGTTTCTTCCTCAGTGATGTGTCGCTTAGTAGCTATGATAACTCCAGGTATTTCAGCCTCTGAACTCTCCAAGTTCATGAACGATTTCATACTTTATTCTAAGGACATTTCCTCTATGCTCAATATAATGGAAGAAGTATTTAAGAGACTTCGTAGAGCTAACTTGAGATTAGGAGTTAAGAAAATCAGTTATTTTATAATGAAGCATTGATTTTGAGATATTATATCCGAGCGTGGAATACAAATTGCGCCGCATTTACTTAATGCTGTGAAAGATTTTCCTCGTCCTACAACAGTTAAAAATGTGAAGGCATTTTTAGGGCTTACTGGATATTTACGAAAGCACATAAGGAATTATAGTAACATAACATTACCTCTTCAGGGATTATTGAAAAAACAAGCGAAATTTCATTGGAACGAGCAATGTGAAAAAAAAATTTCAAATGTTGAAAATGTGCATTGTATCTGCTCCTGTCTTAGCGCCGTTTCACACCACGCGTAAGAACTTTTTCCATGTAGATGCATCTTATGGCGGGCTTGGTGTTTGTTTATTACAAGAAGATGAGAATAATGAAATACACCTAGTTGTATTTTGCAGTAGAGGTCTTAGACCACAGGAGAAAACTCTGATGTTATGTCTCTAGAAATTGCTTCTACTGCTTATGCATTTCGTGCTTTTAGATTATTTTTGTTGGGATGTAAGAAATTTACTGTTATCACCGACAATGCTGGTTTAGGCTACTTACAAACATCCAAGAATCTTACAGGCAAGTTAGCTCCTCTGGGTAATTTCTTTCAAGACTATAATTTTATCATTTTGCACCGTAAGGGCGTATGCAATGAAATAGCGGATGCATTGTCAAGAAATTCTGTAAATGAGCCAACAGAGGAGGATTATGCAGTTGATATATAAAATAAGCTTTATTTTCTTAAAGACGAAAATTTCGACATTTCTATCTGTCAGAGGAAATATAGTTAACTATCTCTATATGGGAAAAAAACCTTACATATTACAAATGTGTGAGAACAGTCCTGTACCACTTACTTCGATCACTTGTGACATTTACGCGCCGACTGTACTAGACAAAAATAAACATCTTGTCGTTTTATGATAATTGATGATACAACTAGATTTTTGGTGACCACAACATTGGAAAAAGTAGATGCAGAATCAGTGGCGGACGCTTTAGTGAATCATGTTTTTTCTAAGGTACGGCACACCTAAATTTCTCAGATTGGACAGAGCTTCAAGTTTCAAGTCTACGTTGTTTAAGGGGCTGACTCAACGGCTGGGGTTTACTTTGAAATTTGCAGATACAATGGCCCACTTTAGAATTGGTGTTGTTGAGAAGGCTATACAAACAATTCCTATGCATCTCAAAGGGTATGTGTATAATAAGCAAGAAAAGTGGTCTGATTATGTTCAATCCATTACATTTTCTTATAATGCTGCCGTCCATTTTGGAATGAAGTTTTCCCCTGCTTAGCTTTTAATGGGTTTTAATCCATCACTGCCAGTGGATAATACCATGTCTGTGCCTGTTCAGTTTCAATCTAATGAAGATCGACTGAAGAAGATAGAAGAAGCGCGCCGTGAAGCACATATGAATCAGTGCAAGTAATTTGAATGTCAGAAGAAAGTACCCGACGCGAAAATAGTCGCACCCACAATTTTCAGTTGGGGAAACAGTCTTAATTCTGGACGTAAACCTGAAAACAGGAAAATCGAAATTTTTCAGTCAAATATACACAGAGGCACTGGTATAATAACTAAAAAGAATGATGAGAATAGTTATATGGTTCAGTATTATTCTCCACGTGTTAAACTTGTGGAAGATTCCATTACTGTGTCCAGATTGAAGAATTCTTTCCAGAAGAAAAGGAAGAAGAAGAAGAGGAGGAAGATAATAACAAAGCAGAAGTAGAAGAAAAGGAAGGACAAGAATCTTAAAACAGGAAGAAAATTAAACAACACGATTTTGGGCAACAAGAAATACAATCAGAGGAGAAGGAGACATCTCGAATCAAGAAACATGATGAACAACCGGACCATGAGCAACATAAAACCGGTGTTGGCCCTAAACTTCAAAGACCAGAGAGACTCCGTCAGAAACGTATGCAAATGAAGATACTTGTGTGATTGTTAAAAAAAGACAGAGTAAATAACACTAAAGGAAATAAAAAATTAGATTAGGGACTAACACAAGTGGTGGTCTCCAATAACGCTCTTCATTACAGTAGCATGGGCTAGTGGTGGTCGCCTGTGTGTTCCAGTTTGTAAATATCTTACCCCATGGGCCAAACTACGATTAGTGGAAACACAAATCGTCCTTCAATTCTTCTATACTGTAATGGAGAGTGTTACTCCTTCTTTTAAAGTATTTAGAATCATCTTTTCTATTCTTTGCTTAGATATAGGAGGAGGGAATCTACGTTTAAACCGTAATATCTTTTGCGATTTAGAGATCTTTACAATTAGAGACTACATATTATAATTTGTTGTTTCAGCGTTCTCTTAGCAGAACGTGGTCAATATGTCATACTCCTGACATCCTTACGTTTGCTGAGTTTGATTGTTTTGTTTCCGTTGGTCGCTTTATCGTTCCGTCTGTATATTTATGCTGTAATCAAAGTATGACACTCTCATTTGCTTCCGATTTTTTCTTTTTCTTTTTTTGTAGTTCGATTAAGTTGAGTTAGCGTGTGATGATAATCAGATGGTTTTGTTTTGTATCATGTTTGAAGTCTAATTGGTTTGATTTTATCGTTCGATTACAGGTTAGCTGTAATCCAAAATTTAAGGCAGGAAAAATGAGTATATGTATGGGTAATAATGATGCTGTTTTAATGCAGAATAATATAAGTATTAGTTTGTCCTTTTGTTACGTACCAGGGACGTTGTTTACTATTGTTTTCTTTCTATTGCATTACTAGTTTTATTGAGAAAAGAATTAATCTGTTGGTAGTACTTCCAGTAGTACGTTCACGTATAATTCGTATCTATTATTCGTCTTCATTCGTCTTCATAGCATCTATTCGTGCATCTTTTCTATTTTTTCTCTACTGAATGCATGGAAGTAGATTTTCGTTCTTTTTTGTTTGCTTACAGGTGCACAGGAAACCTAATTGATCTTGCGATCTTTCCGTCTTATTTTGATGATCCTAAACTTATCATCTCTAAACTCTACTCACCATAAATAAGTTATTTCTGGCATCTATTTGATACCACTACCAAGTATTATTTCATATTCCTACAGTGGACCACTATTCTAAAATATCACGTTAAATATTCCAGAAATTAAACAGTTCAACAGTTCCTATTCCAACCCATACTGACCCTGGAGTAGTAATACTTCACGTTCCTTGCCATGTGAAGATTATTTTGAATTCCTAAACAACAATACACCCAATTTATCCTTGTGGCCTAGATCAAACAACTATCCACAAAATAATCCATTCACTACCCGCTGTGTGTACAAATAATTTGCAATTCCATTTTAACACACATTATAAAACGTCACGTCACTTGAATGTTTCCCTTGTTTCTGATAAATCTTGGGCATCTCAGATTCCACACCTAAATATCACGCCTTACCAAACTGTTCCAACTCCGAAATCTATTCCTGTTTATTTGCATTCTGATGCTCCAACTGTTTTGTTGATTATATGTAATGTTTTGCTCACCTAGACAATCCTTTACTTGATGAATCTTCATCGTGTCTTGGCGTCGTTTTGTGTAATATCTATGGCTAATGTATTTCTATTAGACAAACCAGCTCATTGGGCCTCCACAAATTCTTGGTCAGTATTACTATTCCTTCTTTTTGCATTCCTGCTTCTCTCTCCTTTCGATTTTGCTTGAGAAATCTCTGTTGCTTTTGCAAAACGAAAACAGTTCAATCACCTCTTCCTAAACCAACGGTATCTCATCCAGTACTTAAAACAACAACGAATTCTCTTTCTATATCAAACTCAGATTATCCATTTCCTTGTCTTCCTCCACCCCTTCCTACATATAATGATTATTTAGAACCTAATGTAATAATTAATAAGGCTTACTCTGAAATTTCTTCTCTCGTTCATCTTAATCAAGTGTCATAAAGTTATACGGCCGTACGGTGAGATTTATATGTACTTTGAGAGGTATTTGCGGTGCATATTCCGATGCCCTTTTGGCCCAAGAGATAATTATGAAACTATGTACATCTTTGTTGGATTTAAATGTGATTATCATATTTGAGAATCATTAACACTGCATAACGTCTTGTGTTAACTCACCATAGACTGCGCTAATATCGACCGGGTGCTCTTGAATAAGACCTTTGGTAAAAGTACAGGCTGGTTTCCATCAATTGTGGAACAAAAACTCATTTATCAAATGCCAAAATATCGCCAGCCTAATGAAGTTTTAAGAATTAAACTCTTCCTTGTGTCCTTAACAGTGGAAAGAGGAGGTAACGTTATCCCTGCTTTCTGTGATTGAAACATTAGTGCGACAGTGTTATGTGATATTTGGTGATAATTATTATTACTACTTTGTGATTATTATAATATTGTCTTTTTAAAAATTATTTCATTGATGCCATGTTTCAGCAAGACAGTGTACATTAACATTTCAATTCAGTTTTCCTACATCTGCATAGACTGTATGGCAATAGTATGTCTGCGAACTGTCAATTCAGACAATGGACGGAATTCATTTATTTCCTCTTAAACATTGAACTTTGTAATGATATTTCTTATTCTGTATTCATTTTATTTTTTCTTTTCTTGTTATCTATGAAATTCGAATACGGTTGGTACTCGATGGCCACCGGGAGAATGTCTGTATCATACATGGAGAGAATGGTCCATTGAAGTTTTACTGTATTTTCAATGAGTACATTGCTGTGTCCTGATCATACCACCCTATTTGGATTCGCCATTCTTTAGTGTACTACTGAAGAATGATAAAAAAACTGCTGAATTGAACCTAGGAAGTGACTTCTGAATAAATCTAAACTACAGTCAGGCTAAGAATGATTCTCGTTAGAAACTCTGTCCGTAGTCTTGGTGATCCTTAGTGAAAGACGTCCTACAAAAGGAGAAGTAGTGGGCCCGGTATGGACAGGAAAAGAGGCATGTACACAAAGTCTCTCTGAGTATGATATGACTTTGATTTTAGGCCAACAGACTTATTTCTCAGTAGGAAGGGAATAAATTCGTATGTAAAAAGTATAAACTTGAATTTGTTCATTTAATTCGATCAAATGTTAGTTCATCAGTGCATCCCCAATTTCTTACTACTCTCGCATAAGACTTGTTACGATCCCAAATAAGTGACATATATATATATATATATATATATATATATATATATATATATATATATATATATATATATATCAATTTGACTTTTCAGAAAAATTTAACTATATATCTTGGGATATTTAAACCACTTCACATTTTAAAAACAAATATATCTGAAAAATACACTTATCTTTTCCAACTTCTGTTAATATGTTAATATTCCAGAGTAAACCCTTGGTGTCGGAAATATAGCGACGTACATTCGGTATGTAACTTATAAAATTGACATATTAGAAGAACTACTCCAATGGCTTCCAGTAGACTTTTTCCCAGTTTGGCTTTCAGAACGATTGTAACCCTATCGCCTTGTAAAGCGTTATATGTACAAAATAATTCTACCACTCGTCGCTAATGGCACCACTAGTGACTAGTACTTAAAAGATGACAAAAGTTTACAACCATTTTTTTCCGAATCCTAAATTAATGTAACTCATTACAACAACTGACACGCCCCTTAAAAACTTATGATTTTCCGAGGACATATACTAATTTGTCAGTTGTCCACAAATCTATATTCCCAGGAATATCCATAACTAAATACTAGTATACCAAACATCCCACTATTCATTCCAAAAGAAAATAAAGAAACTAAAAATATTCCCTCAAATAATCCAGTCATTCATACATTCATTCTTACTACCATACACCATCTACACCAAATACAACCGTTAACTACTATTAGTATTAATTGAGTCGTTACGTCATGACCTCCTGGTAATTCATAAATTTACATTATTGAAGATTCATCATTCTATATATAAAATGTTATCGGATGTTATGGTACTTGGGTTCAGTTCTTGGTAATACTACGATACATTATATTATTAAAAGTAATTTAACTTAATTTTATTTGCATAATCACTTGAGTTTATTAATTCATGTTACTTGACAAAGAAAAAAGGAAATAGCGTTATGAAAATTATTTAGATTGTTCATGAATTATAGTCTTTGTTAAGAAAACCAGATGCTGCAAGTTAGTAATATTACGTTAAAGAGAATTTACATAATGAGACCATTATATAACTGTTAGATAACTACTATTACATCAGCATTTTAATTCCAGAATTGTAACAGCAAATGTTTGCAATGTTGTAAGAATCTTTGTATTCAACTTTTCCAGAAATTTCTTAGATTGACAAAATTTTAGATTATCCGAAAGACTGTGTGTTGAGATTTTAAGAATTTTGGTCTGCAGAATGTTCTTTCTCAACTGAGTTTACTCAAGTTTCAGTGCTGTCTGGAGCCATTGTTGTTTCGAAGTATCTCTGAAATCTGCAATCTCATACTTTCGGTTACTTAAAATTGTTTCCTTCGAAATAGAGGAGAGAGTGAAGATCGGAAGTCGGTAGAGCGCAGATTAGAGAGTCGCGACGAATTAGTAAACGTGGTGAGCCGTCACTATTCGATACGGTACTTCGCACAGAGTAACGAGATAGAATAATTCAGTTTAAAAACTGTTCAGAAATTTCGTGAACGGTTATAGCTACCAAGTGTTTTACGATTACCAAGTTTGATACTTCCAAGAACATTTTATAACACCCGAAACGGAGCTGCAGAGAAGGACTCTTGACAACATGGATCCAGTACTATTCAAGGTATGACATTCTCTTTGGCCAGATTTCATTTCCTTTATCCTACACAATCTTCCAGACATTTAAACACGTCTAGTCTAAGAACACTGAACTCTGTGTCTAATAAATTGATCTGAAATGAGCATAAAGCTTCTTTCTAAATTAAACATCTACCTCATTGATCACTTCTAGAATCAGCTCTAGTTTTATTGTACATAATTTTGCCTAACTTTCAGGGGCATGTTCATAAGAGAAATTTCAGATATTTCTCTAAGTTTGGTCTGGTAGTCTCTTCTTAGCTACAATTCCCTCATTAGTTTTGAACTGGAGTAGATCAGGCTAACCTGGTGCAAGATGCTGAACGATCCTAAATCTATAAATATTTTACATTAGCTCACCAGTGACATGGTGCAGATGCTGTGAGGCTTACACCTTAGTATCGATCCCATATGTCTAAACATTTTACGTTGACTAACCATCACATGGTGAACATATCATTTCCTAGGTTTAGAATCTTACGTCAGTTTACTTTATTGAGTAGTTCACCGTCCCTCCTTAGGTAAATTAACCCCCGCCCACCACCCGTTCTAGAAATATTTTGGTAGCTAGAATTTGGTTTGTTTGAAAAAAAAATGTTATCACTAAGCAACAAGCATAGGGTATATTACCCTGTTTTAAAAGATGATGGAAAACCAGCTACTATGTTTTCGTCTTCCAATACTATTACTTAGATCTAGGCGTGCTACGTCATTTCAAGGAGTATAGTCCTACCTACAGTGAAAGCATAGAAGCAATTTTACGGGACAATATTTTGTCTCTCAGATATAAAATATGATTTGTGGTTCAATTTTCCAGAAGGAATTTTGATTTGGATGAGTTAGTTGGCTTAGAGTTCAGTCTATTTAGCCGGAGCGAGTCGAGCCGCTCGGTTTCTCAACCAAAGCTCCATCTGGGCCGGACTAAAAACCTACGTTTTCTTTTGAAAATCGTATCGCAAAATTCCGGAATTTAGTGAATTATTAAAAGTTAACTTAATTATCGATTTAAGTTAAAATTTGGGAAATATTGGTATATTTAACAATTAAGTTTAAAACAAATTTTCCTAAGATAAATTCCCTAGTTAGGCAGGAAGTCAAATTCCCAGGAAGTAAAAAGAGCATATGGTCTGACTTCATTGAGAGTTATTATTTTTTTTAAAATCACATTAGTCTTCAGCGACAGCGTTAGAAGAGGCCGCCAAAGGCACCCGAAGGAGTGATAGGACAATAGACCCGTTTGTTCGCTTGTAAAGCAGTGATATTTTTTGTAGAATCCTATTTTCCTAGAAAAACGTCTGTGGAATACAAAAGGTCAAAATTAAATTTTTTATAATTTTTTAGAAAATCGTTACGAAAATAGTAAACATTTGAAATGTAAACATTAAATTGAGTAGTTTGCAGGAAGTCGGACTAGGTTTAACCCTAGAAAGGCAAACTTCACTATCAACCCATTAAAGGTAAACATACGTAATATTTACGTACACACTAAATAATGATCTATAAATATACGATTCATATAGAAACTCTTATTGTTGATTTGTTCAAGGTTCCAAAATTGAAGTTTTATTGTTTAGATAGTATTACAGCACTACTATTATCCAGGGCCGTAATTTGTGGGGGCAGGGGTGACAACTGCAACCTAGGGAAGCTCCCCGCGGTTTGAGAGGCCCCATTTTAAGAAAAATATTTTTAACTTCATATACGGTACGAACATGAAATTATAAATGAAGCATCAAACAGGTTCGCTACATTACATAAACAAAACAACACACAAAAGGTAAATAAAACAAAAATGAGTCGTGAGCCCATTTCAGTAAACAAATATTTACTATTAGAGGCCCTAGAAATAATATTTATTCGTATGGCTTTGAGATTTGTCAATATTATCACCTTAATTAACTTTTATGTATGGAACGGGCCCAGGGGCGTAAGTAACGGCACCGCAGATCTTGCCGTGTGGGAGGGCACACAGGTTCCGGGGCCCATAAAGAGTAAGAGAAAATGGAAAGAGAGGGGGCACAAGAATTAGAAAAACAACTTTTTCTAGGGGGCCCAAATACACATATTAATGCTTGCCCCCTGCCCCCCAGAAAAAATCTAAGTTACGGCGCTGCTATTATCCTAAATCTTTTAGAAGTACATAGAAAAAAAGCAAAATAAACATTATTAACACTTAAGAACAACTCTGAGAAAGTCTAGATATATCACTGATTATTTTTGTTATTAGGAAATATTGAATTCATATTGAATAGTTCTTTCACATTATATGTCAGATTGGTTCGCAAATCTCACACAGTTATAACACATTTTGATCTGATGTTCACCACATACTGTCTTATTGCAGTTATAGCAGTGTTTCTTGGGATCTTCCCACTTGAATCTGTCATTGGATTTGTGCTCCACGGACCATTCTTTCCTAGCAATTCACTAACACCACTAATTTTCACTTGCTTTTCTTCAAATGAAAGTTCATTTACCTTCTCATCTCAAAATTTACTGCCCTCTCTGTCTGATTTTATCCAGATTCCTCTCTTGAATGCGTGGCGAGACTGCTATTTTCGTTTTTACTACATGTGGAAACTTTCCGCTTCTATGATTGGATTTGAGATTTCATATTCAACAGTTCGAATTCCTGACACGAAATGTTGTTCAATATCAATTTCACTGGGGTAGTAATCTGGATCTTTGTCGGAGTCATCTGCTTCTTCTTCTGATCTCACATCAATTTCAGCGTTATCTTTCTCCATTTCTGAATCTAAGGTTCCTCTAATATCCGTAAAATAGCTTCCTCGCTATTTATTGCACCACACTCGTCCATTTTTGTAATAATAATTAAATATTTACGAATGACAATAGTCCATTGATGGTAAACATACGTAAAAAATGCGTGCAAGAAAACTAACGCTAAAGGTAAACACACGCTAAACTTACGTATAAGATTTTACGTTCAAAGGTAAACATACGCCAAATTTACGTATAAGGTTCTACACTCAATCGTTTGGTACAGAGAACATAACATGTACAGAAGTAATTATCGTCTGAACATCAAGCCAACTAACCAGCGATAGCATATCTTGAGGTTTGTATTTCTACACACAGTTTCTGTTACGTCACATCAGTGTTTCCAACACGTACACGTAAAATTTACGTAGTTTACCTTTCTAGGGTTAAATAGGGTGATATATTTTTATATTAATATAACAAAATGAATAACATACTCTTCATTATGTAACGTTGTGTTATATTACGTTAATGCTCAGTTATGTACGAAGAATATTTAAAATTTCGACAATTTAACTCACTAGTTTATCATAGATATTAAGAATATGTAGAGAAATGAATAACAACATACAGAAATATAGGCATTAGACGAAACAATTACTGGATTGAGACAATTTTAATAATATGATAGGCAAATATATACATAGATTAAATAATTTCTTATAATAATACAATGAAAGTAGCAAAGCTACAAATGTATTTAAAAGTAGAGAAAGGAAAGGAAAATGAAAATAAATAAGTTATAATAGACGTATATATGCACATTTATAGGGTGAAATGGACAGCGCAAAGCACAAGTCAAAGAATTCCCTAACTGATTGATAGATGTTTAAATAGATATGGGAATGTTTTTCAGTCAACACAAAGTGTAGACTCTGGATTCCGTATCAAAGTTGTATTAAAAGAAAAACCGGTGGATATTATAAAATTCTTTTCAAAGATCAGAGGCTGACGTCCACATTAGGGGTTTTATAATTATTAACGAGAAATAAATATTTTTCTAAGGCTAAGACAATATTTTACTTCCAGATAGATATAAGAAATCAGTAATATACTGTCTTGACTTACTACGATTTTAGACTAGAGCTAAGTTATCTGTTGTTTGATGGCCAACAAACACGAGGGACTTATGCTAATAATTTTGATCATGACATATTTATATTTAATGATAAAGACTTTAGTTAAAATTTCTATTGCATAGTGCACAAACAGCAATCAGGATTTTGATACTTTATTCTGATTTAGACATTAGTTTAGTTAATAGACGTATTAACTAAACATATTTTACTAAGACAAATATCAACTTTTAAGACTGAAAATCATTATGTCCGGTTGAACAAACTCACCATTTTGTATATTCATATATGAGCCGCAGGTTGGTGTATGTAAGCGTAAATAGAAATTATCACGATATATAATTGTACATAATTGGGGTAGTTATATATTATTTTAAGTATCATATTTTTTATACATTTAAAAATATAATAGGTTCACACGAAGTTATGATACAAAACACTGAAACACTAATTAACACTAATTCAATTCAGAACACTTTATATCCATATACACAAAAGTTTAACATCACTATTCCGAACGAAATTTACATGGATACTCAAAACACACACTTGCAAAGAACAACACGATTGTTCTCAATGTTTCCCCTTTCCAATGTACAATTTTATTCATTCATTGGAAGCGAGAATATGACCCCAGAGACTTTACAAGCGAAGAAGTATTACCATCTATAGCGATAGGTGAACCCCAGATTTCTATTGAAATATTGGAACACTATCACCAAACAGTGCGTGAAATATTGTCAAGTAGGAGAACTTCAGTTCGAGTTCTGGCTGGTGCCTAACCACATCCGTTTAGACTTGTTACTAAAAGGAATATATTTTTCGATTTAGACCATTAGTTCGATCCTAGATCGTTGACTTATTGTCATGTTTCCAACGACAGTAGTCAATTCTGGTTTCGCTACTAGAACTTAATCATCATCCTACCAGTGATTTCACTACCATCATACATCAGTCATTATACAAGTGATATATCAGTGTGTAGTGATTTATGTGTTATTGTGTCAAATTTAATATATTTCAGTGAAAAGTGATTAGTGATTGACGTGAAAATTGATTAGTACAAATCGATGGAAAAATCAAACCGTAAGTATATTAATATTGTATTTTCATTTTCAACAAGTCACGATTAATACGTATATGGGAAACATTCTACTTAAGACGGTAACTTTTAAAGAGAGTTAGCAACATTGGAACTTTGTGACAACAACTTTTCTCCAATTTGCTGTTTCAAGTGTTAAAAGTGAGGAAATCCAGTGTTAAACTTTGCTGAGAGTTTTGCTTCCAAGAAACCTAAAATTCACATGTCATCATTTTCAAGAACGGTATGTAGTTCAATGCCCATGTTAATCGTAGCTTCACTCGATAAGACAGTAAACAAACTTCTTGATGACAACTAAAGAATTAGCATTGAGTGCAGTACATATATATACATTTTTAAATGTTCTTTATGAATGATATGGACATTCAATTTAATTTTTTTTTAAATGAATAAAGACTGCAATATAATGCAACCTACTTTTCGGGATACATTTCGAACATTTGTGAACAGTAATTTTCCAAGTTATTGACATATTGGGTTACTTTATGTTTATTAATAATCATTTTATAGCAGATTTATTATTAAATATTTAAACTATAAGGTTAGAGAAAGTTAATGCTCAACATTTTGTGTTTAATTTTATACATAATTTCAAAAATTTTATTCAATTTTGGTGAAGGTAAATATTATATATATATATGTGTGTAACATAAAGGGTCTCCAATAAGTCACGTTCGTTGACTTGGGTATTCATTTAAAACATTGTTCATTTTAATTTTAAATTGTAATAATTCTCAATGTTTATTTGTTTTGATTATGGTATGTGTAATGTCTGAAAACATAGTCTGCGAATGTAAATGATAATAAATTGTCTATGTGATTGTAAGCATTTTTGTAATTTCATGTTTCACAGCAACACATTGCATCGGACAGCGTTGTGTAAGTTATGTAAATGGAGAGGCTGACGTGACGCTCCATTTTAAGAGGAATTGGTTAACTCAAATTTCTTGAGAAAAGTCACATATCCACGTGTATGATTTTTTACCCGAATTTTTAAAGCTATCTGCTGTTGTATAAATAATCCAGCCTTTTTGGCCAAGGGTCAGTGAAGGAGTGAGACATGAGAAGTTCGTTGACAGTCAACAGTCAGGATACTGAACAGCGATAACAGTTATTGTCTAACAATTAACAAGATATTGGAACTCCAAGAATAACTCAACAATTGTGTCGTTGTCCGTTAGTAAACTGGATTTGGGACTGAAATACTCCAAAGACTGCAGCATTACGCAGAGAGGATCTTTCGTAAATTGGAGGTCAAAAGTCATCAAGTTGCAGGTATGGACCAGTTAGCCTTTCCTACTTATACATTAAAAATTGATCACTCACCTAAATTTACATAACTTATATTTCGCTACACACACTTCACACACTAAATTCCAAACCGAATACATGTAATCTCTTGTGATAATAAGTCGTTCTATTTAACTCTACGGTTCTGTTTTGCCGTCTCAAAACAGTGGTGGAGAAACCCCCAAGCTCTATGTTGAAAGCACATTATAGGTGCGTTCTTAAAAACATTAGCAAGATAAGATAATTTAGGATGTACCTTAGGCTAATGTCACAAATCTGGGTTCTCTCAAATTCGCTCTGACTAAATTAAGGCTACATTCCACTCAGGTTTTAAAGGAGTAACAACCCAGGTTGACATGGTGGAGATGCTGGGTAACCATTTGTTCAAAACAATACATATCAGCAACATCAATGTTCTTGTAATATTTCTTTAAACTGAATTCTACAGTAAATGGCAGAGGCACATTTACTTGAAATAAAAATAGTAGGGATAGAGAACTTTTGGCCTCTATTTTTTGTGAAAATAATATAGTACTTTAACCTGTTAACATACACGGAATGTCAGTAAAATATGTTATTGATTTTGGGTCTCAGATATCAATTATTTCTAATGAACGTGTACCACCAACAGCCAAGATTATTAATAAGGAAACAAGGATAAAAGGAATAACACAAAATTTACTTATGATAGATAAGGTAACAATAATAAAATTTGCTATCGGTGGTAAAAACTTTCACCATCTCTTTCGTATAATTAACGGTTTTCCCAACAGATTATTGATAGGAAATGATTTCCTTAGCATACATAAAGCACAAATTGATTACGTTAGAAAAATTATGAGTATACAGAGGTTTGGTGGTCCACCATTAGCGTTTGTTAAGACAAAAGGGTCAGTAAAGAATTTGGCACAAGTAGAAAGTCACGATGAACCCACGAGCGTCTCAAATGAAACTGCAAACATTTTGAAAACGTGTTTAGTTCCTGCTTTTATCACGTCGCGGAAATGTTTTATTTGGCCCAAATCATCTGAAAGCATCACAATAAAGCTTAGCAACGCTTGGTCCGGAAGTAAGATGATGTTGGAACCCGATTTGGAGCTTCAAGCAAATAAAGAAATTATTTCAGCTCCAGCTTTGTTTGGGAAGAAGGATGACGTAATCCAGGTGACGAATTTTACATGTGAAAAAGTTGTTTTAAAACAAAGCAACGTCTTGGGGAGAGCACAAACCTGTATTTAAAGGAAAGATGTACAAGACCAGGGTCTGACAGAAGAAGAAATTGAAGAAATAGTAAACGCAAGGAAAGAATTTGACAAATCTCGACTAGGAATAGGAGACAAGGCCGAACCCGCAATTAAGAAACAGCTAGAAGATCTACGTTTCGAGTTCGCGGATGTGTTCGCTTCGAACAAGAAAACAATAGGGAAAATGAAAAATTACGAACGTCATATTGAATTGAAAACAAGAGTACCATTTCATAGGGCGCAATATCAAGTTCCTGCTTCTCTTCTTCCTTTAGTACAGGAACAGATAAATATTTTATTGGACCAACAGATCATTGAGAGATCTGAGAGCCTTTTTACAATCCGATGCTCTTTATTCAAACGCCTGACGGTTCTCTGAGATATTGCTTGAATTTTACAATTCTCAACAAGTTTGCTGAGTTCCATACGATATCTTTGCCATCAATAAACCAAATATTAACAACAATGAGTGGACACAAATGTTTTTCAGTCCTTGATGTTAAATTTGCGTATTTTATTATCCCAATCACACCAGAAATCAAGACCATGCACAGCTTTTAATATTCCAAGTCTGGGAAGTTTCCAATTCCGGCAACTCCCACATGGTTTTGTATCTGAAGGAGCGCTATACTCCAGAATTATGGCCATGACATTGACAAACTTACATCCAGAAAACGTTAAATTCTACATGGATGATATTTTTATGGTCAGATTCTAAAGAGCATATGGTAGACATATTGAAAGGAATTTTCGTTCGATTGTGTACTGCTGGACTCATACTTTCAGTACAAAAGTGCACATTCATACAGGAAAAAGATTTATCATTAGGACACGTTGTTTCAAATAGTGGATACCAAATTAGTGAAAAAATCATTAAGGCAATAAAATCATTCCCACCACCGAAATCTCAGAAAGAGTTACGATCTATCTTGGGTCTCACAAATTATGTGCGACGATTTTGTAAAAACTATGCGGAATTAGTGGCCCCATTAAAATACATGACAAGAAAAAAATTGTAAATTTATTTCGGATGAAGAAAAACGAAATTTTTTTGAGAAATTAGGACAACTACTTTTAGATGCCCCACTTTTAGCGCCATACATTCCGGGAAAACCTCTACGTTTATGCACAGATGCCTGTACTAAATCCATTAGAGCTGTCCTCTTACAACAACAATCGGATGGTTTTTGGTCACCTTTAGGTTACTACAGTAGATTAGGACCGGAGGAGATACGACGTCATATTGTGAAGATATAACTTTTGGCAATTTTGTCTGCTTGTAGAGCATTTAACTTCTTTTTGGCATGTAATGAATTCGAACTTTTGACGGACTATAAGAGTTCATACTTGAGATCATCTCCAAAATTATCACCAAAACTATTACGTTGGGCTTTTGAATGGAAAACTATTGTTGTATTCGTGTACACATAGCTGGGCAAATAATCCTGCCGATATTTTGAGTAGAAACACAAACATGGAAAAGACAAAAGAAGAGTTTAACCCCGAACAACTAGAGGTCCTTTTATCATTTCAACAGGGATTAGATGTTACTTGATTACAAAAAGAAGAGTGATCTCTTGGACCAATTGATGAAGCAATCGAAGACCCGGAAAAATGTTCCCCCGCATTGGAAAGAGCGAAGGTGTACGAAATCCAAGAGGACCGCTTATACAGGATCCATCGTTTTGCAAATGGGAAGAAACTTCTTTTATTCATACCATTTAGTATGAAGGATGCAGTTTTTAATCAGGCACACACTGATTCCATGGGCGGAGGTAACTTTGGATATGTACAACGCCTTATACACAACGCCTTATATGAAAGATCTACATCCCGAATTTGAAAAGTTTCTTACACGAGAAATGTAAGACATGCATAACGTGCCAGATAAATAAAAGGAAACAGGGCAAGGTAGCGTTAAACAATCAAACATATCCTCAATACGGACCTATGGAATCGATCGTCCTACATGAGATTGGCCCTCTTCCATTCCTTGGAACCTATAGATATAAGTATATATTAGTAGTGACTGATATGGTTACCCGCTATATTATTATCAAGTCAATTTCCATCGTTTGTGCCCAAAAAATTTCGCCAGTCATATACGAAGAATTAATTTTAAAGTATGGTATCCCTAAGCAAATTTTACTGGACCGTTTGTCTGCACACAAGAGAAAAATAATGGAAGTAATGTTAGAAAGGTTTGGCATAAATTTAAACTTCGCCGATAGTGGAGCCCACAATTCTATAGGGCAGGTGGAAAGAGTAAACGCAATATTGCAAGACACACTGAAGCACTATGCAGACAAAAAGGTGAACTCATCGGACGTCGTTCTCCCGACCGTAGTATTTACGTTAAATACTCACGTACACGAAGGGACAAAATTCTCTCCATTTGTTCTTCTACATGGTTATGACACAAGAATGAAGATAGATCATATGCTCGATTTACCTTGCAACCATCAAGACGCTATATAGAAAAGAAGTGTAGCCAAGAATATTTTGTTTCCAAGTCAAAAAGTTTTAATTAAGGAATTAGGACAGAAACCCGGAATGCCAGCTTGTTTTTCGAACAATTAAAAACTAACAAGCGAAATATTAGAAAAAGTAAATGATAATTCATACAAGATAAGAAATGTGAACGAGAGAAAACAAACTATAATTGATACCTTTGACATTCGAAGATTAAAATTATATAATGAAGCATGTGAAGGCTAAGTTGAAAGAAATATTGATCACCGTATGGTATTATTACAGCTTTCTTTTCCCGGGCGAGTCGGTGCGCAAGGCTGAGATATCTTCTCAGAAATATAACACCTTTTTAGACATTCAGGAAATGAAATGTCTTTCGAAGACAATATATTGCCATCGGTAATGTAATATTTCAATAAAAACAGTATTGGCTTGAAAACATCAAAATAGAAATTCATAAACAAAATAATTAAATCTAGATATCAATATTAAAAAATAGTTTTAAAAACTTGAAATTTTACGATTATTTCTATCTGCTATTTGAGGCTGTGGACTCGATGTTCGCTAAACGAATGTAGGCCGCTTATAGCAAAGGATTAGAAATAATTGCCGGCGAATGTACGAACGTACGTAAAATTTCAATGATGTCAAGACCATAGATAATTTATTAATTTGTTTGGTTTAATTTGTAATATTGTCTTGAATTTTAGGAAATCTAATTTAATCATGTTTGTTTTTAAAAAAAATATGTGCAGATAAAACACTATGTGTATATTTCAGATTGTACGCATTCTATTCTAACAACAGGAGTTTGTAATGCTATGTAATAAATTTGTTAACACTCACACTTTCTTCGGACAATGAGGACATCACCAAAAGTGACATTGTTTCGCGTCATCATGATTGAATTGAGGTTATGAGAATTTTGTTGAATAAGATCTTTTCAGATCTGAGACGCACGTGGATGAAAATCGGCCCGAGTGTTGAAACCGTATTACCGGAACGTCAGCAGTTTGAGTTGTATAAAAACCTTTTATTTTATTCAATGGGATCATTAATTCGAGAGTCAGTCTTGGATCATTCTTGGAGAGCATTCTTGGAGAGAAGTCCTCCATGGACGCATTCGTTCATTAAGACTACGAGCATTCATTCAGTCATTCAGTTATTCGTCGAGATTAAGTATCATTAGCGTTAATGTTCAGAGAATCGACAAAGAAGTATCAACGTCAAAGTACAACTGACTGTTGTCTCTGGGATAAGGACATTCAGTGCTTGGCTCGAACATCATCACCAAAAACAGGTATGTGTCACAACCAAATTCTGTGCTAATCCAATTCGTTATTCATGATTCATACACTAAACCACAATCTCTTGAGTCCTCATTACACTAACAACACTTCAAACACAAATGTTTATTAAATCTGTTAAATACACATGTTTTAAGTAGACGTTTTTGTTATCATTTTAATAGGGCTCTGGTTGCCCCTCAATCAATGCAACCAGGGGTGGACAATCCCCAAATTACCTCTCACATAATGCGAGTAAACACAGAGTTGCTTAATGCTAATTAGATCAATCTGGGGGAGCTCAGAGTGCTCTACCTAGTCAAAATTCTATTCAATTTAAGTCAAGAGCAACCCAGGTTGGCATGGCGGAGACGCTGCAAGACTCATGTCTTAATTACAATCCCATACTTCTAAACAGTTAGCCATTGGCATGGTGGAGTGTTGGAGTTCGATCCTAGTTTAAACTAACCACCATTGGCATGGTGCAGATACTTTGGGTTCAATTCCCGCAAGAATTATTAGTAGAATTAGGCATATAACCCACGAGAGCATATTGAAGAATTGCTCTGAGGCTTACAGCTTTGTTAAAAGATCCCAAAGTAGTTTAACTAATTGTTTGATACTTGACAACCCACCCACCCACACTCGATTCGTATAGCTTTAGTATAATACTGCTATCTCGAAATGTTTGAAACAGCGATAAGGTTAAAGAATAATAACAATAATAATAATGACTAATTTTTCCATTTGCTAACAGTAATTATTATGTGTGTAGTTAATAAGGTAGAAGCAACAATAAGAATCTCCTGAGTAACGTCCTAGTGATGATCATACAGTCAATATATTAAACCCGCCCGCCACCCATTTAAGAAATATTTTGTGTTAAGTACTCAGTTTGCTAGAGGAAAAATGTTATCTTGAAGAAACAATCATAGAATTCATTACCCGGTGGTAAAAGACGACGGAAAACTAGCCACGATGTTTTCGTCATCAAAATATTACTACCTAGATTTAGGGGTATTACGTAATTTTAAAAAGTATTTTCCAACTTTTAGCAATAAGGAAGAAGGAATTTTCAGAGAAAATATCTTGTCATTAAGATATAAGAAGTGGTTTATGATCCAATTCTCAAGAAGGAATTTCGATTTAGAGGAATTGATCGAACTAGGAATTTGAAAACATTTTCTGTCTACAATTTCAGGTGTTGTGTAAACGTCTTTCACATTGCGTAATGCAATATTTTTTGCACTCAAATAGACAGAACCAAACTACACCATATGTGCTATTTTTAGGGCTGGTGTAAACCAACTAAAAGTAGACACATGGCTAGAGAAATTTAGAAATAATTTCACATGTTCTCCAGCTATTGAAATAGCTAATTTAGTCGAGACTTTTGCTCCATTTGACAAAGAAGCCAAAATAATCATATCTAGTGACCAAACACATTTGGATTTAGCTGCTTTTGGCGAGCTGTTCATGCAGCGTAATGCATGGCTATACAATTGAACAGATCTAGCATATAGTACGTAAATGGTTATTATCATAGGTTAAGGGAAGTTATTTATTTAATTAAGGTACGATATTTCATATTTAGGTTAAGTATTATAGTTTTGTGCTAATAGTATTAACATTTTGGAAACATACATATAGACATAACTAATGAAGAAGCGGAATAAACATTGTGAGAGTTAAAAAAACAGAACCAAGACTAATAACTGGAAAAGAAAATCTTTAATGTCAATATTAAGAGTTGGACTGTTTGTTATTAATGTAACACAAAGTGATTATAATGAAGTAGTTTAGGGTTTGTGACCGTAGTTTTGCGACTCGATTTAGCGAGCGAGTAGGGCCGCTCGTCCTCAACGAAAGCCCCATCTGGGCCGGACTAAAAACCGACCTTTTCTTTTGAAAATCGTATTGCAAAATTCCGGAATTCAGTATATTATTGTCGATCGAATTAAAATTTAAAGTATTGGTATATTCAGCAATGAAGTCTAGAACAAGCTTTCCCTAAGATAAGTTCCCTAGGTAGGTAAGAATTCAACTTCTCAGGAAGTTAAAGAATGGCATAGGACTTCACTTCATTGAGAATTTTTTTACAAATCACATTAGTCTTCGGCGACAACATTGAAAGAGGTAGATAAATGCATCTGAAGGAATAGTAAGATTATACCCTCGTTGGATCGCTTGTAAAGCAGTGATAATTTATTTAATTGTAGAATCTTTCTTATCTAGAAAAACGATCCGTGGAATGCAAAAGGTCAAAATTATATTTTTAATGAGTTCTTAGAACTGTTAAGAAACTAATAAGCAATTGAAATATAAAAATTATTGTGAATAGTTCACAGTAAATCGAATTAGGTTCCGAAATGCAACATCGCGTTATGTAACTAAATGATCAAGACATATTTTCGACAATTCTACTTATTACCATAGATATTAAGAACAGGAAGACAAATCAATAACAACATATAGAAATATAGACATTAATAGGAAATAATTACTAAAGTTAGACAATTTTATTTTATAGTATAAGTGATAAATATATAAATTAATGAACCATAATGTCATAGAAGTAATAATAAAACATTTATATATATAGATAGACAATAAATAGTCGATTATGTCAGGCAGTCAATATATACTGTTTTAACTTGAATTTAGACTAAACAAAATTGTCTGTTGTTTAATGGCCAACAAACGCAGAAAATGTAAGCTAATATTCAGGATTTTAATATTAGCTTATTAATTTAATTTCAGGTGCATATTCTCGAACAATGACTTTAATCCTAATTACGTAGTGCGCAGATGCATGCGGGATTTCTTTTGATAATTGACTATCTAATTTGAAAATATATTCACGGTTATAGAATTAAAATTCTTATTACGACTACTTCAAATATTACCAAGATGATTATCAAATCATTCATCAATAATATCCTTGCACTAGGAGGGAAATACAGTTTAAATTAAAAAATTTTGATCATGAAATTTTGAAATGAGTAGAGAAAAATAAAATAAAATAAATAAAAGTTGAAAATTTGGAAATAGTAAAGTGTCTATGTAAATGTAATAAATAAGGAAAACAAACATTAATATAATTAACAGTTGTAAAATAATATGGTAAAATTGCAACCAAGAAAACATGCATGGTACGTTACCGAACGGCTATATAAAACTGAAAGAAATCGCGAACCGCGGAAAACGGAAAAGAAAAAGGAAGTAAATATAGTTTAAGTTATACATAAATAAGCTATAATGAATAGAGTACAAATATGAATTTCGTCAAGCTAAAATAAGTAAGAGAGTATTAACGTAAGAATGTGTCGTTATTTGGTTATGGGCTGTATGAAAAAAACGATTCCAATCAATAAGTATTCAATCAATCAATCGATGTTCAATCAATCAATCAATAATTATTGATAATTATTATCACCTATCAATCGATTAATGATTTATTATTTACTAGTATAGGCCTGATATTTATGAATATAATCTTATAGGAGATAGAAACAAGAATGTATATATTGTGGATGGATCCGATAAGTAATCAATTTTTAATATCATTTTATTGTTATTGTTGTAAAAGTTAATCTGATTCAAAATCGTAATTAGATAAAATTATGTTGTGTTTAATCAGAATCAGAAAAAGTAAACATTGTCATGCTGTAAGTAATTACGCATGATGTTTGTTATTGTTTATATGTCGTCTAGACATAATGTGTAAATAATGATGAAAAGACAGAATTAAGAAAAGAGCGTGGAAACTATATGTTGTTATAAAATATTTTGTGTACTCAGCTTTGTTCACAAATACACATTTCGGGTATGACATAATAGGCAGTTTAGCAGAAATGAATTGTCTGAGAATTTTGGACATGGCACAACAATGGAGAAATGAAAGTTTCTAACAGCTGTGACATTTTGACGTCATTCCAAAGTTGAGGGGACACATTCCATCGTCTGGAAGATGGAATAAAAAGCTATTCTTTGTTGGATTGTGAGGGAAGTGAGGAGAGAGCTATTGAAGCGCGAACATCCTAAGAAGCTGAACGAGGTTCCAAGAGACCTCGGTCGCAGGTTCGAGACCAGACGACATCCAGTTGTCGGGTGACAGCTGGATACCAGACATCGAGTTCGAGGTCAATCATCGCCCATGGTTCCAACAGCAGACTTAACAGGTATGTCATCGGCTGTGTTGTGGCCTATGTTAAATTCTCAGAAGTTCATAGGTTCTGCGACTGAGAGTGTCATGTTATATCCAAAAGCATAAACATCACACAGTACACTTTAAATTACTTAATCAGAATATAGTTGTTATTTAAAGATAATTGATTTCACTCATTTGTTATTAACCTCTCGCTAAATTATGGTTTATTCCTGTCCATTCCGGATAGTGGACAGAAGCGGCCTTACTGCATCATTATTAAGCACATTCATCCTCATTAATTCAGGCACAGATGCAGTTCGGTTGTCATGGTGGAGTGCTGGTGTTCGATTCCAGTATTTGGCCCCAGAAGTTTGCCTGTCATGGTTTGAGATGCTGGTTTTAAGGTCCTAGTACATTACTCTTATTTAAATATGTCCCACCATCCGACCCGCACTTGTGTCATGGAGGTTGTCATGATGTAGATGCTGGTGTTCGATTCCAGTAAACAGCCCCTGAGACTAGGTTCTCATGGTGTCGATTGCTGGTTTTAAGATCCTAGTAGATCCTAGTAAGTTCCCAGTAAGGTCATAAATTAGTCTCATGTTGGAGACAGTATATCACATTTGTGATATTGGTGGAGATCCCCGAATGGAAATTTAAACATTAGAGTGAAAATTTAATAAGAAATAATCCCGCCCACCCACCCTCTAGAATAGTAAGAAAAATGTTCTCATTATTGAATAACAACAGGATTCATTATCCTGTGTTAAAAGGAAATGAAAAGCCCGCGACGTTGTTTACCAACACGAGGTTTTATTTATTAGACCAAGGGGTACTGCGACATTTCGTCGAGTACATTCCTACGTTTAGAAGTATTGCGGAAAAGAAAATAACAGAAAACATAGTTGACAAAGTCTATACTAATTATTATGTCATGGAATTCACAGAAAAGAATTTTAGTATGGAAGATTTAGTAGAGCTTGGGATGAGGCGTCACGTGCTCGCCACAATTTCGAAATATCAGAGACGTGTAGTGCGTTGCATGGGGCAACGTTGTTCGTTATTAAAACGGAAGGTTATAGGTATAAAATATGTGCAATTTTTAAGGGTTGCAAACACCAGATTATGGTGAACCAGTGGTTGGAAATGTTTAGATCCAGATTTGAATGTTCACAAGCAATTAGAATTGCAGAAGTAATTCCAACTATGGCAAAGTATGAAAAAGAAGCCAAATTTATCATATCAAATGATAAAACGGCATTAGATGTAGCAGCATTTGCCGAGCTATTTATACAAAGAAATGTTAAGCTATTTCAATAAAGTGAATTAGTAGTTATGTAAAGTAGATGTACATAGTTAGGATTAGTGATATTAGTAGTCATATATATTATTATTTAATATTTTGGGAATTTTCGGTTATTATTATTATAGGTAAATATAGTTAGAAATACAGTAAGATTTAAGTTAGACATAAGTTAATATTAGTATTGATATGGGTATTAGGTTATTATAGAGTTAAGTAAGGTAGAACAAAATAGAATTAAGCAGGCTAGAAGAAAATAGGATTAAGACATATAGTTAAATATAGGTAATAAATAATGCTAAAGATTATAAATAATGAGATAAATTAATGAATAAATAAAGATAATGATTTAAACGATAAAGAGATTAGGGGAACATAAAGAATATAAGGAAGTAATTATTTTAATGGAGAATAAATAAGTAATATTAAAGTAATGAAGAACTATGAGATTAGTTAATCTATCGATAAAAAGAAATATAGGAGGTTATAAGATCTAGAATTTAAGAGGCAAAGTTTAGATGAAAAAAAAGAATAGATGATAATAACTGGTGAATAATGATGTTAGTTGTATTAAAATAGAAGAAAAACAGAAATGAATTAGGCAAAATTTTCTTAGAGGAAAATACTAGGTAGACCGGAAGTCACATTCTCGTTGAGTTCAAAGTGGGAGTGACCAAAACGTCGATGAGAATAATTTTTGTAGAGATTCACATAAGTCTTCGATGGTAAAGCAAGAAGAGACACAGATACAGAGAGAAATAGATGCCTCGTTTACCATTTGTAAAGCGGTGACAATTTTTTTTAGTGAGTCTAGTTTATCTAGAATATTCCGAAGAGTACTAAATTAAAAGTTCAAAATTTCGTTTTAAGTTAGGAATAAGTACATAGTAAGAGGAAAGGCATGAAATATCATGAATAGTAATGTAAAGTAATTTTAGAATAATAATAATAGAAAAGAGGTTGGCAAGTCTAGTTGTAACTAGGTTTGGTTCCAGGCCTAGAGGTAGTAGTAAAATAAGCAACATGTCATTTACACTTATTATCATTAGGATGAAGAGGAAAGAAGGAAAGTAAGATTTGGAGAGAATGAGAAATAGTGAAATAGACGAATAGAGAGATAAACTATGATAGCAGAAAGATAGAAAGTATAGTGACAATTTAGAAATAATAATGGATATGACGTAAAAACATACTTGAGTTAGACAAATAATATACATATATAGAGAAATGTGAATATTGAGAAGATTATAGATGAATAATATGAGATATATGAGATATATGAGAATATGAGATATTATATAGAAATAAATGAAGTATATAGAGATAAATAGATAAGCGCTAAGAAGTAATAATAATAAAGAAATATATTATAGAATATAGTACGTAAGAAGAAATAAGTTTTTGGAAGAAAAAGATACAGCTATGACTGATCAAGAGTTACCCTTAACAAAGATAGAGAAATAATTAGAGACGATAAAGAAATATCTGCGTTTATATACGAGATTAGAGAAATCGTTTCAAAGATGAGGCCTATGGCATTTAATTTAATTTAATTTAAAATAATATAGTGTGCGTACGTAAAGTTAAGTACTTCAAGTAATATTTATAGATTTATGACGAGAAAAATACATGGATATAGACGATGGCGAAAATAATTGGTTGTTGACTAGCTACCAACAACGAAGATAAGCCGATACACTGATAGAGAGTAAGAATACCGAATTTTAGGATTAGTTAAAATTTAATTATCTGCAGGTCAGGTAATGTAAAGTTTACACCGAATATTGACGAACAAGTATAGTTAAGTGATATTTTGACTATAGTACGTAATCCTATAACGATTTTTGAAAAAAAGAGAACATTTGAGAGTGTGAAGGAGAATAATATTTTTGAAAAAAAATAAAGAGAACAGAAATAAATAAAGAAAAGTAATATAATGTAATTTTAATAGATAGATTTTTTTTTTCTAAAAAGGTAACTAGAAACAAATCTTATTTGGAGATGGATGGCGAGGTGGACCGCCATTAAACATCCAAAGTCCGTGTTCGAATTCTAAGGAAATGTGGAATTCCATCAATCAAAACCCCGAATCTGTAAACAGGTTTTGGTTTTAGTTATCACTAGTCAGGGAAATTAAATAAATTGTGAATTAAATAAATAATGTAGTTTAAATAACATAACGAGAATAATAATAATAATAATAATAATAATAATAATAATAATAATAATAATTTAAATGTTAATGTAATTAGTTGTACTTACCAAATAGTAATCTAGACGTAATTCATGAAGTAGCAGGTCATTAAAGATATTGAAAATACACTACACGAAAACACATAACACCAATAACCTAAGAAATATGATATTCTCAGATTGTAGTACGGATAATAGATGAGTTTTATCATAGGTCAAGGAGTGGATCGATGACAGATCAATTGTTCGAAAATTGATCGAAATTTCGGATATTGTTCACAACTTGTAAAATGAATGGAAAGAACGGATTGCAGACTGACGTGGTTGAAGTAAAAACTAGGCCACGTAGCTGATGGTCAAGGTTGGCAAAAAGGAAAAAGAAAAACACTGAACCAGCAGTGAGTTGAAGTGAAGCAAGTGTAGCCAATTCCACAAGAACAGATTGTGGGAGTTGGTGTAGTTTTTGGCAAAGTGAAATTTTTGTTTTTGGTTTTTGTAGTGATGATTGAGTGAAAGAAAATCATAAGAAGTGTGCAGTAAAAATATTAGTGTTTTCGCATATTGAGTTACAGTTTTAGTAGTGAAAAAAGGAAAATAGATCTGGTAAGATTATATTCTTGATGAGCAAGGAAAAACATTATAGTTGGAAAGTATGATAAAGAAGTATGCATGGACATCCGGTAAGGAAATACCATCCTTTGGAGATACGAAACAAATTGCTAGTTGAAATAAACATATATATAACATTAGTTGTGTGAGTTGAGCTTCAAGAAGTTTAAGGTTTCGATAACAGATGGCGCAAGAATGCGTTCTAGGAACTATTTGGATAGAATGAACACTTTAAAGAAAAAAATACGTAAATAAACAAAGATATTGAATAAATGAATTAAAGATGAATATTGTGATTAAATAGAGGAAGATTTTTGTTTTTAAGATAAATAGTACAAAGAAGTATTATTTATATGTTAAAAATGATTAATTGCAGTTGCTGAAAGAGATATATTATGTTAATAAAATAATTATTGTTTTAAATTAAATAAATAAAAGCCGATCTACATGGAGATCTAATCGGTATCGATGCTACCTTAGTTTTGAAGAGGGGGCATGTGGATGGATCCGATAAGTGATCAATTTTTAATATCATTTTATTGTTATTGTTGTAAAAGTTAATCTGATTCAAAATCGTAATAAGATAAAATTATGTTGTGTTTAATCAGAATCAAAAAAAGTAAACATTTTCATGCTGTAAGTAATTACTCATGATGTTTGTTATTGTTTATATGTCGTCTAGACATAATGTGTAAATAATGATGAAAAGACAGAATTTAAGAAAAGAGCGTGTAAGCTCTATGTTGTTATAAAATATTTTGTGTACTCAGCTTTGTTCACAAATACACATTTCGGGTATGACATAATAGGCAGTTTAGCAGAAATGAATTGTCTGAGAATCTTGGACATGGCACAACAATGGAGAAATGAAAGTTTCTAACAGCTGTGACATTTTGACGTCATTCCAAAGTTGAGGGGACACATTCCATCGTCTGGAAGATGGAATAAAAAGCTATTCTTTGTTGGATTGTGAGGGAAGTGAGGAGAGAGCTATTGAAGCGCGAACATCCTAAGAAGCTGAACGAGGTTCCAAGAGACCTCGGTCGCAGGTTCGAGACCAGACGACATCCAGTTGTCGGGTGACAGCTGGATACCAGACATCGAGTTCGAGGTCAATCATCGCCCATGGTTCCAACAGCAGACTTAACAGGTATGTCATCGGCTGTGTTGTGGCCTATGTTAAATTCTCAGAAGTTCATAGGTTCTGCGACTGAGAGTGTCATGTTATATCCAAAAGCATAAACAGCACACAGTACACTTTAAATTACTTAATCAGAATATAGTTGTTATTTAAAGATAATTGATTTCACTCATTTGTTATTAACCTCTCGCTAAATTATGGTTTATTCCTGTCCATTCCGGATAGTGGACAGAAGCGGCCGAACTGCATTTAATTAAGCATTTTCATCCCCATTAATTTAGGCACAGATGCAGTTAGGTTGTCAATATTTACTAGATGTTTACGATACCATATTTTGTACTACTAATGGCAGTTACTATTTATTTACTATTATATTATATTAGTATTGAATGATAAATATTGACTATTTTGTGCAACATAATGAATAAATATGAAATATGAATGAAAAAAGAAGAAAAAATTACGTAGACAATAGATGAAGTATTAGCCTATCAGAAGTAACTACGTTAAAGTCAGTAATCAAAATAGATATTATTCTAATAAATCAATTTTGAGGTTGATTCAGTATATAATATCGAAACAGAAGCTACATTTAAATTAGCTCGGTTCATGATCTCGTCAGACGCGAGATTCAGTCGCTAATAAAAGCCAGATTTAGATGTGTGAATATGTAAATAAATATTATTAAGTATTAAGTATTTAAAATTTAACAATGTATAATATTATACTTAGGGATATAACAAGCCTGACGTAACATATGTTGTCTTTATTACAGAAAAAATGGAAAAATTAGTAATTATTTTATTATTAGCAATAGCAGTAACCTCCGTGCTAGGCATTATGTTAATAGCACTGGGAATGTATATTTGTAAGAAAGCAACTAAAAAAGCGAAGAAGGTAATTTCCTGTGAGACGTCTATTCCTCAGGTATTCATAATAGATTCACCACAAAGCAAAGAGCGAAATAGTATAAGCTCTACAACACAGAAGAATGATGACGACATTATTTCATTTAAGAATTTTTTTCACATTGACACTGAACACTGTGACATTGAAATGGGATCTACTTCATTCACAAACACAAATAAGGGGGAACATTCAGACACTCATGCAACTATGCACAATGAGGTACACTAATGGACGATACAGCCATTTTGTACGAACAAAAGAATCTCTCAACACCACTTCCATCTTTACATTCGTTTCCACCTCCCCCTCTCCTCTTACTCAAGCAAAACTCGACGCACTACACTTTTTACACAAAATTAATTAAGAAAATACACAAAACTACACAAAAAGCACAGAAGTGACACACGACAAAGGTATTATTAGCACAGCACAAGCGACGAAAATGAGCCAGAACGCCGTTCCCGAGCAAATTTTCACGCCCGAACTGGACTTAGTGGAGAAGAATGTTGCCAGAAACAGTCAAAAATATGCTAGATTCCATAAAAATGTGATTCAACGTGACCTTCTCCAGTTACAACACGATAGTGGCATAGTCCCATGTAATATTCGCTTAATTTATCCCAGTTTTTCTACGAAAAACGCTAAAGATCAGACTTTCGTCTAGCATGGAGTCTTTAACGGAAGAAGCCACATGACTAAGTGACGCCCACCAATTATTTCATCATCCAGCGTGACCGGATGTAAATTAGTGTTGCAAAGTATGATAGGAGATAATGTTAGTATAGGGGAGCCATGAGTGAAAATAGTGTTTTCAGACACCCTGTATATCTTATCACATTCATTATAGTGCTTAACTATATCTGCTATATTTTGTTTATGTGTAGTGTACCCAATTTCGTCAAAAATAGAACAAGAGGGAAATGTGAAATTTTATTTCCCACTGTTTTCATCAGTGTCTAAACATAGTGAAAACACAAATGAGTTTTCTACTCTGAAGTGAGATATCGCATGGGATCCCTTAGTCAGCAGTAACTCAGTCAGACCACATAGGTACAAAGGGCAGACCACACCTTTGTTATCAGCACATTTGTCGGATCTCTTTTTCTATATTGCACTTGTTTTCTCTTTCATAAGCAAGGAGAAGAATAACTGAGATATATACATCTTTTTGTCTCTCTTGCATTAAACTGCTTTCCTCTTTCTCTTTTAAGAGGTAGAATTAACAGCAACCATAGTGATAAGTGTGAGTTATTATTCAACGGACATACTACTAATATCCAAAACATACTAAAATCCAAAAGATGGCTGAAGCTTATTCTTTAAAAGACTTGGCTCTAAACCAAATGAGAGAGCCTCTGACAGAAAGATGTTTCAATGAATTTAAGAAATTGTTTATTTTCAATATATTATATGTTATGTTAATGTCTATTAAATTCTATGTATTTCTTATTGGTTCACAATCTTTCCACGCAGATACCCAGGAGTACTGCAAGAATTATGTAAATATAGTAGCAACAATATTTTCAGAAATCAAGAAATGATTTAAGCATTGATAATTTTATTGTGCGTTGTAAATTTTATACAGTAAAATCTCAATATTCACACACTTTGATAAATTTTGACATAATTTTGAGGTTATGGTTATTATATTACACAATATTGTAATTTAGTAAATTATTATCAATTTTATATTTATTAGTACTGTTTTATAGATATTTTAATGATTTGATGTTTCACATACGTCTCTTGGCGTCCACTTGCGATGGCAAGCTGGAGTCTTGTCGGCGGAAGTGTCAAGACCATAGATAATTTATTAAATTGTTTGGTTTAATTTGTAATATTGTCTTGAATTTTAGGAAACCTAATTTAATCTTGTTTGTTTTTTTAAAAAAAAATATATGTGCAGAGAAAACACTATGTGTATATTTCAGATTGTACGCATTCTATTCTAACAACAAGAGTTTGTAATGCTATGTAATAAATTTGTTAACACTCACACCTTCTTCGGACAATGAGGACATCAGCAAAAGTGACATTGTTTCGTGTCATCGTGATTGAATTAAGGTTATGAGAATTTGGTTGAATAAGATCTTTTCAGATCTGAGACGCACGTGGATGAAAATCGGCCCGAGTGTTGAAACCGTATTACCGGAACGTCAGCAGTTTGAGTTGTATAAAAACCTTTTATTTTATTCAATGGGATCATTAATTCGAGAGTCAGTCTTGGATCATTCTTGGAGAGCATTCTTGGAGAGAAGTCCTCCATGGACGCATTCGTTCATTAAGACGACGAGCATTCATTCAGTCATTCAGTTATTCGTCGAGATTAAGTATCATTAGCGTTATTGTTCAGAGAATCGACAAAGAAGTATCAACGTCAAAGTACAACTGACTGTTGTCTCTGGGATAAGGACATTCAGTGCTTGGCTCGAACATCATCACCAAAAACAGGTATGTGTCACAACCAAATTCTGTGCTAATCCAATTCGTTATTCATGATTCATACACTAAACCACAATCTCTTGAGTCCTCATTACACTAACAACACTTCAAACACAAATGTTTATTAAGTCTGTTAAATACACATGTTTTAAGTAGACGTTTTTGTTATCATTTTAATAGGGCTCTAGTTGGCCCTCAATCAATGCAACCAGTGGTGGACAATCCCCAAATTACCTCTCACATAATGCGAGTAAACACAGAGTTGCTTAATGCTAATTAGATCAATCTGGGGGAGCTCAGAGTGCTCTACCTAGTCAAAATTCTATTCAATTTAAGTCAAGAGCAACCCAGGTTGGCATGGCGGAGATGCTGCAAGACTCATGTCTTAATTACAATCCCATACTTCTAAACAGTTAACCATTGGCATGGTGGAATGCTGGAGTTCGATCCTAGTTTAAACTAACCACCATTGGCATGGTGCAGATACTTTGGGTTCAATTCCCGCAAGAATTATGAGTAGAATTAGGCGTATAACCTACAAGAGCATGGTGTAGAATTGCTCTGAGGCTTACAGCTTTGTTAAAATATCCCAAAGTAGTTCAATTAATTGTTTGATACTTGCTAACCCACCCACCCACCCTCGATTCGTATAATTTTAGTATAATGCTCCTATGCGAAATGTTTGAAACAGCGATAAGATTAAAGAATAATAATGACTAATTTTTCCATTTGGTAACAGTAATTATTATGTGTGTAGTTAATAAGGTAGAAGCAACAATAAGAATCTCCTGAGTAACGTCTTAGTGACGATCATACAGTCAATATATTAAACCCGCCCGCCACCCATTTAAGAAATATTTTGTGTTAAGTACTCAGTTTGCTAGAGGAAAAATGTTATCTTGAAGAAACAATCGTAGAATTCATTACCCGGTGGTAAAAGACGACGGAAAACTAGTTTTCGTCATCAAATATTACTAAATAGATTTAGGGGTATTACGTAATTTCAAAGAGTATTGTCCAACTTTTAGCAATAAGGAAGAAGGAATTTTCAGAGAAAATATCTTGTCATTAAGATATAAGAAGTGGTTTATGATCCAATTCTCTAGAAGGAATTTCGATTTAGAGGAATTGATCGAACTAGGATTTAGAAGACATTTTCTGTCTACAATTTCAGGAGTTGTGGACACGTCTTTCACATTGCGTAATGCAACATTTTTTGCACTCAAATCGACAGAACCAAACTACACCATATGTGCTATTTTTAGGGCTGGTGTAAACCAACTAAAAGTAGACACATCGAGGATGTGGACTCGATGTTCGCTAGACGAATGTAGGCCGCTTATAGCAAAGGATTAGAAATAATTGTTGGCGAATGTATGAACGTACGTAAAATTTCAATGGGATAATATAGAATTCATGGTTGAATTTGAGTTTATAGCAACTATTTTAAAGCATATTTAAGAAAACGTCTTAATCACACACACACTCTCTCTCTCACACACACACACACACACACACACACACACACATATATATATATATATATATATATATATATATATATATATATATATATATATATATATATATATATATTGTGGCATAGCACATATTATAGGATTAATTTTCATGTATGCTTTGGGATATTCACTTTATTAAAGATTTTATTTTTTGTTTTGGTGAAGGATTAAAAACAAGGAAATAATTAATGTTAATATAAGTAATCTCACGAACGTAATTCTTAGTAAATTTACATGATTGTATTGTCAGCTTTTTAAAAACATCGTAGCACATTGTTTTCTGTCTGAGAATTCAGGAACTTAATTCTGCAAATGTGTAAACGAGAACAATTGACAGAATTTGCGATGTTGCATTTGTAAAATTATTGTGAACAAGAAAACACATTCACGGGTATGTAGAAATTGTCGAGAATCATGAGACAAGAGGATTCCAAGTGTTGCCAGTTGTTGATCGCTATGAGGAAGCGACCTCGTTTTCCTCAAGAAAGGAGCACGCACGTGTCTGACGTCATTCGCCACAGTCGAATTCCTTGGTACGGAAGTTCAAACAAAAACGGAGGTACGAGAGGTCTCGAGACAGAAGTGCGACGGAAGGACAGGGGTCACAATTCTACTACGTTTTAGCTAACTAACGTTTGAGTTATCCATTGAGTACATTGGATGTGGAGCTCAATGACATCATCATCGTCGATGACTGCAGCGGAGTGTCTTACCCATTGAGGCACAAACCACGACAGAGATATCAACCCAGGCGATATCTTCCATCCTTAGACCCGTCACGGAGTAGACCATCAAGACCACCAGCTGAATTTGAATCCAGAGGTATGTGTAACCTTAATGACAGTAATCAACAGCTCAATGCTTGGTTTGCGTTGCTCGATCTGGCGATCATTCTAAATACCCGAAACTAAACATCACATTTTACATTTCGACACTAATTATGAGAAATACAAACCTCTATTATTAATTTCATATCGGAGTTGTAATTTTATTATAAATAGTATGCGACAGCACGGGATGTCATGCTGGAGATGCTATTGGTTCGTTCCCGGTCTATTATTAGTTTTGTTTGTAAGTCGTGTAAGCAATGAATATAATTCCCACTCTCTCACCCTCACCGAGGTCATGGTGAAGTATGCTTTGGGTTTTAATAGTATAATGCAGTGTCATGGTAGAGAAATACTTACAGTAGTAGGCCCCCCCGTATATTGAGCCGAGTCAGCAAAAATTTTGTGACGTCATAGGTCAAAGGTCAATGGCCTTAGCCCGGGGTCAATGACCTAGGGGTACATAGGACCACCCCCTCTAAATTTTGGCAGGGGTACCATGGCCCACCCCCTAAATTTTGGCAGGGGTACATAGGACCACCCCCCTTAAATTTTGGAAATTGCCAAATCTAAAAAATTGTTGTGGTAGCCTAGGACCATAGTATGTACCTCTATCAGTATTGGGTGTCTATGTCGTTTCCTTTCATGGGTAAAAAATTGCCAAAAATTCAAATTTCGGGGGTTTTTGACCTAATTTATCCCCTTTGATGAGGTATTATTACCCTATATAGTTATATGGGCGTATACAGGGGTCCATTCCCTTTCATAACATATGGGTATATTAATGCACCCCTTGAAAAATTTGGGAGGGGTATCATGGCCCACCCCTTAAATTTTGAAAATTGCCAAATCTAAAAATTGTGTGTGGTAGCCTAGGACCATAGTATGTACCTCTATCAGTATTGGGTGTCTATGTCGTTCCCTTTTATGGGTAAAAAATTGCCAAAAAGTCAAATTTCGGGGGTTTTTGACCTAATTTATCCCCTTGGATGAGGTGTTATTACCTTATATAGTTATATGGTCGTATACAGGGGTCCATTACCTTTCATAAGACATGGGTATATTAATGCACCCATTGAAAAATTTGGGAGGGTTACCTTGGCCCACCCCTTAAATTTTGGAAATTGCCCAATTTAAACATTTGGTATTATAGTATAGGACCCTAATATGTATTATGATAAATTTGGATGGTCCACCTGGCCCACCCCTTAAATTTTGGAAATTGCCCAATTTAAACATTTGGTATAATAGTATAGGAACCTAATACATATTACTGTTACTTCGTTCCCTTTCAACGTGGGAGACCAGGGTTCGATTCCCGGAAGGAGCTCATGCGGTTCGGATTGTTATTCCTTTGATGAGATGGACTAACACTGGTGCAAATGAAATCTTTAGTTTACGTCCCACGATTAGGCTAAAGGAGACGGTGACTATGAGAAAGGAATGAAAGTGTGGGAGGAAACTGGAGCATAATGTTGCTTACCACAAAATTACTTCGAACCAGGGACCTCATACAGCAGAGGTGAACGCTCTACCACTGAGCCACCACCTTCCTTACTGGTGCGAATGAAGTAGAGGTATTTGGTTTGAGGTAATGTGATTGTTTGACGTCGGGGTGACCCTATTTCACTTTTGGGACCCCCACATGGACCATAATGAATGAGTTAGAGATGCTTTGGCCGGGATTGCATTACCTATTGAAATTTTTGCTTATGTTTACTCAGGGGGGCAGGGATCACTCAGGACACATAAGATCACCTTGATCCACGTGACGAGGGGGCCTCGTTCCATTTGATGAGTATAAAAATATCAATTTCGGAAGGTTTTTTTAACTTATCCTATTATTTTTCACGAGACATTTTCGTTATATAATAGAGTACAATGGTTTACTTTTTGGGAGTTATCGTTCCCTTTGGAGCTTATTACGTTATATGGAGACGTATTTAAATTATTTCCTTAAATTTAATAAGTACTTTGTGATCCATTTTGTTCCGCTTCAGGGGTGAACCTTGCAATCGTCCCGAGTTCGATTCTTGGAAATGTTGAATTTAATGTCCCCACCGATGATAAGAAATGAGAAAACATCATAAACTTACTTGCTTGCGGATTGAAACAGAGATCTCACACATCA
This sequence comes from Thermobia domestica, assembly GCF_964235325.1. NCBI lineage: Eukaryota > Metazoa > Arthropoda > Insecta > Zygentoma > Lepismatidae > Thermobia > Thermobia domestica. The sequence continues at coordinate 97,902,929 of NC_137470.1, forward strand.
GAAATAAGAGCTGAGTCACCATGGCCCATTGAGAAGTTCAGTTTGTTGATTACTATGTCATGGTCCCGAGTTCGATTTTTTTGTGTTAGTTTAAGAAATGTTGAGTTTAACGTCCCCTTGAAACGATGATGAAAAATGATAGGAGGAAACATGAACTTACTTCGTTGTGGATTGAAGCAGGAACCTCACTCGTTAGAGACAAGCGCTGAGCCACCGTGTCCCATTTGGTGTGAACAATTTTACCTATGAAAAGAAACATGGACATGTTATGTTACATTAAACATTTTTTCTGCTCGTTGTTACGCATACGAATTGTTGTGAACTTGCAGAATCTACTTTTACGAAGAGTATAATGTCAGTTCGTTTATTGAATATCTCTAAGAGGTGTAAAGGAGGAACGATTTCGGGTCTGGTTAATAACATTAATTTATATCGTTTTTGTTCGCAGATTAAATAAAAATGATGAAAAAAAAAGCTTCTTCGTGCATTGGCTTATAATCATATGTTTAGAAGCAAACGTCAGATATATTGTGTTACATGTGCTTACGTATTCGTTGTCAGTATCATTGCATATTGAACATATACAGTATTTAATTGCCAATGGTTTACTTTGAAAGGATATATTTATTTTGAGATGAATAAAAGGGATGGGATGATGTGATTTTGGACTTAATTAGTATCTTTTCGTTTCCGTTCATGGATTAAATAAAAAGATGACTCTTTGCTTAAATCTGATTAGTTCATTGTTCGAGCGATTTTTAAACGCTCTGCGTTTGTTGATCAGTAAGCGCTTCATTGATGAAAACAATGTTGCCAGATTTTGAAAATCTAAACTGCTCCGATTCTTTTTCGAAACGGTTCCGCTGAGTGCAAGAATTTTCAAAACTAAAAAATTTTGAAAACTAAAAATTTTCAAACTAAAAAATTTAAACTTTTCTAAACGAAAAAAATTTTTTTGGAACTAAAATTTTCAAAAGATTTGAAACGAAAAATTTTTTTCAAACTAAATATTTCAAAAACAATTCAAACTAAAGTTTTAAACTTTCAAACTAGAAAGAAAATTTAATCAAAGAAAATTAATCAAATTTTGGAAAGTTAAACTAAACTTTTTTCGAATTAAACTTATAAACTTGAAAATGTTCAAACTCAAGATTTCAAACCGAATTTTTTGAAAACAAACTTTTCAATTTGAAAAAAAAATCTTATAAAGTATATTATATTCTCATAGAACATAATAAAATAACTTTTTTTTATTTCGAATGTTATGTTAAAAGTAAATAAATAAAAATTTTAATTAGGATACTTACTTATTTTCTAATTTCGTTTTCAAACTTTTTGAACATATAACATTTTCGATGACAAAATACACAATGTTTTGTTGGATACAGAAGATGGAATGTTTTATAATGGTCACTAGTGTAATAGTAATGACCGTTGTTTCCAATTAAAATTCTTTCAGGACCTCGTTTTTTTTTTTTAATTTCCTATCAAAACTGTGATATACAATTGTTTTTCCTTGTGCACACTTTGGTATTAATTGTTCGAAGTTAAAAAAACGATGCTTCTTAAATTTTTTCACTCTTACGTTTTCACTAGCTTTTGCGATTAAAACACATGTATCATACACATGGCACGACATATTGTAAATGAAATTACACTAAAAGATAAGTTAATTAAAATTAATTTTACCTAATATCCGGTGTCGTATGTTAAATTTAGATGAAACAACAAATAGCTGATTATTCGACTATCATGCTAATTTCAGGCATTCTTGAAATTTTATCATTAAAGGTAAGAAAATAAGATGACATGTTCACTGCTTATGATTAATTTGCTTTCTATAATCATGTAATTGGATCCTGTATTTCCTTTGTATTAATTTAATAAACTGTGTATTGAGCAGATCTAAATGCTGATTATCGTTGAAATTTTATATAAAACATCCTTTTGAAGTTTCAAGCTATGTGTTGAATAATGAGTATCGTATAAGCTTCTTATATGTTAATGCTGATTTATACTTTTACGAAATTAAAGTTTCGTTTAACAGTAACACTCAAATATTAGATTAAGAAATATTTGCCAATATTTCATTTTAATGCATACATTTCGTACAAATTAGCATATTTTAGTAAATAGCTCATAATTAAAGAATTCATTATCTGTCCTAACAAAATATGTGCTTACAACCAATTTATGTGTAAATCAACATTATTGTAATTATGACAAATTAAAATATGTGAATGCTATGCTTAAAAAATCCTTAATAAACGAAAACGAAATTTTCATTAATGATTACCTATAAACATGAGTTACTTTGTTAAGAAGTTAGCATATTTATTGATTTAATCATATAAAAGGAATTTCTTATTGTACTGACAAACAAATTTCAATATTTTTATCTGATATAGTGATGACATAAATAATAGTCACTTACATTATCCATATCAAAGTTCAGTTGTGAGGAAATAAACTTAATGCGTCAGTAATATATTTGTCAAGTTTACGATTTATTGATTAAGAATGATGTCATACATTGTGAAATTAAGTTTATCCAATTCATTAAGTAAATGAATATGCCTATGATTTAATATAAATACTTACTTCAAACAACTTTAAAGCATTACAAAAGCATCATCATCAACAGCTACATCAATAACCATACATACAAGTATCAAAATGGCTTCATGTTTACAGTTTTTAAATAGCAAGAATACATTAAAATTTACGAAAATTGGTGATCTGGAGACACACATACCATATATGATTTTGTATGCTGAAAAGATAAAAACAAAGTTTGGAGAACGTTTCTTACTACACATGGAAAGAAATGTAAACATCATTTTACCTAAACGATTCTTCCCAGAAGATACGTCGCAGCAAGAAGAGTTATTAAAGTTTTTTAACACTAGTGATGTGACATTATATTACGAAGGCCTCGTTAATGGCACTCATAGACTAAATTTTAAGCAACATCCATCTGCTTCAAGAAATTAGCACAAACTGTAAAGAAAACTCATAATGTACAAGTGAATGAAATTAAGTGTCTTAAATATAGTGTAATGTATTATAATACAGTGTACTGTGTTAGTGCTTTCTAAATCTTCGTAATTGAGTTCGTTTATGTAATGAACCCGTTGGCCAGCCATAGCCTGATTTCACATCGTAGCTCATGAAAGCAATCTTGTTGTAGTTGTGTAGCCGTGACCATTTTTTCTGGACATATAGCCTGTACGATCACCATAAATGAAATACTACTTAGTTTAGCGACCATTAAGATGTGATTTAATAAATATTAGCCACATTAACACTTGAACTTGTATGAAACGAATAACAGCTTACTGATCAAAGCACAGAACGAAAAAATGCTAAGATGGACAGAATTTCATTCATGTGACGTCAAGCACGGAAGTATTTCCTTACCTCTCACTCCTCTCACTTGAAGGTCAAGGTGCTAATCAGCATTTTCCAGGTTGAATGCATTACAATAAAAAAAAATCTTTCCTTAACCCCATTTGAGATTTCAGTGGCTAAGTCCAGGTTCGATTTTTTTCGTTATTATTACGGGTTTAAGTACACAACCCACAGAAGTACGGATTCAAGTCTTATACAGCCTAAGGACATAAACGCTTTCCATCTTATACGTAAAATAGAAACAAATATTTGGTGTTTATAGCTACATTTATGATGATTCGAATTTCACTTTGAACTGTAGGTCCACGTCCTATACACCCTCGATATTGTTAAGTCAACATAAAACATTTATGGTTGTTCAGATTTTATCGTTCACGTCTTATGCAGTCTAGGAACACAAGATTTACGTCCTCGGTACTGTCAAGAGAACAAAAAAAAAAAAAAACACTCGTGGTAATTCAGAGAAATGAAATTAAATCTTTGAGTTTTACGTCTTACAGTTATGTTAACTAGGCTAAAGAAGACGATGATGATGAGAAATAAATGTAATGATGGATTAAATATAGTGGGGAGAACCCTGAGAAAACTCACGCACACGGCTTTTTGTTCACTACAAAGCAACTTGGCGTTAGCTAAGATCGAACCAGCGACCTTACACACCTCTGTCATTGAGTTATCACGACGTAAAAACAGATAATGACACACTTAACATGAAACAAGCAAGGTCACTGAGTTGAGGAAGATCATTTTGCAGGCCTCAGCTTTTTCTCGAGGAGTAAATACCACAACAATAATTTAAAAAACCATTCATGAAAAAGACTGTTGTTTAGACTAACATCATGCACACACACACACACACACACACACACACGTACAGACCATTCATTGATATGAATCAAGCAAAAAAGTCGATCAGCTGAAAGGATTAGTTACAAGTTTCAGTATATCCTTTAAGTTATTTCTGATTACTGTTCAACATTAGGTCATTGTTGTGTAGAGAGAATCAAGTTTATAACTTCGTAATAGAAATAAACATTAACATTTAAAGTAAATCGTGATTTATTTATAAATAAACTGTATATTTTATAAATGAAACAAATAAAGGTACCCACTTAAAATTCAGAAAACACCCAGATTTAGAAAGCACTAACACAGTACACTGTATTATAATACATTACACTATATTTAAGACACTTAATTTCATTCACTTGTACATTATGAGTTTTCTTTACAGTTTGTGCTAATTTCTTGAAGCAGATGGATGTTGCTTAAAATTTAGTCTATGAGTGCCATTAACGAGGCCTTCGTAATATAATGTCACATCACTAGCGTTAAAAAACTTTAATAACTCTTCTTGCTGCGACGTATCTTCTGGGAAGAATCGTTTAGGTAAAATGATGTTTACATTTCTTTCCATGTGTAGTAAGAAACGTTCTCCAAACTTTGTTTTTATCTTTTCAGCATACAAAATCATATATGGTATGTGTGTCTCCAGATCACCAATTTTCGTAAATTTTAATGTATTCTTGCTATTTAAAAACTGTAAACATGAAGCCATTTTGATACTTGTATGTATGGTTATTGATGTAGCTGTTGATGATGATGCTTTTGTAATGCTTTAAAGTTGTTTGAAGTAAGTATTTATATTAAATCATAGGCATATTCATTTACTTAATGAATTGGATAAACTTAATTTCACAATGTATGACATCATTCTTAATCAATAAATCGTAAACTTGACAAATATATTACTGACGCATTAAGTTTATTTCCTCACAACTGAACTTTGATATGGATAATGTAAGTGACTATTATTTATGTCATCACTATATCAGATAAAAATATTGAAATTTGTTTGTCAGTACAATAAGAAATTCCTTTTATATGATTAAATCAATAAATATGCTAACTTCTTAACAAAGTAACTCATGTTTATAGGTAATCATTAATGAAAATTTCGTTTTCGTTTATTAAGGATTTTTTAAGCATAGCATTCACATATTTTAATTTGTCATAATTACAATAATGTTGATTTACACATAAATTGGTTGTAAGCACATATTTTGTTAGGACAGATAATGAATTCTTTAATTATGAGCTATTTACTAAAATATGCTAATTTGTACGAAATGTATGCATTAAAATGAAATATTGGCAAATATTTCTTAATCTAATATTTGAGTGTTACTGTTAAACGAAACTTTAATTTCGTAAAAGTATAAATCAGCATTAACATATAAGAAGCTTATACGATACTCATTATTCAACACATAGCTTGAAACTTCAAAAGGATGTTTTATATAAAATTTCAACGATAATCAGCATTTAGATCTGCTCAATACACAGTTTATTAAATTAATACAAAGGAAATACAGGATCCAATTACATGATTATAGAAAGCAAATTAATCATAAGCAGTGAACATGTCATCTTATTTTCTTACCTTTAATGATAAAATTTCAAGAATGCCTGAAATTAGCATGATAGTCGAATAATCAGCTATTTGTTGTTTCATCTAAATTTAACATACGACACCGGATATTAGGTAAAATTAATTTTAATTAACTTATCTTTTAGTGTAATTTCATTTACAATATGTCGTGCCATGTGTATGATACATGTGTTTTAATCGCAAAAGCTAGTGAAAACGTAAGAGTGAAAAAATTTAAGAAGCATCGTTTTTTTAACTTCGAACAATTAATACCAAAGTGTGCACAAGGAAAAACAATTGTATATCACAGTTTTGATAGGAAATTAAAAAAAAAAACGAGGTCCTGAAAGAATTTTAATTGGAAACAACGGTCATTACTATTACACTAGTGACCATTATAAAACATTCCATCTTCTGTATCCAACAAAACATTGTGTATTTTGTCATCGAAAATGTTATATGTTCAAAAAGTTTGAAAACGAAATTAGAAAATAAGTAAGTATCCTAATTAAAATTTTTATTTATTTACTTTTAACATAACATTCGAAATAAAAAAAAGTTATTTTATTATGTTCTATGAGAATATAATATACTTTATAAGATTTTTTTTTCAAATTGAAAAGTTTGTTTTCAAAAAATTCGGTTTGAAATCTTGAGTTTGAACATTTTCAAGTTTATAAGTTTAATTCGAAAAAAGTTTAGTTTAACTTTCCAAAATTTGATTAATTTTCTTTGATTAAATTTTCTTTCTAGTTTGAAAGTTTAAAACTTTAGTTTGAATTGTTTTTGAAATATTTAGTTTGAAAAAAATTTTTCGTTTCAAATCTTTTGAAAATTTTAGTTCCAAAAAAATTTTTTTCGTTTAGAAAAGTTTAAATTTTTTAGTTTGAAAATTTTTAGTTTTCAAAATTTTTTAGTTTTGAAAATTCTTGCACTCAGCGGAACCGTTTCGAAAAAGAATCGGAGCAGTTTAGATTTTCAAAATCTGGCAACATTGTTTTCATCAATGAAGCGCTTACTGATCAACAAACGCAGAGCGTTTAAAAATCGCTCGAACAATGAACTAATCAGATTTAAGCAAAGAGTCATCTTTTTATTTAATCCATGAACGGAAACGAAAAGATACTAATTAAGTCCAAAATCACATCATCCCATCCCTTTTATTCATCTCAAAATAAATATATCCTTTCAAAGTAAACCATTGGCAATTAAATACTGTATATGTTCAATATGCAATGATACTGACAACGAATACGTAAGCACATGTAACACAATATAGCTGACGTTTGCTTCTAAACATATGATTATAAGCCAATGCACGAAGAAGCTTTTTTTTTCATCATTTTTATTTAATCTGCGAACAAAAACGATATAAATTAATGTTATTAACCAGACCCGAAATCGTTCCTCCTTTACACCTCTTAGAGATATTCAATAAACGAACTGACATTATACTCTTCGTAAAAGTAGATTCTGCAAGTTCACAACAATTCGTATGCGTAACAACGAGCAGAAAAAATGTTTAATGTAACATAACATGTCCATGTTTCTTTTCATAGGTAAAATTGTTCACACCAAATGGGACACGGTGGCTCAGCGCTTGTCTCTAACGAGTGAGGTTCCTGCTTCAATCCACAACGAAGTAAGTTCATGTTTCCTCCTATCATTTTTCATCATCGTTTCAAGGGGACGTTAAACTCAACATTTCTTAAACTAACACAAAAAAATCGAACTCGGGACCATGACATAGTAATCAACAAACTGAACTTCTCAATGGGCCATGGTGACTCAGCTCTTATTTCTGATGTGTGAGATCTCTGTTTCAATCCGCAAGCAAGTAAGTTTATGATGTTTTCTCATTTCTTATCATCGGTGGGGACATTAAATTCAACATTTCCAAGAATCGAACTCGGGACGATTGCAAGGTTCACCCCTGAAGCGGAACAAAATGGATCACAAAGTACTTATTAAATTTAAGGAAATAATTTAAATACGTCTCCATATAACGTAATAAGCTCCAAAGGGAACGATAACTCCCAAAAAGTAAACCATTGTACTCTATTATATAACGAAAATGTATCGTGAAAAATAATAGGATAAGTTAAAAAACCTTCCGAAATTGATATTTTTATACTCATCAAATGGAACGAGGCCCCCTCGTCACGTGGATCAAGGTGATCTTATGTGTCCTGAGTGATCCCTGCCCCCCTGAGTAAACATAAGCAAAAATTTCAATAGGTAATGCAATCCCGGCCAAAGCATCTCTAACTCATTCATTATGGTCCATGTGGGGGTCCCAAAAGTGAAATAGGGTCACCCCGACGTCAAACAATCACATTACCTCAAACCAAATACCTCTACTTCATTCGCACCAGTAAGGAAGGTGGTGGCTCAGTGGTAGAGCGTTCACCTCTGCTGTATGAGGTCCCTGGTTCGAAGTAATTTTGTGGTAAGCAACATTATGCTCCAGTTTCCTCCCACACTTTCATTCCTTTCTCATAGTCACCGTCTCCTTTAGCCTAATCGTGGGACGTAAACTAAAGATTTCATTTGCACCAGTGTTAGTCCATCTCATCAAAGGAATAACAATCCAAACCGCATGAGCTCCTTCCGGGAATCGAACCCTGGTCTCCCACGTTGAAAGGGAACGAAGTAACAGTAATATGTATTAGGTTCCTATACTATTATACCAAATGTTTAAATTGGGCAATTTCCAAAATTTAAGGGGTGGGCCAGGTGGACCATCCAAATTTATCGTAATACATATTAGGGTCCTATACTATAATACCAAACGTTTTAATTGGGCAATTTCCAAAATTTAAGGGGTGGGCCAAGGTAACCCTCCCAAATTTTTCAATGGGTGCATTAATATACCCATGTCTTATGAAAGGTAATGGACCCCTGTATACGACCATATAACTATATAAGGTAATAACACCTCATCCAAGGGGATAAATTAGGTCAAAAACCCCCGAAATTTGACTTTTTGGCAATTTTTTACCCATAAAAGGGAACGACATAGACACCCAATACTGATAGAGGTACATACTATGGTCCTAGGCTACCACACACAATTTTTAGATTTGGCAATTTTCAAAATTTAAGGGGTGGGCCATGATACCCCTCCCAAATTTTTCAAGGGGTGCATTAATATACCCATATGTTATGAAAGGGAATGGACCCCTGTATACGCCCATATAACTATATAGGGTAATAATACCTCATCAAAGGGGATAAATTAGGTCAAAAACCCCCGAAATTTGAATTTTTGGCAATTTTTTACCCATGAAAGGAAACGACATAGACACCCAATACTGATAGAGGTACATACTATGGTCCTAGGCTACCACAACAATTTTTTAGATTTGGCAATTTCCAAAATTTAAGGGGGGTGGTCCTATGTACCCCTGCCAAAATTTAGGGGGTGGGCCATGGTACCCCTGCCAAAATTTAGAGGGGGTGGTCCTATGTACCCCTAGGTCATTGACCCCGGGCTAAGGCCATTGACCTTTGACCTATGACGTCACAAAATTTTTGCTGACTCGGCTCAATATACGGGGGGGCCTACTACTCTTACGCCTATGTAGCGATTCTAGTTTTAAGTCCTTACTATGTTATGGTACAGTAGTCATTAGTTTGATTCCCAGTTGATACACTTCGCGTATTGTTATGCGTTCTAGTGTTATTATCCCACCAATGTCATTGTAATTTATAGCATTCATGAAACGAAATTAATTTTGTTGAGGTGTGATCCATAATATTTATAATTACCATCCCACCCACCCTTGCTGCTAATTTAGAATTGTATACATACATAAGTTACGTGAAATAATAAGTTATGAATTCATTTAATGAATGAAGCAAGGTAGTACGCTGCGTGAATCGTTGACAGCTGTGGGAAGAGAGTTGCTAGTGATATCAACTCCCAGCGTTGCCGATCGTCACCGACAGTACACGAAATCAGAGAGAGAGAGGATCTTTGTATTCCATCCTCATCGACGGCTCAAGGTCAAGCGCAAGCAGTGGGAATAATAATAAGAAACTAAAATTAGTTTAATTATAAAGTTACGATAACTAGAATATAGCGTAAAACCCACAAACCCACCCTTAATTTTAAGTATTATTGCTAGTGGTAGCATTAATTTAGAGAAAATGCTTTCGTTAAAGAATAACCACAGGGTGCACTATCCTTTTTTAAAGGACAATCGAAAACCAGCCACAATGTTTTCCAAGTCAAGATATTATTATCTGCACTTGGGTGTTTTAAAGCATTTTGTAGAGTTTAATCCTACATATAATGAAGATAAGGAGGTAGTATTCAGAAATAACGTTATTATATGATTGAATGATTAACTTAACGAAAGCGTTATTACATGATTGAATTTAGTGACAAGAACTTTAGTATAGACGATTTAGTAAAACTTGGATTAAGACGGCATTTCTTGTCAGTCGTAACTGGCATTGCCGAAACAAACACGCTAGAGCGTGAGTCCATATTCTTTGCTATAAAAACTGACCAGCTTAAATATAAAATCTGTGCATTGTTTACTTCTGGTGCAAGCCAAGAAACTGTGAATCAATGGTTAGTACGTTTTAGGTACAAGTTTGAGTGTACACAAGCGATCAGAATTTCAGATTTTGTAACCACGATAGCTCAAATTGAGAAAGAAGCGAAGCTTGTTATTTCTAGCGATAGACTATCTCTAGACTTGGTAGCTTTTGCTACACTATTCAAACAGAGGACACCGTGGTTGTCACAGTAAAAATGTGCTAAGACATGAGAATTACATTGTATATAGTTATATATTATTTTTATGGTTAATATTTTAGTTATATAAATTATGAATATACACGGTAATGTAAGGGATATTTTTAAGTTATTAGTATTATGTTTAATATAATTATTTGTGTTATTATAGTTAGAGATTAGGTTTAAAGGGTAATTATAATTAGTAATTAGAATTAAAGTATACAGGACAAGCAGAGTTATAAGTTAGTATTATTAGTGTTATTATTGATTAATAAATTATAGAAAGTCTGAGATTTGATTATTAGATAAATTTTGATTATGTCTTCAAGACATATAAATATAGATTTTAGAAAATTGGTATATTAGAATTATAGAATTGACATGGATTATTTTAAAGATAAAGATATATTAGATTTATGAGAGAATAAAAGTGACTATGGAGAAGAAAACAGAAAAGAAATAGAATGATTTTGCTATCAAAGAATACGATCAGGGAAAATTAGTAATAAGTAAGGCAAGAATGAACAACTCATCTAGAAGACAATGAATGGTGCAAATTTATGTTAAGTTAATAGCTAGATAAGAAAATTAGAATTGGTGAAACATTGAGATTTGGCAAATCTTTCAATAGGGGAAACTCTAATTAGGAAAAAAAATCCCATTCTCGCCGAGTTCAAAATGGGCGATTACCAAAACGTCGACGAGAATATTTTGTTTAGGTAGTCACATAAGTCTTCAGTGGCAAGATTTGAAGAGACACAGGAGATGCCTCGTTTACCACGTGAAAACAGTGAACGTTTTTTTTTTTTGTAGGTGAAATCTTTCCTTTTTAGCAAAGAACCTAGAGAATACGGAATTAAGATTTAAATTTAGATAAGTTACCGATTTTTTTAGTATCCTAGTGTGTAGTTATAGGATAACGTTAATGAGTTGAATAGGAGAATAATTATTAATATCTAGTAAAATAACATCCTAGGATAGCTAGAATATAGTTCTATTTTAGTGGAATCCTTAATTTCAAGTAGTAAATCTAGCGATTAATTTTTCACGAATTTGTACATGGAGTGAAGAAATAGTGAAGGATTTGGAAGGAATGTGATTAGAAAGAAGAAGGAAAATAGAAAGAAAATAGATTAATTAAGATAAGTGTTGATAGCATATAAATATACTAACAGAATAAGACTAGACAAATAGTCGATTAAGATTGTGATTAATAGATTCCTGATGTAGACGTAAAGTAAATAAAATATAAATATAAATATAGAGAAGAATGAAGAAAATAATAGATAATAATAGATAATAATAGATATAATAGAAGAAATATAGTACTAAAGAAGAAATAAGTAATATATATTTATAGAAGATATAGCATGCTACGAAGAATATACGAAGAATATAGATAAGTGAATATAAGTGAATATATATATATCGTAGAAAAAAAGAGATTTAGATTTGGGGATAAAAACAGACGAGTAGGTTCTGAAAGGTAAATCCCTAAACAAGTAAGAACATTTCGAGACGGATAGAAAATATCGTAGTCTAATGACCGAATATAGTGATCCGTTTCACAAGATAGGCCTTGTTGGCAATTTTAATAATAATAGTAATAAGTTTAATAATAACAATAGTAATAATAGTAATGATAATAATGAGAATAATATAATACATAAATAATAAAGTAATGTTAATAACGCGCGAATATTTAATTTATAGGATTTTAATAAAGGATTATGACTTTAGCCAAAGTGATTTTGCTTCTGGTTGGCCACCATTGCGAATAACTTAGGTAAAATACTGATTATGACGATGTTTAGAATGATTAGATGTTAAGTTTAGTCGAATATTGATTAAGTAGAATATGATTATAATTTTGTCACAAAGTGACTATTTGAAAAAAAGAGAAGAAAAGAAAATATAAGTATGGAGAAGAATCGTTTTTTTAAATTTTAAATCAACAAGTCAGACTTTTTATTGTTTTGTATATATTTTAGTAGGTAGTAAACAATGATAACTGGAAACAATTCACGGTTAGGATGGACGGCTAGTCGAGCAGCCGTTTAACAACCAATGCTCTGTCGAATCTTGGGGAAATACAAGATTCCATCGATTCATTATCCCTGAATCTTAAACGGGTTTTGGTTTCAGTTATCTGACGATAAATATTTGATTTTTGTAGCAAGTTAGGATAATTAATTAAGTAGTTGTAAATACATATACACATTTAAGCATTTAAATATTAATATATTATAGTCATTGTACTCACTCTTGTAATTATAGGTTATTGTTCTTTTCATATTGTTTATGTTAGGAATGTCACTGTCTCTATTCACTAGTTATTACACATAATGCCAGATTTAGCATAGCTTACTTAAGCAATAGCGTTGTTTATGAACTTAAGGTAACACAAGTAACACCAAAAATAACGTGTTACATCTTGAGCACCAAGAGACGAAAACGGTACACGTCACTGATTTCAAATCAACCATTTTTCTGATTACGCCCGATAAACTTGCAAAAAGTGAACACACGAAAAACAGCGAAAGGGAATCCTTTTATCCCTGCGATATTATCGTTATTTAAACGCAAAACTTTCGAAAATTCACTAAAATTTTCGTTGTGTGGGATCACCGTGTTAACTTTGAAGCAAGACAACGCCCAAATGGAAGAGCAAAGCGGATGTTTGAATTAACAGTGATTCGAAAAGTGCTGAATTCGCGCTTCTCAATCAAAGTCATCCACATCGTTCCAAACTGGCTAAAAGAGAATTTTCATTCTCAGGAAATGAAAATTTGGTTTATTTTTTTTAATGAAGAAATTTATGAAGTAGTGATACTCATTTGTGTAGTCTATAGTATCACATATGTGTAGATAATTTTCTTACTGGTGTGGAAGTTTTTGTTTTTAAACAAAAAAGTGAATAAATTGTGATAAAATATGTGAATAAAAGTTTGGGTGTACAGTCAACTAGTGCTCGAGTTGGCAAGTTTGTACACAGTGCCAATGGAAAATTTTACTTGTGTCTTAGTAACAGAAAGCTTAATTGCATATTATGAGAAGAACTTTATCTGCAATTAACACAGAAGAGTTCACTCGTTATAATTCTTGTCTCAACCACTAGATGGTGTGAGGATACACATTTAACTTTGTATCTTATGCATTATGTATCACCAGAATCAAATGATTAAAAGATTAATAGTTTTAGTTAAATTAGGGATTTGGAGATGGATTTATTAAATTATGAATATTTATTTATGTTATTATATATATTTTATTTTGTTTCAAACTATATTTTCCAATTTTAAACTATATTTTTATACTTTTATGTTTGTATATCTACAGGGTGTTTTATATAACAACGATCTCCTATGAGATCAAATTTGTTAGCGAGGCTAACAAGGTTTCGAAGAGGGGCGTGTGGCAGAGCCCATATTTTATGATTAATTTTCATGTATGTTTTGGGATATTCACTTTATTAGAGATTTTATTTTTGTTTTGGTGAAGGATTAAAAACAAGGAAATTATTAATGTTAATATAAGTAATCTCACGAACTCAATTCTTAGTAAATTTACATGATTGTATTGTCAGCTTTTTAAAAACATCGTAGCACATTGTTCTCTGTCTGAGAATTCAGGAACTGAATTCTGCAAATGCAAAGACCCTACCCCTATTCACATTAATGACTATATATCTACAACACCCATCCCTCAATATGGTTTTCTTCAAACACATTCTTGCGCAATACAAACCGAACAACACTTATATGCACAAGATCAGGGCTTATCAGGGTCAAAAATTCACACAGTAAACACTGACTATTTGAATAAATCTTCTTTCACCAACAGACCACAACGAAATTTACAAACCACTTTCTCTGAATATTGTACTTTACCCGAAACTAAATTCCTACTTCCACCCCTTCCGAATTTTTCTGGCCAAAACACGAACTTTTATTAAACACGAAGAAGAACCACTTCTATAAGCAAGAGATCCAGCAAGTGACTTCCATTGTTAAAAACGATAATACTATAACACCGTGTGATTCTCTTTTACTAAAAGACGATTAGCTAACTTTGTGAAAATACATAATCATCATACAATGGAAATGAGAACACATCATAAATTTACTTGGCTGAGGATTGTTGCAGGGACTTCACACATCAGAGACAAGCGCTGTGCCACCGTACTTCATTGAGTAGTTTTAGTTTGTTGATTATTACGTTATAGACTTCTTAAGAAAATAACTCTTGTTTTAGAGGTAATCATTAATGAAAGTTTCGTTTTTCGTTTATTAAGATTTTTTTAAGCATAGCATTCACATATTTTGATATGTCATAAGTACAATAATGTTAATTTACACATAAATTAGTTGTAAGCACATATTTTGTTAGGACAGATAATGCATTATCTAAATATGAACTATTTACTCAAAAATTTTCAAATTTGTACGAAATGTATGCATTAAAGTGAAATATTGTCAAATATTTCTTAATCTAATATTTGCGTGTTACTGTTAAACGAAACTTTAGTTTCATAAAAGTATAAATCAGCATTAACATATAAGAAACTTGTACGATAATCATTATTCAACACATAGCTTAAAACTTCAAAAGCATGTTTTATATAAAATTTCAACGTTAATCAGCATTTAGATCTGCTCAATACACAGTTTATAAATTAATACAAAGGAAATACAGGATCCAATTACATGAATATAGAAAGCAAATTAATCATAAGCAGTGAACATGTCATCTTATATTTTCTCTCCTTTAAATGATAAAATTTCAAGAATGCCTGAAGTTAGCATGATAGTCGAATAATCAGCTATTTGTTGTTTCATCTAAATTTAACATACGACACCGGATATTAGGTAAAATTAATTTTTAATTTAACTCATCTCAGTGTAATTTCATTCACAATATGTCGTGCAGTGTGTATTATACATGTTTTTCAATTCTAAAATCAATTGAATGCGTGAAGGTGAAAAATTTTAAGAAACATCAATTTTTCAACATCGAAAATTTGTTACCAAAGTTTGAACACGGAAGACAATTCTGTATTACAGTTACGACAGGGTATTAAAAAAAACGAGGTCCTCAAAGAATTTTAATAGGAAATAACATTTATTACTTTTACACAAGTGATCATTAAAAAATTATAAAAACTGTACCCAATGAAACATTGTGCATTTTGTAACAGGAAATGCTATATGTTTCAAAAGTTCGAAAACGAAATTAGAAAATAAGTAAGTATCCTAATTAAAAGTTTTATTTTATTTAATTTCTAACATAACATTAGAAATCAAAAAAGTTATTTTTGTTAAGTTCTATGAGAATATGATCTACTTTATAAGATTTATTTTTTCATACAACGAATTGATTTAGATTAGTGTCTTAAGAATCAACGATTGGTTGCTAATAATATGTTAAACTCCTAAGTAACTCAACTTTTTCCTAAAACTTATCTAAGAATCTACACATCTGTGAATTAATCCTTACACGATCCTGGTTTGGTTCAAAGTAGGTAAATCATATGTTATGTTTGTTTGAAAAAAATAATTATTCGAAATTTTTTTCGATTTGAAAAGTTTGAAAAATAAGTTTATAAATCTAATTCGTAAAAAGTTTGATTTAAGAATTTTAATTTTCCAAAATTTTGATTTTAAAATTTTCGTTTGAAATTTGATTCGATTTTTTCGAGTTGAAAAATTTTTCAAAATTCGGTTTGAAATCTTGAGTTTGAACATTTTTAAGTTTATAAGTTTAATTGGAAAAGTTTAATTTAACTTTATAAAACTTGATTTAATTTTTTCAATAAATTTTCTTTCTAGTCTGAAAGTTTAAAACTTTTGTTTGAAAATTTTTTGTTTGAAATATTTAGTTTGAATTTTTTTGTTTCAAATCTTGTTTGAAATATTTAGTTTGATTTTTTTTTTCGTTTCAAATCTTGTTTGATTTTTTTTTGTTTGAAAATTTTAGTTGAAAAATTTTTCGTTTAGAAAAGTTTATTCTTTTTATTCGAAAATTTTAATTTTGAAAATTCTTGCACTCAGTGGAACCGTTTCGAAAAATAATCGGAACAGTTAAGATTTTCAAAATCTGGCAACATCGGTTCCATCAATGAAGCGCTTACTGATCAACAGACGCTGAGTGTTTAAAAAAATCTCTCGAATAATGAACTAATCATATTTAAGCAAAGAGTCATATTTTTATTTAATCCAAGAACGGAAGCAAGAGGTACTAACTAGGTCAAAAATCACATCATCCCATTCCTTTTATCCTTCTCAAAATAAATATATCCTTTCAAAGTAAACCATTGGCAATTAAATACTGTATATGTTCAATATGCAATGATACTGACAACAAATACGTAAGCAGATGTAACACAACATAGCTGATGTTTGCTTCTAAAAATATGATTATAAGCCAATGCACGAAGGAGCTTCATTTTAACTTTGCATCATTTTAATTTAATATGGGAACAAAAACGATATAAATTAATGTTATTAACCAGGTCCGGAATCGTTCCTCCTTTACACCTCTTAGAGATATTCAAAAAACGACCTGACATTATACTCTTCGTAAAAGCAGATTCTGCAATTTCACAACAAACTCGTATGCGTAACAACGAGCAAAAATGTGTAATGTAATATAATATGTCCATGTTCTTTTCATACGTAAAATTGATCACACCGAATGGGGCACGGTGGCTCACCGCTTGTATCTAATGTGTGAGGTCCCTGCTTCAATCCGCAAGCAAGTAAGTTCATGTTCTCTTCTGTTTCGTCCTATCATTTCTCATCATCGTCGTCTCCCTTGGCCTCGAGGGGCCGTTCAACTCAACATTTCCTGAAACTAGCACCAAGAATCGAACTCGGACGATTGCAATATCTATAACGTAGTAATCAACACACGTAAGATATCCATGTTCACCCCTAAAGCGGAACAAAATGGATCACAAAGTACTTATCAAATTTAAGGGAATAATTTTAAATACGCCTCCATATAATCATATAACTTAATAAGGCTCCGAACTAGATATTCATCAAAGGAAACGATGACCCCCAAATTTAAAAAGTAAACCATTGTACTGTATTATATAACGATAATGTCTCATCAAAATAATAGGATACGTTAAAAAAAACTTCCAAATTTTAATATTTTTATACTCATTAAAGGGACCGAGGCCCCATCTCGTCACGTGGATCAAGGTGATCATATGTGTCCTGAGTGATCCTATGCATTCCCTGGCCCCGGAGTAAGCATAAGCAAAATTTCAATAGGTAATGCAATCCCGGACCATAGCATCTCTAATTCATTCACATTAACCATATGGTCCAGGGGGTTCAAATTGGATAACCAAAAATGAAATAGGGTCACCCCGACGTCAAACAAACACATTAGCTCAAACTAAATACCTCTAATTCATTCACACCAGTAAGGGACGTGGTGGCTCAGTGGTAGAGCGTTCACGTCTGTTCTATGGGATCCCTGGTTCAAACCTCGCGAAAGTTGTTTTGTGGTGGGCAACATTATGCTCGGGATACTCCAATTTTCTCCCACCAATTCATTCATTTTTCATCGTCACCGTCTCCTTTAGCCTAACCGGCATAATCGTGGAACGTAAAACTAAAGATTTCATTTGCACCAGTGTTAGTCCATCTCATCAAAGGGATATCAGTCTCCAAATTTTATGCCATAAGAGGGAACAGAAATAAGAAAAGCATTCATAAACCTGTATTAATTCATAACGTAATAAATCATCAAGAATACTTTTTTAATAATTTTAAAGAATCATCATAACCTCTAATCCAAAACTCCCAATTCAATCACGTCATAGCCGGGCCAAGGTACCTCTTACTCATTCGCACCAACGTGCATGGCCCCCGACTAAGCATAAGCAAAATTTCAATAGGCGACGCAATCCCGGGCCAAAGCATCCCTGATTCATTCACTATGGTCCATGGTGGCTCCAAATTGGATAATCAAAAGTTCGATCAGGTGGGGACCTTATTACTCACGTTCATTGCCATAGGTTGTTATACTTAGAAGTATGCTGACGGAAATCGCTGATCTGGCTATTCGGTTTATCCTATACAAGAGAAAGAAAATATTTTTAATGCATTGAGTCGACTCAGATTGTTGATGTAAATAAACGTCTGATTAAGAAGGTATCACAAATCTTGAAAGAGAATCAAGTGAAAAGGATTCATCGGTTAAAATTTATTAGTGCTTTGAGGTATCTACGGGAGGTTCGTAGGACAAAATTAAGTAGATTTATACAGAAGTTTGTGAGGGAGTATAAGATACTAGCGGAAAATAGGAGACGAAGTGGCTTAACGGTGTGGTTGAATAAGAGGATTATCAACGGGAAGAGGAATATCCTATTTAGAATCTACTAGGTGAGTACAATTTTTTTAAACCCTATTTTCCTCATTTTCGTTCCCGGTAAATATGTGGAAGTTTGTTATGTTCTTTCTTCTTACATTTGTGCCTCTCTCTTCTTAACTTTGTGTTCCTTGGTTCTCGTCTTCGTAGAATGGTTTCAAGCGGTTCACCGCAATTTCATGAATTTTGTGCCTGAATTTAGGTGGTAATTCGACTCGATACAAATTTGATTTAAGTTTCTGCACAATTTGTGTCAGGCCTTAGTAGTGAACGGTAAAATGTTCAGGGAAACCAATCTTTCTTGTAGGGTAATAAACTAAAACAAGGTACACTGGATTGTAGGTATGACTGTTTATATCGTTTGTCATAGAACTTCTTTTCCTTAAGATATGCTTGTTCTAGGTTATATTGTACTTTCTTGCTAATGGCTGCCAATTTCTCCTTCTCAACTTGTATATGTTGCCTGGATTCTAATGTACATTCTGTCGGGATCCTAAGTTCATATTTGTATAATAAGAAGCTGTATTTGTTCCCTCCTTGTAGGTAAGTATTAATGCCAAAAATAACTTGCGGTAACCATCACTCCCAATCCGTATGGTGTTCTTGTACGAAAAATTTGACAATTTTGTATGAGTTTATTGGTCTGTTCTACTAATCCTATGGAAGCAATATTTATATGCTGCCGAGTATTTATAAGTGAAATAGTACTTCTGCGCTAAATGTTGCAAACGAGTTCCTCCATGTACTGGATGTTTGTCCCAATACAGCATTGTAAATGCTCCGAATTTGAGAATGATATCATATTTCAAAAATTTCTCTACATTTTCCGCGTTTATGGAGTCCACTGTTTTTGCAATCACATAACGTGTCTCTAATTCTGTGACTACTAATATATATTTATTTCTTCCTTCTTTACTTGGAAAGTGCCTGAGTTCGTCATACCCATATTGTTGTTGCTATCTCACCTACTGGGTGATGTAGTAGTTCGGCCTGTTTCTTTTGTGCTAGCTTCTTTAGGCGTTGGCAGTGCTGGCGTGTACGTATTTTGTAAACAAGATAGTTTTTGAGATACTTCATATAAAATTTCTTATGGCGGTTTTATATGTTTTTGAGAAACAAAATGCGGATTTGTCGCCTGGTGGTGGAAGGTTGTGCAGTATAAATTGGCTAGCGACTTCGGAATACATAAAAGATAGAGTAAGCCATAATCAGTATGTTTTTGTTTCCTATATAATATGCCGTTTTTGAGACAAAGAAATCTTACTGATCTAACCGTGGAGATCTGCTCCAGTTCCTTCCACTGGAGAACAGAAATGATGTGTTTGTAAATGTCGTCTTTACTTTGCTCCCTTGCAATATTTGGTAGAAGGTTGCTATCTCTTGCTTCTATAATATTAATTTGAAGATTATCTCATCTAAAAGCATGGTACTCTTCACTTTTATCGTTATTTTCTTCTTCATCTTCGTCCTTCTTGATATCTTGGTATTGCATATCCAAACAAGCTGTTATTTGGATACCTTTGATTGCCAGAGAGATAGGATTGATCTCGAGACCAGCTGCCTGGACACCTACAGTTAATACCCTTGCCGAGGACATCGCCTATCAATAGGGCATTGTTCAGTCTTTTCATCATCAGGTAGACATTATTCTTCATAAAAATTGTAGTCTCAAGCATCAGTTGACGCATGAATGTAAAATTCTTTAAGAAACATTAACCTTAGAGCATCAGCGACTTCTTTATTTGCCTATAGTTTCTTGTACTTTCTCATCACTTTTCTGTTTACCTTCCGTCTTGATTTCTCGCTATTTATTTATGCTAAGTTAAGTGGTCCTATATTTACTACATGGCATTAGGTTCAATACTTTTGGTTTTCTGCGACATTGTCACAGCGTCGAGGACGGCGTCCTGCCAGTCGATAACCAACTTGGAAGAAACTGTAGTTAGTGCACTTGCACTAAGCCCACTTTGTGCCGTCATCTAGCTGAATTCGGATTTTCCATCAGAAAGACACCACGAAATGAGAGCAACAACCACTTCCACTCGAAAGCAATAAAATCTTGTCATTTTCGTATATCCTGGTCAGATCTATTCAAACAGAGGAGAAGAGAGCGTCGCAGCTCCCGTCGAACCTCATTCTGTCGTGAGGATAAGCCTTGTCTTATATCTCACAAACATGACAACTTCTCACAGATAGGACGTTTTATATCTTACGTATCTTCGACCTATAACTAGCCAACCTTATTGGTGGAGAACACATTGGTGTGAAAAATGCTCGCAGTGAGCAAGAGATAAGGTACTAGTACGGCATTCATCCCGTTCTTCATGTTAAATCCATTCATGTTATTTCTGGCATGAACCCGTAGTTCCGTATTGTTACATGGTGATAGATGCTTTAGGTGAGATCTCTGTGGTACCTATTTGTTTATTTAATCTGTAGCGACACCACCTACCGAAACATCCCCCACCCAACCAACCTCTTGGTTGTGTATATTACACTTATGTACTTTAGTGTATAAGTACAAATTGTTTCTTTTATATACATAATTTGGTATTATTTTGCTTTCTTGTGTGTTTTACAATGGCCGAAGATTCTCATTTCCCTGTGATAAGGCGTAATGGTCGTCCTGCTTTCTCTAGGTCCACAGTGATATATTTTCGTTTGGATAGTTGTATACATTCACGTTTTATTGAGCGCAATGCCGACTATAACGATGTTGTTGACGATTATTTGATGGATATATAATTGTTTAATAGTCGCCATTACAAATGGTATATGGTAGAGTTTGTTCAGAAAGTCTTTGACTTGGTAAGTTTATTACAGGTGGGCGTTAAGACAGATTTTTTTTGTCTTTGGTTTCACGCTTAACAGCACACAATTCTCTTTTTCAAACAGCTATCTTTTTTGCTATGAAAACAAAGGGTAATCGTTATACTTGCACAGCCTTTTTCCTGTATGGAGAAACACAGGACAGAAATGAAAAAAAATGAAATGAAATCTTTGAGTTTTACGTCCCACGGTTATGCCGGTTAGGCTAAAGGAGAAGGTGATGATGAGTAATGAATGAAATGGTGGAATGAAGAAAGTGGGAGGAAACGGGAGAACTCCGAGAAAACCCACGCACACGGTGTTTGTCCACCACAAAGTTCAATTGGCGGGGGCTGGGATCGAACCCGGGACCCCTAGCACCAGGGGTGAACGCTCTACCACTGAGCCACCGCGGCCCCCCAACACAGGACAGGTTGGATGAGCTATTACAATTTTTTTAATCATTGGTTCAAGTTAAGCCAAAGTATTCAGATAGCAGATTTACTTGGTTGTTTTACCCGATGTGGTAAAACTGGACTCTTTGCGGTGTCTTCTGATACCTATTTGTTGGATCTCGCAGTCTTTGGAGACATGATGAGAAAGAATAACAAGTTGTTTTCCCACAATAAAGCTGAAAGTTCTTTGTACATAAGTAATACCGAGCATATACCATTCTTGGTATAAGTTTTTTTCTAATGATGATATATTTTATTTTTTCAATGTTTTAGTTTTTCAAGGTGAAGGTTATTCATTGAGAGTATTTTTCCTGGTCACGGATGTGAGTCAGCTTTTCTTATCTTCATATTACGTTACACATTACACTTGGTTTGCTCTTATGATGCATATTTATGTCTATATATTCAGTCGTTATTAAAGGAATGTTTTTATAACAAAAATTATTAAATGATGTTGGAATAAAATATTTGGAGAATATAATGATATCAGGTCTCAATTGCTACCGTGTAAAGGAAAAAAGAGAAAGATAATGAGAGATTGGTTTCCATATTTGTATTCATGACGAACTATCTTTTGAATTATTATGCTTAAGACATGTTGTTTGGTATGCCTTGATTTTCCAGATTGTTTGTTGTGGGCCGTAAGGAAGCGAAATTGCCTTACGTTTTAGTTTTAAGAAATCTCTGAAGCATGATTGAAACAATTGTCTCCATATTTTATTATTTATCTAAATTTTATAATCATGACCTAACATTTTTGGAATTACATAAGCCTTTTTATATTTGATTTAATCATGTTATTTATAAGGATAAGTACTTCAGTATGTTTTGTCATTGTGGATGTGTGTTTGTGTCTATTATTTTTTATGTAGGGACAGGCTAGAGAGATGCCTTTGTCTGTTAGTTATGGATGTAGGGTAGCCATTGCCAGTCGAAGTACTGTTTAAGCTTTTTGGGCCCGTTAAGCTTGCCGCTCCTTGTTTTGTTTTGCTTTAGAAGAAAGCATACAATATTGTAGATATTTTAAGGTACCAACACAGGCGATACATATGAATACATGTAAGTGAAGTAATATTTTGAAGTAAGAATAACGTTCACAACTCTGGGAGCTCTTCAATTGCTGGGTGGCAATTTGCCCAAGGAAACTCCTCATATTAACTGTTTTATTTTTATTATTTAGTCAGTTGATTACTAGAAAAAAAGAAAAGGAAAAGTTCATGTGCAGCAGTAATCTCTTGTAACCTCGATTGTTCTAAAATTGTCTAAATTTTCAAAATTATTTTTTCATTACTTATTCTTACTTTTAAGATACCTACATAAAGTTAATTGCTTTCACTAGATTTTGAAGCAAAGGAGTAGTTTGTCCTTAATGTTGACTTAGATATTTTTGAATGATTCTCTACGAGTGCAACGTTTTATATATACATACATTTGGGTGGTAACTTTTGAAAGAAGTAAAAGATATAGTTATCGTTTTGTTTAGCATGTTACTGCTTCGTTTTATTGTTGTTATTGTTGTTTTGGAGATTTCCAGGTAAGATTACAAACCTGTGTGTCAACTTTGACTCCCTACGTATTGTTTCGCATCTTGATGACCAACTTGATAAAAGCCGTCATTAGTGCACTTGCACTAAGCCCACTTTGTGCCGTCATCGAGCTGAATTTGGATTTTCACCAGAAAGATACCACGAAATGAGGGCAACAACCAGTTCCACTCGAAAGCAATAAAATCTTGTCATTTTCGTAAATCCTGGTCAGATCTATTCAGACAGAGGAGAAGAGAACATCGCAGCTCACATCGAACCTCATTCAGTCGTGAGGATAAGCCTTGTCTTATATGTCACAAAGAGGACAACTTAACGTTTTATCTTACATATCTTAGACTTATAACTAGCTCTACTTTCATCCCCATGCATTATTAGTCGCTCTTGTCTCTTAAATTTGAATTTTGTTTGTTTTATTCCAAACTTATTGGTGGAGAACACATTGGTGTGTAAGATGCTCGCAGTGAGCAAGAGATAAGGTATCACTACGGCATTCATCCCGTACTTCATATTAAAACTATTCATGCTATCTCTGCCATGAATCCTTATTTTCGTACTGTTACATTCGATTTGTTTGAGTCTTCTTATTATATCAGCTGGATGTTTGGACCCACGTAAATATTGTATATTAAAATAGTAATCAACTAAGAATAGCTTGTGTCTTGTATATTTCCTGATAATGTCAGGTTGTGTGTCCATCGTCGCTATACACTTTGGGTCTACGTATAGATTGAATTTTCTGTTTAGTAAAAAGTAGCGATATTTGAGAAATGTATAAATGAGAGCGTACAACTCCTTTTGCCATATGCTAGCTTTCTGCTTGGTTTTCGTCAATCTTCGAGAACAATAAGCAACTACCTTCTCACTGTCAGTTTTTTTTGTCATAGCAAGCGAGTGTTACAGCTATTTCTGCTATCTGTATAGACGCGGATTTCTAGCGAGTCATCGAAATGAGCGAGCGATGGGGCGTTTGACATGTCTTGTTTCAATTGTTGAAAGATAATATCATGCTTCTCTGTCCATTTAAATTTTGATTTAGATGTTACTAATTGCCGGAATGGCTCAATTTTTACCATAAAATTTTTGATATGCGCTCTAATGTATGAACATATTCCAATAAAACTTTTGATAATCAGTTTTGTAATCGGTCTCTAAAACTTTCAAATTTTCTTGAATATCTTTTGAGATATTTAAAAGATTACCCACTAAAAAGGTGTCCTAATACGTTAGGCTCATGGTAATCATGTGTGTCTTCTTGGGTGATGCCCGAAAATAGTTTTTTCTAAGCTTCTGGAACATTATATCTGAATCCTGCAAGTGCTGTGGAAAGTTATATGTATTGCTGACAAGTTCATGCGCAAAACTTGTAATCCTATCGGTTAGTCCTTTCAAAATCATCCTCGTAGCGATAGGCAAATTTTGACTTGAAGTTCGATAGCCCAACGTGCACCTCAAAAATTCGTGTGATTTTCTGTTATGATTGAGCTCGAAGGTCATATATCTGCGGATCTTATGATGCAACAAAATTTGGAAGTATGAATTAGAACATCAATGATTGCTATATAGGTTTTCCCCTTTATAGAGTTTAGAACGTCCTCTGTTATTAGAAATTTCACTGATAAATACTTGGTATAACTGTTACACTTCTGTAGATTAAGAATTATCTGGAATCCTTGCTTATTGGGTTTCCTTAACACCAGAAGAGGAGAACAAAATTCGTTATTGTCTGTGTGGCTAATTATTTTTGCCTTGAATCTGTTTATCTACCTGGTTCCTGATGCGTAATGAAATAGGTGGAGAACGATCCTGAAATACAGCAGATTTAGAAATCCTAATTTTATGGACATGTCCGTTAAAATATCCGTTGTCTTCAGGGGCATACGTAAATACGTCAATATATTTAAAGAATAAGTCATAAACTGCTTGTTTTTGCTTTCTGTCCAGGCTGGAGTTGAAGTCAAAGAGCTCTTTATTATTTTTTGTATTTTAGGCGTTCTTCTGTTTCCTCTTTTGTCTTAAACTGATACTCTTTTTCTGAAATATTTGATTCTTATAAGACGTTAAAGGAAATTTCGTTCCTTCCTCAAGAACCGCAACTGGTGTATTCCTTTTTAAGTAGACGCTATTGCCATTAGGATTTGAAATTAAAATTATCATTTTGTTTGTTTTTATCTTCTTGTCGAGAGGATTTAACTTTTGTTTCTCGAGTATTCCACCAAGCAATGATATATACAAGAATTCCGCATCAACTATTTTTCCTTGCCACTCGAATGAACGTATGCGAGCGTGGAGGTAAAGTTATTTGCTTAGTCACTTATAAACAGATTTGATCTGTCTGCGATACTATCTGAGTTGTAAAAGGTGACAGGGTATTTTCTTTGCTCTCCGCTGGTAGGAGTAGCTTCCTGTTACATTTAGAAAAGATGATTGTATTCTTATTTAAGTCGATGGTGGTATGCGAACGTTGGAGAAAGTGAATTCCTATAATTACTGGCATTGTCCTGTCAATTATTCAAAAGTAATGGGTAAATGTTGTTTGACCTATTTTAAATTTTATCAGTGCTATTTGTTTTAAATAAATATTGTTTGCTGAACTACTATCTGAAATGGAATTAGACTCGTCCCAAGGGGCAATGTATCGGCTGGCCATATCCATATGTTGCTACCTGTGTCAATTACGGCATTCTGAGGACCCAATTTACTTTTAATTGTTAAATGTGACCTGTTATTTTCGTCTTCTAGGGGAATGTTTTACCTTTTCTCGGCCAATTGTCCTGGTTATTCTTCTATCACAGGAATTTCGTAATTTATGCTTTTCTGCTTGTTAGTTTCTCTTTGGTTTCCTTGTTCCGAGTGATGAAGACTATCAGCCTCCTTGTCGAGGTTCTGCCTCACACGTTTTTGACGCTTATAACAAATGCGCCGTGTCCTCGCTTCCGGCATATCGCGCATACCAAAATTTGATCTTCCGTGGTTGTAACCTGCTGAGTGTTCTGGGTTTTATCCCGTTTTTCTTTCCGATATTATTGTTATTTCTCCTTCTGTTTCCCTGATTCCTGTTCCTTGGTTGGTTTCTGTAACTTGTCAGCGCTATCACTAGCGACAATTCTGCCATTATATTGTCCAAGGTAGACAGATGATGTTGTTGAGGATTTTGTTCGTGGTGGGGAACGGACTCTGGTTCTTGAATTGTGTTCTGGAATTCTTGACGATTGGGCTGCGAAGTCGTCATACAAGGATTAAATTCTTGTTGATGTTTAGGTACACAACTGTGTATTGGTTGTGTAACAGGTTGCGTTTGTAAAGGATAGGTATGGTGATATATATGTTCTATAGAATACATTGTCTTTAGTTCGGTTGGTATGACAGAGGATATTTTCTGTGGGTATGTATACGATTTTGGCCGTATAGAATGTGCAGTTTTTGTGATAGCTCTGCATGCTCTCCTTTTCTTAGAAGTTCATTGATGGCTTCAGAAGTGTTTAATTTAGTCGGTAGTTTGTCTACTGTTGCAAACGTTTCCAATGTTATCTTATTAAGAAAATCCCTCTGTAATGCGAATGATAAATGATGGATTTTTTTTAAAATTCTTCTGTCGCTTCCGGTATTAGTTGCCTGATTGCTGAGAGTTTACGTAAAAATATGAGTCTATGGACTCATCTTTTCCTAGTTGGACAGAAAAATTCCTGCTCCACTTTGTATGATAGGACCTTTGGCCTACTTAATGTTACTAATTTAGATTTTAAATCTTCATATGACATTGTACCAATACGCTGCAAGACAAATTTTGGTTTTACGCTGCAAGACGAAATCTAGTGCTGTGTCGTGTAGTTATATCGGTAAAATTTCCTTCTTCTTAGGTGGTGACCATGATTGCATGATTGTAGTATGACCTAACAGCAAGAAAAAGATGCTTGGGTCCTCGTGCACGTGTCCCGAATACTTTCTCAAAGTGACATGTTAAAGGATATATTAGATGCGTCCTCTGTCATTTTTGTGTTATTCTCTCCTGATCTGTATGTTCGTTTACCTGGCCCAGTTTCCGGCATAAATCGCACTCAGGGAAAGTAAGAAGAAAGGGAGGGAGGAAGGGTATATGAAATTAAGCTCAATTTTGATTCTGACCTCATCAGTGCCTTGAGAAAAATTAATTAAAAGAGCGTCCCGTACAAAACTCCAGTGTCTACACCACGCAATGATTTTATAGCTCGAGTCTTAATGTTCGTCCGGGAGATTTTTCCCTTCACCAAATTTTATTAGAAAGTAAAATAAATACAAATGTCTTTGATTGAGTGTCTCTTCCTTAGTGACTAAGTGAAGGAATATCGGTGTTTTGCCGGGTGCCGCTTCCATTTATGGCAGTTTCCAGAACACTTAGCAGGTTGTAGGTGAAATTGGGATAACCCTCTCATCTCACGGCGGCCTCGCAAGGTTTACTTGATGAAACAACATGAAATAATTGTGTAGTCAAAAAAGAAAAACATTTCAAAAACTCATTACGCGATTGTTTGTGTACATTTATGTAATAATTGGATAACATACACGAAACAAGATTCTGCAAAATTAAGTAACTGATGTATTGAGAAAAGAAATGTAAACTTTTAGAAAATTCGTTGTAACAAGAGATTGTAACATCTTGTAATCGCAGACACAATTTTGGGTATGACACAACAGTCAGATTTGCAGACATAGGATGTCCGGGGATTTTGGTCATCGGTGAAAATGAAGAAACTGAAGTTTCTTCAAACAGATGGGACAACAGAGAGATTTCCAGACATGAGGTTGCAGATTCCGTCTGGAACACGAAATAAAAACCTTGTGAAGGATGGATCCAGGAGGGAGGTGAAATTGGTGGATCAGTGGAGATTAGTCGATCAGTCGAAATTAGTCCTAGTTGAGAGAAAGTTCATTGTACCTAAGGTTTGAGTTCAATGAGCAGATCGAAAGAGAAGCTACAGTAACTTACCACATAGACAGCACATTTATGATCTGTTTGTTCTTCTCACTTCAGTAATTAAAACCAAGGAGAGTTATAACGTTTAGGTGGTCAACTTTAATCTACGGAGAATTCATCATTGAGTCTGTGGGCACGTCAGTTCCAGGATAGATTCAGAAGATGGAACGTCCCAGTCATAGTCATCCACTAACAGAGAATATCAACAGGTATGTGTTCCCAGTCTGTATTGTTGCCTGTGATTAAATCATCAGATATACCGGTCCTGTGATCTGACTGCGTATGTCATACATATTAGTCTATACAAACATTACACTACACCTGATTTAAAGAACTGAAATACACGAATATCCGAGGGAAATTGCAGTTATTGATTTAACACTTTAACCTCTCGCAAAACACTATTGCAATTAGATTTAAATACCCATCCATTTCAGATAATGGATGGAAGGTGCTTTCTTGTATCATAACGCTTCCATCCTCATAACTAAGGCACGACGCAGGGAAGTTCTGAAAGCGATCAGTTGGTCGACTTATACCAGGTCCCTTGGTGGTTGGGCTTTTATCTGTCCTCTTCGGGCCCTTTCATGAGGTTCGTCTTCTTCTAACGTTCCTCGGTGTCTTCCGTGTCTGATTCTCGTCTGCTACACTGTTTACAATCAATAACACGCGTTGTGTTGACATGTGTTTTTGTCATGATGTAGGGATCCATACAATATAAAGATTTTCTACACGGAAAGTGTCTTAACGCAAGTAAATAGTTTTATGTTTTTTGAATTTTTATTCATAAGTGTAATAAAATATTGTACTGAATATTTATACGCATGCGCAGTGGTTTGTAGACCAAATAGGAACATTGTTTATGTTGTACAATAGTCGTGAAAATGTGTAGGAGACGAGCATTTACTTCTCAGTATACTTCCCCTAGAGAAAGATACATTGAAAATCGAAAGAAAGTAAATTTACAACATCCATGTGATTCAGATAAAGTGAAAATATTATATCTTAATGATGAAGTACTTGCATCGTTTAGAAAACATTATAGATATGATGATGAAACTCGTTTTGGGAAAGTGTAACCTAATAAACATATTTAAATTTTTGAATTAGACAAACTGAAGTTTAAGTGTAATCGTTTTAAAATTAGTGAACTATGCGTAATAGAACATTTTGAGAATTATAAAATGAATGAGCACATAGTGTGAATTCGGTGTCCGTTAAGAATTCCAGACAAACAATTACAACTCTGCAATTTACCATATGAAAATAGATTGAAACTTACTGTGTGGGAATTTGTAATTAAGAAGAAAACTCGTGACATAGTGTTTGAACTTTATTTAAAGAAACATTCATTTAAAAAACTTATAAAAAAGAACAAAACTATTTTAAATAGATTTACAATTCCAAGTTTTTTCGTTTTCCGATACCTTTATTTCTGATTTAGTTGAAGTGTTATTAAACAAAGGTAAAAATGTGAATGGAAAGCAATCAGTGCATGTATGATTGTGCTTCATTTCATGTAAATGAACAGTATGTGTTGGATTGTGTTTCAAGATGGACACCGTCATATCCTTTACTATGTTATGCTTGTATGAAAATCGTACTTTCGCGAATTAGAATGAGTGTATTATGATAGGATATGAAATGTTGTTTTACAATACATGGCGTATTATGACACGAAGTGCAAGATTAATGAACTATATGAAACTTTTTTAACATGTCACGATACTGAAACAGACGAATAGACATTTACGTATACATTATATACTATAATGTTAACACAAAAACATTTATCTTATTACTGTGGCAGGACTCGTTTTTCGAGTTAATAATTTTGTATATTTTCAATTTTATTTTTACTTTTAATGTTTACGTTACAAGAATCGTATATTAAGGTTAAGGTGATTGAATGTTATGTATGAGATATAATGCAAGCTGCACAATGTTATTAATCCAGAGTCAGCATAATGTTGTAAGTAAAATGTTAATAGAATGTCTTCGTCGAGAGTCTGGCAATGCAGGAAGGCAATGCAGACAATGCGTCTATTCTCGCATTAGCCAGATTCTGTGCATTGTACAAAGAGAATCTGTAAGATTTCACGAATTTCACGAAATCACGGATATGCGGAAATTGCTTAGAATCGAGAAATCGGAGTGTGTCGAGGGTTGCAGTTTTTGAGTCTTGACACATGGAAGGAATTTGTTTTTCCGTGTGAAAAGGGGTCGCACGTGCCGACAAGCAGACGACAGAAGTGGATGAGGCTCAACAAAACCAGAGGATGAGAGAGGTTCAGGAGGGAGTCCTTGGAGATCAGTGATCAGTCCTTGGAGGTTCAAGATCGAGTCTTGGAAGTCATCAGTGGTGATCAGTCAGGAGCAGTCAAATTCAGTCCATGATTAAGTCTTGGGGACCTTAGTTAAAAATCGCCAGACAGTCAGATGAAAGCCAAAGGAAAGTCATCGTGAACTACATTATTTAAACCACGTAGAACGTCACGTCCAGATAAGCATTTGAGAGGAGTCCATACTTCAATGCTCGTCCTCGCCGTCCAGTAATCAGGAGTATCATCATAGAGGATCTACGTTTGACACCAGGTCATTGTTGGAGCGACACCAGAATCTTCAGGTATGTGTTACACCTACTCAGGGCTCAAAGGTTCAATACTCGATCGTTGCGATACTCGTCTGGCAAACGTTCCTAATATCCGTTATTAAAAGCATCACAAAATCTTACAGTCAAATCTAACTTATGAGAAATATAGTGATATCAATTAAATGAAGTTAACGTTTTCCTATTTGTATTTATCCCCGTTTGGTAAACCTCTCGCATATGAATATTAGATTTATCCCACTCATTCTAGATGGTGAGTGGAAGGCATCCAGTTTCACTCGAACTCGCATCCCCAAACTAGGCACTGAGTGGCTGGGTTGTCATGGTTTGAGATGCTGGTTTTAAAATCTTTGTAGATCCTAGCAAGTTCCCAGTAGAAATATAAATTTCATGGTGGAGACATGCTGGTGGCTTATGCCTTTGTAACGGTCTCAGTAGATTTAAATAATTAAGTCCCTCCCGACCCACCCAGTTTTGAAATGATATTATATACGTTTTATTAGTAAATAAAACCCACCCTTCCCACCCTGTCTACGATGAAGTGTAACATTAAGGATTTTTAAACGTATTTTCTCAAATTAGTTTAAGGTATTTAGTTATAAGGTGTTAGTTTATGTAATGTGATTTTAAGGTTTTGCAATAAGAAGATAATTTAGCCGATCCTCCCGACCAATTAGTTAAAGTAGCTCGAATTATACGTTTTATATGAATAAATAATTAAAGTAATTAGTAATTAGATGAGTGACGAAAGTATTCGTACGAGAGCACAAAGAGCCGCAAGAGGAGTACAAGTCGGAAGCTTATTTAATATTGCTACCTCGAGTAAGAAAAAGCAAGTAAAGATTACAGAACAAGAAGGTGTTAAACCTAGTTTGAAATTAGGACCCGTAGAAAATTTTCCGTCAAGTCCTGTAGCAAAATCGTACTCAGAAGATTTTGAATCTATCTTTCCGTTCGAAAGTAGTGTAATAGGTGATAAGCATTCAAGTAGTTCGAAAGAAAATAAGATGGCGACAGGTGTAATGTTCTATTCAGACGTAAACAAACTCCCGAAGTTTGATTTAAAAGTCGATAATGATATAGTTGGATTTTTCGACGAGTTTGAAGACGCGTGTCAAATGGCAGGCGTGAGTGAGGACAAAAGAAAGGAACTGTTACCAAACGTGTTTAAAGGAAATGGTAGGCAGTGAATTAAAGTATTTTTGAAGAGAAGAAACGTTAGTGATATTTTTTACAAACAATTACAGAAAAGTATTATAGAGGAATTTACACGAACAAACGTGACATTAGATATAGAAGAAAGAATAAGAGAGAGGTTGCATCTTGAGGATGAACCCATTATAAATTATGTATACGACATGTTAGTATTATGCGAAAGACTAGATGCTAGCATGGACGAAAAAAAGAAGATAGGAATCATAGTAGGTGGCCTTCAGCCATACTTCATGGAGAAGGTAGGAACGATATCATATTCGACGATAGACAAATTCGTGGAAGATCTCCTGAAAATCGAAAAGAATAAGTGTAAAGTGGATAAACGTGTCAAAAGAGAGAATGGAAAAGTTACAGTTAAAGACCTTCTTAAGAAAATGCGCGAACAAGTAGAAGATGAGGATAGTGATGTTGAAGTAGATAAATTGCTATTGAAGAAAGAGATTAGGAATAGGGAAGATGTTAAAATTAAGCAGGAACCACCAAGTTGGGTGAGTTAGAGAAAAAGATAGAAAAACTACAGATAACATTAGCGACTAAGTTTCAGGACCGGAATAATAGAGAAGATAAAAGCGATAGAGAGTCGAAGCAACAGAAGAATGGTAGTAATTTTAGAGGAAACAGGAATTTTCGCAATAGAGGACGAAATTTTTATAGAAACAACGGAAATAGTTATAGTAATAGCTATAATAGAAATAGAGGTCCTAATGAATACAATAACAGAAGAGGATTTAGGAATAATAATTGGCGTGGTAACCGAGGTGGAAGAAGGACGAATTTTTGGCAACAACGAGGGAATAGTTGTTGTGCTAGCGGTTCTAATGGTCCATCATGGTGCCAGAATCATAGTCAAGTGAATGGTCAAGTACAATACGTACCAGTTGTACCAAACCAAATTAATGGCACAACGTACTATCAAGCTACGAGCGCAAATAATTTAAACTGAGTAATACTGTAAATGACAGAGGCGCATTTACAGGAGGTAAATCGAAAATTAGAGAAATAGTAGCCTCTACACTAACCGAAAATAACATGTTGTACGTTCCGATAGAAGTTGACGGGAGAAGTCATAAAGCATTGATCGATACAGGTTCGCAAATATTAATAGTGAATGAAAAGCTAGTTCCACCAAGCGCAAAGGTAATTCCTAGACCAATACGTATTCGTGGAATAACACAGAAGGTGTTAGTAGTGAATAAGATCGCTGTTGTAAGATTTAAAATGGCTGGACAGACGTTTCATTTGGAATTTCGTGTAGTGAAGGATTTTCCGTATCAAATTTTGATCGGGAATGATTTTCTACAGAGCCAGAATTGCCAAATAAACTACGGTCTGAATAAATTGACATTGCAGAGATTTGGAAAGCCAAGGTTTAGGAAAAGGGAAGAACAGGAATCTGTAACTGTATCCGATAATGCAGCTATTGGTATAAAACATTGTATTAGACCAAGATGGGTACTAGGTCATAAGGTACGGTTGTTACCTAGGACTAAGACAACTGTGGAAGTTAATTTAGTTAACTCTTGGAATAACAGGGAATACTTGTTAGAGCCAGACAGAAGGATAGAAAACCAATACAATGTATTGATCCCGCGCGCACTTTTATCGGCTGAGAATAATAGGATTGAAATCATTAATCCATCCAATAGATCAATTTTATTAAGGCCAAATGTAACATTAGGACAAGCTGAGAAATGTGTAGATGAAGACCAATTGAAGAAGGAAGGATTATCGAATGAGGATATAGACGGTATTTTAAGATCACGTAAGAATTTTGACAAATCTCGATTGAAATTTGGAACAGAGACGAAACCTGAAATTAAGGAGCGAATTGAGAGCTTATGTTATAATTTTGCGGATGTTTTTGCATGGCAAGATGATAAATTAGGTCAGGTTAAGCATTTCGAGCACCATATCGAGTTGGAAACGAAAGTACCGTTTAGAAGACACCAATATCCCATTCCAATCGCGCTAAGAGATAAAGTAAAGGAACAAATCAATATTTTGTTAAGACAGGGCATAATATAAGAAAGTGCTAGTGCTTATAACTCTCCTATGTTCTTCATACAAAAACCATCAGGGGGTATTCGGGCAGTTCTCGACTGTAGATTTTTGAACAAATGCGTGAAACTGCATAGCATTGCGCTGCCTCCGATCCATCAAATTCTAACTTGCATGGGAGGACATAAATACTTTAGCATTTTAGATGTGAAATCAGCTTATCATCAAGTGTCTATTTCTGAGGAGTCACGAGAGTATACAGCATTCAACATACCAGGAGTAGGAGCCTATTCATATCGAGTTCTTCCAATGGGGTATTTGCAAGCGCCCGCTATATATACAAAAATAATGGCGATGACCCTGGCAAACGTAAATCCGGAGTCAGTTTCCTATTATATGGATGATGTATTTCTTTATACTAACGATCAGGAGAAAATGGTAGACGTACTACAATCAGTTTTTAAAAGGTTGAGGCATTACGGTCTCAAACGGTCAGTAGAGAAATGTCAGTTCATAGAAAGGAAAATTTTAGCTCTTGGACACATTGTCAGTGACGCAGGATATGAGGTTAGCCCGAAGATCATACAGGCAATTAAAGCGTGTAAGGCCCCGAATAATGTTAAGCAATTAAAATCTTTTCTTGGACTAACGAATTACGTTAGGAAATTTTGTAAGGACTATGCCAAAAGCACGTCAACGTTTCAACCAATTTTAAAAAAGGGTCACAAGTTTGAATGGAATGAGTCGCATCAGCAGGCTTTTGAACGATTGAAATCGGCGTTAATGAATGCACCATTATTAGCCCCGTTTCGGGAAGATTTGGACACGAGAGTGTACACTGACGCATCGACTAGTTCGATTGGTGGCGTCTTGATGCAGAAACAGGCTAATGGTGAATGGACACCAGTAGCGTACTACAGTCGCGTGTTACGTCCACAAGAAAAGACAAGACATATAGTGGAGTTAGAAATATTGGCAGTGATAAGTTCTTTAAGAGCATTCAATTATTACTTGTTCAATAAAGAATTCGAACTATATACCGACTGTAAAGCGTTAAAGTATTTACAAACATCGCCGAAGTTAGCTCCGAAACTTGTGAGATGGAGTTTAGATTTAGCCCAGTATAAGTACACACCGGTGCATTGTCCTGGAGAAAAGAATCCTAGTGATATTTTGTCCAGGAACACCGACATTGAACCGACAGTGGATGATATTGAGTTAGAAACGTTAAAAGTGAATTCCGAAGATTTACAAGTCAATTTGATCTTTGACAAGAATATTGATGTTGGCGAGTTACAGCGAAAAGATTCATTTTTCGGTCCTATAACGCACGCAATTGAACATCCAGAAGATGCAGACGTAAAAGCCGAAAAACAAGCTCGATGGTATACGGTAAAAGACAACAGGCTATACAGAACACAGAGAATGGCAGGTGGTACGAAGTTATTGTTATGTATCCCTTATACATTAAGAGAACAGGTATTTAAGAACCTACATTGTTCGGTGTATGGTGGTGGACATTTTTCTTACACGAAGTGTTACAGACGTGCACTAAAGTTAATATATTTTCCGAATATGAAGAAATTCTTTATGGAGAAAATAGGTGAATGTATAAGCTGTCAGATACAGAAAAGGAAAACAGGGAGAGTACCATTTCACGCGCAGACGTATCCCTCTTATGCTCCATTCCAGTCAGTCGTGATGGATGAGGTCGGTCCTTTCAAGTTGTCTCGTAATAACAGAAATAAGTATATTCTAGTATTTGTAAATAATGCTACTAGATTTGTTATCGCTAGAGCGGTACCCGCAGTAACGGCAGAGATCGTTGCTCAAGTAATATTCGAAGATCTTATTACGAAACATGGGGTGGATTCTCAGCTCCATCTGGATCGGTTGTCATCTCACCGCAGAAAAATCTTGGAGGAAATGTCTGAAAAATTTGGGATGGAATTGCATTTTGCGAATACAAGTGCCCATTATTCGATAGGAAGCGCAGAAAGGGCCATTGGCTCATTACAACAAGTAATGAAGCATTACATTGTCAAAGATTTTTCAAACTGGGATGAGATACTACCGAGTTTGATATTTACAATTAATACGCTAGTGCATGATGGTACTGGTTTTTCGCCGTACTATTTATTGCATGGTGTCGAACCAAGAACGTTTCTTGAGCAGGACCTAGACATTCCTTGCGAGTTCGTTGACAAGACAAGAGGTGAGACTTCAGAGCATAAAAGAGGCACGACAATTGGCGTATAAAAATTTGCAGAGAAAATTTAGATCTCAGAAGAAGCAAATTGAGAAAAAGTTTGACCAACCAAGTTTTGAGATCGGTCAAAAAGTTTTAATTAGAGAAATGCCAAGAGCAGGTTTGCCGGCATGCTTCGGAAACCGTTACAATACAAAAGGGGTAATTGTGGACAAAATTAATAATAACTCATACAAAGTGCAGTATGAAACTAAAAAGGGTGAAAAGAAGAGTGACACTATAGACTTAAGACGATTAAAATTGTTTGTAGAGAGTAAGAATGGTGAAAAGTTTGGTGATATCGATCAAACATCGGATGGCGAAGAATAAATTTAAATTTGGTGAAAAAAAATTTTTTTTAAACATTTAAATTAGGGTCTATTGTAACTATGGTACAAATTGGGTCTACCGATGAAGTGTCAGAAAGGGGGCACTTTCTCAACCAAACCCTAAAACCCGAGATTGGAGGAAATGCTAATCTCCATCAGGAAATTTCCCGAATCGATAGACACTTTTTGGATTGTAGTTACTAGAGTTTTGAGTAAATAAATAAATGTATGGAATGTGAAATTAAATTAAAATTAAAATCAGTTGACACCTAGAAAATAAAATAAGATATAGGATACATATAAATAAATAAATTGGTAAAAGTAGGTTAAAACACAAATAAATAAATAAATGAATAGCAACAAGGGAAAAATTAATATTAGGTTTTACTAATTACAGACTTTTATTCGAGACTAAAAAGGAATCAGTATATAATGGAATCAACAATATTGGTCATCTTTATAAAGTTGATAGTTATGGTTCATTTTGGAAACTCAGACGACCATCATCAATTAACTATGAAGGACGTAGGAATAGCTCTAACGCAAGATTCGTTGGCGGTTCATGCGTCAAATATGGTTTATACAACTATCAGATTACATGTAAACTTTCACGAAGCTCTGCCTATGCACAAAGTTTGTAGTGAGTCATACGATATTTTAGAAGAGTACGCAGAAAGGGAAAGACAATTTAGAATTAATATAATAAATTCAATACCATGTCAATTTGTCTTTATAAACGGCAGTTCTAAATGTATGGAGTCAACAAGAACTAAACGTTCAATTTGGTCTATGTTATTAGGATTTGGGTCTATAGGTTTGTCAGCCTATAACCTAATACACACGCAGCAATTGTCAACATCGATTCAGAAATTGTCTGAACATGAAAACGTGTTAGCTCAAGAAATTCACAAGTTAAAAATATCACATAACGAGGAAATATCTATTATGCATGGTGTGGTAGTAAAGGTGCATCATGTACTTCAGAATGTAAGGAGTAAACTGCAAGAGATGTATTGCTACTTGCAGCAAGCCCAAAGGAAAATTTTGACCAATCTATTTTCGCATTTAGCTAGAGAGAGAGTTAATAAAATATTTAACTTAGCAACCAATTATCCTATCATATTTTATTAAATTTATATGTAAACAAATTTATAACTAGTCATGATATTTTGAAGCATTCAATTTATCGTTTCGACATAGGAATGTTTTATAGAGTGTCATCGATCTACTTAATGAAATACAACTATAATAAAAACAACATCGACTTGTTACTAAAAACGCCTATTGTTTATGAAAATACTGTATCAAAGATGTTTAATGTGATTTCAATGGGTTTCCTAACGAACAATTTTCGAACATATTACAAGTTACCGGAAGTGGTATACTTAGCTAATGGAATGTATCATACGTTAGATCGATCGAAATGCGAATTCAAGAGTTTCTTGTATTTTTGTGAGCAGATATCATTAGATGATGCAGCTAAGTGCTTGAACAACATTGTTTTCAATGGATCACTAAGTGGTTGCGAACAACAAACGGAGAAATACCTAGGCAAGGTAGTATATAAATAAACTCATGCTGGAGTATTATACTCATCATTGGTAGAAGGATATGTAACGAAACTAGGAAAACATCACGAAGTCACATCGACGAAGGTAAATTTTGGGAATAATTGTTCGTACTTTATTGAGTATAGTTCATTTGATAACCTAATTTTTGTAGAATTGGCGATTCCAACGAAGAAAGTAATAAGCGTAAATAATAAACATCTAAGTCTGATAGGAAATTGGACGCTCAAGCAATTAAATTTTAGTATACACCACGAGGAACTCAATAATCTAGCGGAAAATTTATTAAAACTGAAAGTGGATACCACTGTACCACTGTTAATAATCAAAACAAATTACATCACGTATGTAATAGCAGCCATCATATTAGTGTTAGTTGTTTCAGTCGTAGCTTTAATAGCGTTGTACTGTAGATTGTATAAATCAATAAGAAAATATAAAGTAGAAAACAATGAACCATAATAATAATAATAATAATAACAATAATAATAAATTCATTTAGTGTCATATTGTATAAAAATGTTTTAATATTCCTTGCACTAGAACGGAAAAGTCT
The DNA here is from genome assembly GCF_964235325.1 of Thermobia domestica. Lineage (NCBI taxonomy): Eukaryota > Metazoa > Arthropoda > Insecta > Zygentoma > Lepismatidae > Thermobia > Thermobia domestica. Next base: position 97,942,192 of record NC_137470.1, read on the forward strand.
CGAAAAGGTTGTAAACCACATTGTAAACAATAGAATTAAATATTGGTTAATTTTGAAAAAAAAAACGATGAAGTCGAATGTAAACAAACATGTAAAAAGTGTCAAAAGTGTATACAAATCATGCATTCCATACTCACCAAACAGCCATCACCAATAGTAAACACCATCACCAAAGGAAGGTATGAAGTCAAGTAAATAAAGTCTATAGTCTATAATAGTCCATAATAGGTCATACTACCCAAACCGAAAAGGTTGTATTATAATACGGTACCGAACGATGTCCCATTTCCGTTTTAGGTGTAAACGAAAAAAAATAATGAAATAAGGATAAAAATAGATGAGAATAGATAACCTAGACAAATCTAGGATAGTAACATCAAACAAGGATAGATAAAGTCAAAAACATTCAAACATTCAAGAAGGGATAAGGAAAATAAATGTAGAAAGTAATAACATTAGTAATAATAACAATAGAAATAGTTAATAATAGATAAGAATAGACAAAATAGTAATAGATTACCATTATGGTAGTAGTAAATAATATATATGCATAATTACTACGAGTGTTTCTATAAAATAATGAATAATGAATTTTATTTAGTATGTACATGGTAAAGTAAAGGGTTAAAATATGTGTATAAGCATAGATAAAGCTAGAAATAGTTCACAAAGAGTATTGCAGAATGTTTAGTTTAATTAGTAATAATAATTTATTTACTAATAATTTTAAAGTCCAAAATTTTTGTAAGTTTTTAGAAAAGAAAAGAAAAGAAAATAATATATTTCACTAAAATTAGTAATAATCAATCAATATTGATTGAAAAGAATGATTAGAATTATTTATTTTATTGTTGAATGTAATTTGCAAACGCTACGAGCAATGCTCATATATAATTCAGTATGGATTGGCGTCGAAGAGCTTTTGGACGTTCTGAACAGCAAGAGGTAAGAATATGAACAAGAGACCCCGCGAGAGAGTATAGACAAGACCCCGCGAGAGGCTAGATTAGTCTCCACTCCAGGTCTCACGGAACTCTGCAGACGATATACGAACAGTTCCGAGTGATCTCGAACGAACACGAAGGATTCAGTGATTATCCCGCCACGCAGAGAATCTCGTATCTTCAGCGTACAACTCAGTCCGAGCGTAAATCAATGAAATATTTTTTAAAATTACAGAAAAATTACTATTTAATATAATTAATGATATTTCATCACGTAGATGATTAAAATAAGGTCTAAAGTACATAAATACGTATGTAATAAGAAATAAAAGTTTAAATATAGAGAGATATAGCGAATATAATTTAGTGCTATATTTATGGTAGAAAATATTGAAAATACGAGTTTTTAAGTGTGAAACAGAATCTCCGAGTTATGGTTAGAGGGATTTCACACATAGTTAAAGTTATAACGGTCATGCACGAGAATTACTGAGAAAGTAGCAAGTGTGCTCGACACAGAAAGAACAAAGTGAGACTGCTTCAAAATATGCGAATTTTAGGACGCAAAAAGTGTAAGCAGACACAAGATAGGAATATTAATTATTTAAATAACTATAATAAATGTAATTTTCTACGAATTTTAAGTAGGCCTATCCCGACTTTATCTATTTCTCGTCTATTTCAGATAATATCCAAAAAACGAAGGAAATGGACATCAATACAATATTATTATTAATATCAGCGTTAGTTTTAGGAAGTGTATTAGTTGTAATAGTAATTATTACGTGTTATATTTTGATAAGATTAAATAGGATAGAGAGAAAATACGAAAATAGTGTAAGAAATAGTAAAAATAATGTAAGATCAAATATAGATTTAGAAGTAAGTGGTAGAGATGAGTCTGAGACTTACGTACTTTCACAAGTTTCACCACTCTACGCCACAATATTAAATAAGAATAAACCAACACTTAAAACTATGCCACAAAGCACTGATATCACTATTTGTAATAATTTGCCAGATCATAGTAAAGCAGATTGTAGTAAGAGCACTGAAACTGAGTGGGAAAACACACACTTGTACCACATCACTACAGAAGATGAGAAACACACTAATACATTAATGGGACACTGTGAAACCACGAAAACCGACGTTTTTCTTGAAAATTTCGACAAACACGGAAAAACCGAGTGCCCGAAAGACATCAAAAGAGAGTTCTTTTTTCCATGTGATGTAGTTGTGCTATAAAAACACAATATTTTAAGAGAAATAACGAAATATTTGGTAGTGCATATTAACATCCAGTGTTATCCGTACAAGAGTGACGCGCAAACAGAGTTACTGGAGCGGAAATAATCTTAACCTTGGTCGAAAACTGATGAAACAGCAGTTACCAAGTTGGAACTTGAGCAGCATAGCAAACGTCCTGCAGCAAGATTTTATTTCCCTCAACTTTAAAATATCTGTGTTTAAATTTTATGATGAAAATAAAACAATTATATTTTCAGTTTTCTTACAGTGCTACGATAAAATATCAGTGTACTATGTTTTAATACTGTGTTAAGAGTTTTGTTTTCTAGATTTCCAACCAAATGGCAATGGAAATGAATGATGAATAACCATTACTAATACGGCCAATAAATGCGTCAGTTGGCACGTATGGACAGTAAGAGTAGTGGAAAATTTTTGTAATACGAAACCTAAAAGCGTTGTTGCGAAGAGAGATTAACCAAGAGTATCTGTAAATGAACATATATGTAATTTTGCACGGAGTACTTGTGCAAAAGTGTTGAGCAAGTAATTCACTGAAAACTCACTAGATGTCGTGAGCATATACTTTGTAAATACATTTTTGAAGTTTTTCATCATATAATTATATTAATTAAGTAAATGATTAAAGATTGAAATATATATATAACATTAATGTTTTAGGTGAAGGAATATCAATTAATGTTTAGATTACTATTTTGCAGAGTTACACATTTCTTATTTAATTTCAAATTCACATTTATGTTTTACTACTTTGTATGTTGTACAGGGAGTTCATGAAAAATCGCCCTCTTACGAGGTCTACTTTGGTTTGCGAAGCAACCAAGATTTTAAGGGGGCCATGTGGCAGGACTCGTTTTTCGAGTTAATAATTTTGTATATTTTCAATTTTGTTTTTATTTTTAATGTTTACGTTACAAGAATCGTATATTAAGGTTAAGGTGATTGAATGTTATGTATGAGATATAATGCAAGCTGCACAATGTTATTAATCCAGAGTCAGCATAATGTTGTAAATAAAATGTTAATAGAATGTCTTCGTCGAGAGTCTGGCAATGCAGGAAGACAATGCAGACAATGCGTCTATTCTCGCATTAGCCAGATTCTGTGCATTGTACAAAGAGAATCTGTAAGATTTCACGAATTTCACGAAATCACGGATATGCGGAAATTGCTTAGAATCGAGAAATCAGAGTGTGTCGAGGGTTGCAGTTTTTGAGTCTTGACACATGGAAGGAATTTGTTTTTCCATGTGAAAAGGGGTCGCACGTGCCGACAAGCAGACGACAAGCAGACGACAGAAGTGGATGAGGCTCAACAAAACCAGAGGATGAGAGAGGTTCAGGAGGGAGTCCTTGGAGATCAGTGATCAGTCCTTGGAGGTTCAAGATCGAGTCTTGGAAGTCATCAGTGGTGATCAGTCAGGAGCAGTCAAATTCAGTCCATGATTAAGTCTTGGGGACCTTAGTTAAAAATCGCCAGACAGTCAGATGACAGCCAAAGGAAAGTCATCGTGAACTACATTATTTAAACCACGTAGAACGTCACGTCCAGATAAGCATTTGAGAGGAGTCCATACCTCAATGCTCGTCCTCGCCGTCCAGTAATCAGGAGTATCATCATAGAGGATCTACGTTCGACACGAGGTCATTGTTGGAGCGACACCAGAATCTTCAGGATGTGTTACACCTACTCAGGGCTCAAAGGTTCAATACTCGATCGTTGCGATACTCGTCTGGCAAACGTTCCTAATATCCGTTATTAAAAGCATCACGAAATCTTACAGTCAAATCTAACTTATGAGAAATATAGTGATATCAATTAAATGAAGTTAACGTTTTCCTATTAGTATTTATCCCCGTTTGGTAAACCTCTCGCATATGAATATTAGATTTATCCCACTCATTCTAGATGGTGAGTGGAAGGCATCCAGTTTCACTCAAACTCGCATCCCCAAACTAGGCACTGAGTGGCTGGGTTGTCATTACTGAGGTTTTCCTAGAAAAAATTTCTTTTATAATTTTTAACTGGTTTCTGTTACTGAATACATATACAATTGAATGAAAGTTCAACCAAAAGTTATAACGTGTAAATACCTTTTCATGATGTTCATTGCAAACAGAAGATGATGATGATATATTTTAATTTCATGTATACAAAAAATATACGTATGCTTTCTTTCTATTATTATTATTAGTATTATTATTATTATTTTATATACATACACACATACAAAATATCAATTATAGTAAAATCGTATTCATTTAAATATGTAACCCTTACATCCGGGTGAATTCTAATTATCAAGTTAGAAAATTTCTTGATAGATTATAAATCTCTTCATATTTTCGTAACATTTACTTTCATTAAAGTTCATTACACTTTTGTTTGTGATACATATTATTAATACAATTATCTGATGATTTATCTCTAACCACTTTTAACTTATGTATACAAGAATTTCTTAATTGTGTTACCTGAAAAAATGTTCTGTGAAGAAAATGTTATTTGCGTGAAAGTATTTTGTGTTGTTATTTCCCTAGTAAGTTTACATTTATTCAAATGAAACAGAATATCACAAAATAAAATATTTCCTGAACATTTTTAAAACTTTTCGCAGTTTAAAACATAAAATTCAAATAAAGAGGAACTTACTTGAATCTTTTTCTTGGAAAACTTCTAATTTTTTTCTTGCATCGTTTGCTACGTAAACTATGTAGAACAGCTCTGCTATAAACCTATAAATAATTCGCAATAAGAAATACCGTTAGTCAAGTTTCTGAAACTAATGAATTTTGTTTTCGAAATAATATCTATTTTTACTTCATGCCCTTGTGCTGTGAACAATCCCGGGTTTGATTCCAATGTTCGATTCACTCAAAAGTTTTAAAAATATATCACACACGCAGACTTCAGTCAATGCTTAAATGGTATCTACAGACAGCCAAATGCTTTCATCATACATAAATGCTGTACCACATATATATGCTGCACATTGAATGTTGATATCTAACTCCTTGTACCATTTCAACTCTATGTGCCATATAAATTTGTAAATATAAACACAAGAGTCTACAATAGTTCAATTCTTAAATGGCTTCCACCACAACAAGACAAGATCAATCCAAACTCAAAACAGGTCTGCGAATTTCACTTCCCACTAGGCTCTCGAGGTCACACTTCATTACAAAACTTAAAAGAAATAAATCCAGGGGTTCTATTCTCAGGATAAAACGTAATGTAGGGTAAGCAAACTTCCTGAGTCCAATGCGCTGTGTTTCATCAGGTTTTAAAAAGAAAATTCTCCGAGCCCAAACAAAACAAGTTTGTTTCCTTCCGGGAGGAAAACAAGAGAGAGGAATACTCTCTTTCCGTGTTAAAGCATGAAAAATATTAACTTTTCAAAAAATACAAAATTTGTCTCTTCACAGTTTTAGTAAACAAAGCATCCTTTTCCTGAAAGGATGTGCGTCAATTGGGTCATTGCAACATTGCAACAATTTCATCAATTGCAACATTCCAACAATTTCATCAATTGCTACATTGCAACAATTTCATCAATTGTTACATTGCATCACACCTACACATTGTCCATCCACTTTGGGCGTGGTGCAGAAATGTTCAAGTCTGCATTTAATAAATAACATCTCTACGACAACCCCGTTTCAAAATAACATTTGACTTAAAACAAAAATTACTTTGTCACAGCATGGACACTATCATATATATTTTGAAAAAATACATTTTCTTCCACAAATAGCATCTATAGGGTATCTCCCAAAAAACAGATTTTCCAATGTCCAGAATTTAATGACATTTTGATATTTCTTTTTACTTAATAGCGTCTGTAGGACGTCTTTCAAGGTTAAATTGTTAGAATAGCCAGTGCCTAGAATTTTCTCAAAGTTTATCACACTTAAAATGTTATAAAGAGCTTACTGGCATCTCGTAGACAATAAATAACATAGTCTAATCCTTACATAACCTCTTCCCCTCAAGTACAATGCTATTATACTATATACTGTATAAAGAAACAAAGTGCTCTCGAATGTCCTATTTCTAAAACATTTGGATAGATTTTTACATAAATCTACTGTACCAGTTCTGATCTTAAATTGCAGTCTCAATGCGGTCAACGCCGCCAATTACCATTCTTGACGCCCTTTCATCAATCACAAATTTTAGTTCACTTTCAGAAACTTTTTTCACTTCGACAGCCACAGGAATGCCATCCTTGTGCTACTTGAAGTGACGTCTGAATTCATATTTCCATGACTGTATTCACGACGTGCTCCGCTGTCTTTCCTTTTCTCCCTTCTTCTGATGTCTTCATCTTAATGTATTATATTACTTGGCCACATATTGGCAGCTTTGTGTCTTTTAAACCACACGGTGCACCAAACAAATGCTTTTCACATCTGAATTTCCATAAACGGAGAGACATTAACTTCACACACCTTTAATATTCCTTTATAGAACGAAAACACGATTATTTCAAAGAGCTTTCGATGTTCGCTTCTATTAGAATCTATATACGTGTTGTAGAAATAAGAGAACTCCACGGATTGAAATACAAATACTGCATTTTTTCTGAATGTACTGCTGTTCAGTTTTTATTTTTTGGGGTAGTTTGGGTAGTTTGGGTTAATTACAAGTTTCTTGCTTTAAGCTTTACAATTTAAGACAAGAACTGCACGTAAGTGGACTTTCGGAAGGTGAATTGCGTATGGTTAAGCTGTTCCTAAGGTTGACTCTTAGAAAAACGAGAATATATGCATGTTACAAATTCAAGAACGTGAAATATTGTTAACGTTACACCATATTGAATATGATGAGAATATGTTAAGTAAAGATTTGAATGATCTAATAAGCATTCACCGTCCTACATATGAAAAATATGACTTACGAATGCGCTAAAGAACAAGAACACACTGTTTATCTCCTTGTCATTGTGAGCTCAAGCTGATTGAACTCGTGTGGTCTCAAGTAAAACTCTATGTTGGGGCAAGTAATACGACATCCAAGGTGAAAGATGTTGAAAAATTAAAACCTGGAGCGTTTGTGTGTAATAACAGAAAATTAGCAGAACTACACTTGAGGCATGTGATAAACATTGAAAGTGACATGTGGAAAGCAGACGAGCAGCAACAAAATGTTTAGCCGTTGATTATTCATTTTGGTGAAGGAGAATCGTCTAGAATCTCCGAGTTACATTTGTTTTTAATTATCAACTTGGCATGTAGTGTTTTGTTCTGTTTGGTATGTGATGCTTCTTGTTAACATCAAACATTGCTCGTCTCACTTTGGTTTTGAAAATGATTTGTTAGAGGTCTTAGTTGATAGATATCGAGCCTGAAACTGTATCGTAGTAGTTTTTACAACTTTTGGATGCCTATGAAATCAGCAGAATGATTCTTAAATAGAAAGGCAAAATTGAGAGTACTACCAACGTCCATAGTTTCTCCGGAAACACATGGCGCAGATTGAGATTGTATGCTGCCTGCACGAGATCTAGGAGGACTGAGAAAAGCTTCAGTATCCTTTTCTTTCTTGGGTAAACGTGATCGGTCCCAGTTTGCTTGGCGAGCTAGTGAGAGGCTAGAGGTTGACCATGTTTGATATGATGAAGGTAGAAGCACCCATGGGTGGTCAGTTGATGGGCCCATAACAGTGGGCGGTAGTTTATACCGTTCAACTCGAACGCTGAACAAGAGGACCCGACATTGAAGAGAGTGGTTTCGTATTAACGTCAGCAATAAGAGTTGTTTTATAGTTCTGAATTTAGTAACTAGTTTGGCCAGCGCGTTAAACACCGAAGTGCACCTGCTTGGCCACTTAGTTTATGTTACGGACTTGTTTGGCCACCTTGTTTTTATTATTGACTTGTTTGGTTAGCTTGCTAAGCACGGTAATGCTGCTGCTTGGCCACTTAGTTTATGTTAGTGACTGTTTTTGCTAGCTCGATAATCACCGAAGTGTTGCTGCTTTCCCAGTAGACTGACAAATCCAATAATATAAACGATTAGATGCAAAATACCAGAACCGGAGTCACAACAACGTCAGATGCAAACTGTGTGACTTCACAATACCTTAGGTGTAGCCTTCCAAAAGATGAGAATAATTTGTCAGACACTTAGCTAGCGTAATTTACACTTTTCTGACAAATGCATATGCATCACTTTATCCTCGTTTATTGTAATAACTGAAAGACGATTTAACTATATTTTCTGTATGATGGCTGTGTACGGTCACGGTCACGGTAATGTTGGACTTTGTATAGAGTATCAGCTCGAAGCACCTGACTCCGTGAATAGGATGCGATAAAGAGGATATCCAAACGTAAAGGTGGAAAGGTATCTATTAGTAGTGTGTTGGTAGGTATGGTAGGCTACATCTGCAACTGTCGCAGAGTGTCTGATGATAACTTTAGTTCGAGCTCTGGAAAGTTATTTTATTCGTGACGTGCAATGGACGTTCCGTAGAGCACATTGAGTGCCGGTGTTAGCAACAGCTGGGTTCATATGCTTGGGTAAAATACTCCAGAACCTACGGCAGAGATGGCGTAGAACAGGAGACATATCTGTATCTTCCGGAATTTGTCTGTTGCGTGCATATCTGTCGTGACCAGTGATGATACGACCGGCTCTAGTTTGAACAATTGCGAGTGTTTAAGCATGTTGCCAGACAAGACATGCAGAAGAAAGTGTGGACAGGACTATTATCTTCAATATGTGCACTCTGACCTGATGAGAAATTGAACTGTAGCGAAACTTTGGTATAATACTGAGGATTTGCGTAATGCTCGTTGCTTAAAGTCATCAAAATATTTAGGCGTGAGGAATGTGTGCGTTCTCATAGATCAGATTTCGATGGCCACAGATACGTCTTCTACTGAATATGACTGCACCACTTTTGTCGGCGTTGACTTTTATCCTTCAACTTCTGGTCTTTTCTGGAAAACGGCTTAGTTGAAGTTTCTTATTGACGTAACACTGTGGAAGTGATTTACTGGTCGTGAAAAAGGAAGTATGGTCGGCATATGTTGCAAAAAAGCAAAGTGCTGGGTCGGCAGATCGGCAGTATGCAGATTATATTGTAAAATTTTGTCCCATATAGATATAGGTAGAGCGTAAATAAAAAGAGTGTCCGGAATCGAAATCCCACTACCAATTTTATTATACAATTTCTATATAAAAGTATTTTTAGAAAATACTGTACAAATTAATCCCTCTAATATCAAAGGTTAGTTCTAGATGGTCTTTGACAGTAAAGTCGCAGACAGGATCTCTGCAGAGCCTCGAAGCAGGCTTGGCACAGTGGTATGAGGTGCCCAAATCTCCGTGCAAGGTTTGTTGGTTGGTTCGTTGGCCACCAGAGCCCCGAAGTAGGCTAAGCTGCTGAGGTTAGGATCCCTAGTCAGAGCCCTAAAGCAGGCTAAGCCAGGAGAAACGATAAACGTAGTCACGAAGGAGAGTAGAGGCCCTGGGGTTAGGTTACTCCTAATGTTCCGAAGGAAACAATAGGAGGGACACCAGAAAACTGGTACCGAATTGCCTTTGTCCATTCAATTTGTAGGGTTCCTTGGGTGGCGGTGGTGCTGCTAGTCCGTGGGGGGGGGCTAGAAGCCGTCGTCTGTAAGTGGTTGTAGATCCATCTGATGTGAAGTCTTCTTGCGGGAACACGTGGTGTTGTTTGTAAACACTGACATGTGGAATTGTTTATTTATAACATCACATGGGATATTACAATATAAATGTGGTGAAAGTGCAGCTCTCTGTGGAATACCTGCTTTAATAGGCATAGACGTGGATTTGACCGTCAAAAGTCAGACGAAATATTTTGCCAATGAGGTAAGAACTAAATAAATTTAGAACACAAGCCGAAAGAATATGGGTGTATATTTTATATATGAGTCCTGCTAACCAAGCTTTACTAAATGCTCTTGAAACATCGAGGTACACTCCAAGGATGTGGCGTTTTCTATTGAACGTCACTGTTAAGTGATTACTACTTGCGTGAGTTCCGTAGTGGTGCTATGTTGAGTACGAAATCCGAAATAATGGAAGGGTAAACGATCTCTGTTGAGGACATGCTGTTTCAGCCTCCAGAGGAACACAGGTACAAATAATTTACTCAAGTGTGACAAAAAATTTATGAGCCTGTATTTTTTCAGAAGCACCAGCCACGTAAATGATACATTCGCTGCAGGGAGATTGAAACCAGGCGACATTTTTACTTGTCCTGGTCGAAGTGAACCAAGCTTTTTACACACTTCAACTAGTTGTTCTCCGGCGGCTCTATGGATTGCTCCATCAACACTAGATCCAGGCGTTAGGGTTTCATAGGCTGCAATAACCATAGCGTCGCATTTAAGTTTAGCTATATCTCCATAGAAAATACTAATTTTCTTGTTAATGTCTTCATTAACATTATATAGTGATTTCTTAGTTGGCTTTGGAAATTGCATAGACGAAACCGTAGGTACTTCCTCAGCGTCAGTAACGTGTATATACTGAATCGGCTCCTTTAAAGTCGACACAAGAGTAAGATGTTCAATGTCTTCTACTTGATTGCTATCGTGAAGATCTTCCTGACGAATACAAGAAACATCATCAGACAGGTCGGTGTCTTCGGGTGGAGGGTCGTCTGGAAACTATGGTTTCAACCCAGTCACGGTGATCGATTCAATTTTCTCCCTTCCTTTGGCTGTTTTATACTTAACAAAGTAAGCGTTAGCATGGTCTTCTCTAGCTACAAGACCTGGGCTGAAATAGTGACCAGAAAAGGTTTTGGCATGACCTCGTTTCCTAGTAGGATCATAGATCCAAACACGCTGTCCAACATTATATTTAACAGCTATGTGCCGATGATTGTACGACTTAGCTGTCGTACGGAAACGATCATACAATTTGTCCTGGGTCTTTTCCCTAATTTCTTGCAGTGTTGCCAGACGATCTTCGTTGGAAACTTACAAACATGGTCCATTAATCGTGGCTTGATGTTCAAGATATGAGTCAAAGCCATGGAACAAAGAAAAAGGCGAGAATGACGTTGATAAATTTACTGTGACATTATGGGAAAAGGTAACCGCAGGAACATGGTCAACCCAACTTCCACTGTCTAAAGGGTTAATCTTACGCTTTAACAAAGCCTCTTAATGTTTAATCTGGACCTCTACGATCCCGGAACTTTCATGCTGATAGGGATTTACGAACTTAATTTCAACTCCAACGATGTTACGTAATTCTTGGAAAAGCATTCCAGTAAAAGCTGTAGACCGGTCAACCAAAATTTCTTAACAGAGACCAAACCTTAGAAAAACATGACTGTACAAAAAATTTGCGAGCGTGGCTGCAGTTTGATCGGGAACTGTAGCCGTTACCATATATCTAGTATTATAATCGACAGCAACCACTAAATACTTATGCCGAAGGGCACTTGCATCGCTGTAGGGACCGGCGCAATCCAGGGCTATTCTATAGAAAGGTGAAACAGAAGGCATAGTTTGAAGAACTCTGGGTGGCTTCCCAGGCGTCTTCTTGAAGCGCTGGCATACCTGACATCGACGGCAACGGTCAGCTATAAATCTCTTCATGAAGGGTAAGTAAACAGAACGTAACAGTAATTGGTACGTTTTCCCATAACCAGAGTGAGACGCACCCAACGTGCTCTCGTGTGCGGATCGGAAAACTTTATCCCTTAAAGTCGATGGAATGACTGGCAGTAACTGAATTGCTGACGGATGGCGATGTCTCCAAAATAAAATGCCATCTTTAATTTCAAAGCACAGAGCCTGGCGTTCTAGGTTGTAATCCTGGTCCTTACTACCCTCGAAAAAGGAAATAATATCCTTGAAGTAGGAGTCCCTCCCTTGTTCTTCTCCCAGCGTGTCATCGAGTTGGATCGTGAAAACTCTCGGCTCCTCAAGGTTCTTCTCTTCGTCTTCTAGGTCTCTTTGACAGTCTACATTTCTTGACAAGGTGTCAATAAGTCTTCAAATAAAAATGTCTTCCTAAAAGAAAATACTTGAAACGACGCAGCGTAAAGATGATCACAGCTAATTCAAGATGGTAGGGATGATATCTACGCTCCTGATTACTCAATGCTCGACTGCAAAAGGCAATGGGCACCAACGGCGCATCCTCTTTATCGGTTTCCGGCTCTAGGATCGCTCCATTCAACGCATGTAGACTAGCGTCACAGTACACATGCACATCCTTCTAGGGGTCGTATCTCATCAGTGTTGGAGCGGAGATGATGGCTTCTTTCATCTTCTCAAATGCCTGTTGTTGCGCAGCAGTCCATTTATAGGGAACCTCCTTCTTGAGTAATCTTAACAGGGGTTCCGCGATGGTCGAAAATTCCTTGACGTAAGATCGAACAAAGGATCACAGTTCTAAAAAGCTCTTAAGCTGCTTCTGCGTCTTAGGTCGTTTGTAATTTCTAATAGAATCAGCAATCCGGTCAGAGATTGATATCCCCTGCTGGTAAACTACGTGTCTCAAGAGCTCGAGTGAAAAATGCGCTAGTTTGGTCTTTTCCGGGGAGAGTTTCAATCCACGCTCTCAGAGTCTTTGAAATAATTTCCTTGTTGTTGCTAGAACCTGTTCAAATGAGTCTGACCCACAGACGACATCGACTAAGTAATAATAGACGGATTCTTCCTCTAGACCTTCAAGCGTAAGTTTCATTACATCATTAAGAGCACTCGGACTCGTAACCAGACCCATAGGAAGAACCTTAAAACAGTATTGCCTTTCACCCGGGATGGAAAAGGCGGTAATAGGTTGGCTCCTTTCCGTTAATTTAATCTGATAAAAACCTGAAGTGAGATCTGCGATACAAATATGGCCACTAGAACGCTCTAGAATGTCCTGCATAGAAGGTACAGGATAGCTGGATGGAATCACGTGACTGTTAACAGCTCTCAGATCACGATCAGCCTATAAGAACCCCTTTTCTTACGTACTAGAGTGATCGGAGAGTGACACGCTTTAATAGCATCTTGTTTCAATAGTAATTTGATCTGTTCGTTGACGGCATCGCGAAGATGGTAGGGTATCGTATAAGGTTTTACTGAAAAAGAATTAGGATCCTTAAGTTGAATATCGTGCTCGTACCCACGAGCCTGCGAAAAGTCGTCAGGCGACCAACTAAATACATCCTTGAGTTCTGCAATAAGCTCATACAATTGCCGTTTCTGATCATTATTCAATTCCGGGTTCACATTAACACAGGTTACGTCAAAACCAGGTATTTTAGGAGATTGAAAGCCAGTCTCTTCGGTTACGTTTGTACACAAATGTTCACTATTTTTGTCTACAGCAAGTCCCACAACCTTATTCTTCCACAACAAAAATGTTTTGTCTGTAGGGTTAGTTACCCAAATAAAAGAATTAACGTTGTCCACAAAAGATTCTTGAAGAAGAATGCTGACCACCGCAGGTACTAACTTAAGGGACTGTAACCACTCCCTGGACCCCACTAAGTCATAACATTTCCGGAGAGGAACTCGCACCTTCGAACGAGGCGGTAGCCACGTGGACGACACAACTTTAAACACTGGTTTAATCATGGTCGCAAATTCAGCAGACACATTACACACATGGGAAGACTTAGGCAAGGTGGCAGAAGGAATTTTACCAAACCTAGTAATGACTAATGAGCGATCTTTCTGATTCAGATCGGCCTCGTGAGCTAACAAAAAATCTTGTCCCAGCAAAAGTGGTTGCGGGTAGCTAGGGATATTCCTAAAGGGATGACAGAAGTATTTAGACCCCACCTGGAATCGAACCAACGTTATCTTACTAACTGGTAAAGTCTTACACGTAACTCCCTTCAAAACGCTGGACGTTGGAAACATTTTAACCTTACGAGGTACCATCTGTGCCGAAATACAATGTATTTGTGAGCCACTATCTAGGAGAATAGGGCTACCCTTACCATTCAATCTAATCATAATATGTGGAAGAGCTCGTTCAACAAGGAGGGGGACTTTTATACGCTTAGGAGTTCATGGCCCGCGTTCATCAACCCTCTGAACTAGTTTAAATTACTCAAGTAGTGGGCTGCAATATGATTTTCCTTCCCACATTTAAAACAAATGATGGGCTTCTTATTCCTACCCTGATTGTTACTATTTTGATTGGCATAACCATTGTCATAACGTCCACATCCAAGACAGTTGGATTCATGGTATGAGTAATTAGAGTGTATTACTGCATAAATATTAGTGCAGTGAGTGATAAAAGTTAACCGGTTTAACATGACTTGACTTGGAAAGATGTGTGTTAGAAAACGGACGTGCTCATTCAGAGACGTGGCAAGGATGCAGAATCGGTCAAGGTTAATCGGACTCGAGAGAAGGAGAAAAAGAAAAAGAAATAAGTAATTTGTGCAACACCAGCATTTAATCTAAAAGCGTTGGCACAGAGTTGAAAACCAGGTAGCTCAAAGTGGGTCAAGTTTGTAAAAACAATTGAGCAAATTCAGTGTTGATGTGCTTGAGTGTCTGATAAAAATCAATGTACAGTAAAAGTGAAAGTGCGTAAAATATATTGTCATGTATGTGAATATACAATTTAATGTGAGTGCATCGTTATAAAGTTCATAAGAAAATACTTAGGATGGATAGAATAATTAATGTGTTGGATAAATGCAAGAAGATATAAAGACTTCAAGTAGTTGTGTGTTGTTACGATAGATGGCAAGCAAATGCAGAGAACTGCTATCTGACATAATTTGTTCGATATAATGAAAAGACTGATTGGACTTTGAAAAAAACCGTGAAAATTATTAACTATCATTTTTTGCTCAAACTGAACATTAAAATTTTTGGTTTTATTTTTGAAATTACATGTGTAATCAGTGTTATATGTACTATGAAATAATAATATGTAAATTTTATACACGAAGTTCTCCAAAAACCGATATTACACATAAGATCTGGACGTCATCGGAGATGCCTTAGTTTAAAGTGGGGGCGTGTCACGGTACGCCAAATTCAGAGATAAAATTCAATATCAAAATTCATTTATTTTATTAATTTGGCTAAACGATGAAAATTAAAGTATTGTTTATGAATTGGCTTGCAGTCAGAAATTAGTAATCTTGCAGACAGGAATATTATCACATAATGTTACATAGTGCTTATGATTGTTGTTTTAATTAAGTAACAGACACGAGTCTGCACGTGTCATAACAGTATAAACAAACACTGAAGCAAGACGAAAATGTAAACCATTGTATAATGTATGTTCACAACAACACATTCTAAGAATTAGGTAAAATTGTGAAAATCGCAGATGTAAACTATCTGGGGATTTGGTCACTAAGAGAAAATGCAGAAACTACGGTTTCAGCACAGAGATGTATCAACTACGAAATTTGGTAAGAAAGAAAAGACAAATTCATCATGAAACAAATTGACATAAAAAGGTTATGTCGGACTGAATAAGGATCAGTTGCCAGGGATCAGTTGCCAAGGATCAGTTCTAAGGGTCAGTTCCTGAGATCAGTTCTATGGATGAGCTCTGGGAAACCAGTCTGTAAAAGACCAGCACCGAGTTCCAGTGGAAGCCCATCCACTGTGGTTGTCATCGACTACGAACTTCGAGTCCGGAGTTCGTATCCAGTAAAACATCAAAGGTATGTTGTAATGCATCTCTGATTACTCTCAATTGATTGAATCGCCAACAGTTTGATGAATGTGATCGAGCAATTTCACTTAATTAAACATCACAAACATGATACACCTATCTCTATAAATTACAGATAATAAATGTCTAATTAAAGTTTAAATGCTCAGATATTAATTACTTTATTACCTTCGCATGGTAAGCATAAAATCCTACGTTGTAGGTTGGTGGAGATAGTTTACTACATCCCAGCTATAAAGGCACGACGCGGTATGAAGTTGACACAAGGTATGTCATCGGCTGTGTTGTGGCCTATGTTTAAATTCTCAGAAGTTTGTAGGTTCTGAGTCTGAGAGTGTCATGTCATATCCAAACACTTAACATCACACATCACACTTAACTTATTTAATCAGAATATAGTTGTTATTTAAAGCTATTTAATGTCATTCATTTATTATAACCTCTCGCTAGATCATGGTTTATTCCTGTCCATTCCGGATAGTGGACAGAAGCGACCTAACTGCATCACATTAAGCATATTTCATCCCCATTAATTTTAGGCACAGATGCAGTGAGGTTGTCAATATATAAACAGATCTCCAGGGAGATCTAGTCAGTAGCGTAGCTACTTAGATATCAAAGGGGGTGTGTCAAGGAACACAGAATTATAGTAGATTTATTTAGGTTTATTTCATGTAAAATCATATTAAAATTGAATTAGAATAAAATAAAGTTTTCATCTGTGGATAGTACAAGGAAATTATGTAAACAAAAACAATTCACAATTCGTTGCACGTTGGTGTGTTGTTGTTATTGGTGTAACACTGTCGAGAAGCGAGTCGGCAGAGTGATGTAAATAATAGAGTAAGAAAAGAAAATGTAATCTTTAAATGAAGAAAGATGTTTGTATCATGACATTAACAGAGACACAATTTCGGATATGACATAATAGTCAGATTTGCAGAAACGGACTGTCTGGAAATTTCAGTCTTGGTGTGACAATGGAGAAACGGGAGTTTGGCAAAAAGTTGGGGCAACAAGCTACGGTCAAGACATTAGACGGAAGATTCCATCGTCAGGAGGTTCATCATGAAAACCAAATCCAAGATAGATCAAGGAGAGTCGACGACCAGTCCGAGAGAGTCGAAGAGTTGAGCAGCCTTAGAGAAGAGAAGTAGTGTTCTAGCTTCGACGCTAGAAGCTTTAGTTCTTGATCGAATAGACTTAATTATCATGGTCTATTATGCTCCTTGTACAAATTGTTAAACCAAGGAGAAGTAACACCTACCAATGATTATCGTCTTACTCCGAAGGCAGTAGCGGTAATGTATATTCTATCATAAACTTCCAGAGGGTGGACAGCTTGATCAACAGCAGCAACGACCCAGAATATCAACAGGTATGTGTTCCTCAGCTGTATGGTTGCCTGTGGCTGGATTGTCAGACATGTCGGTACTGTGATCTGAAGGCTTATGTCATACACACACGTTATATTACACATCTTTCAAATAATGAAAATACACAGATCTCATAGAATAGTTGGAGTTCTTACTTATCCTCTCGCAAACTAATAACTAAAACCAGGTAGAAAGTCCCGCCCATTCCAGATAATAAACGGAAGGGACTTCCTTGCGTCATAACGCACTCGTCCCCGATTCTAAGGCACGATGTAAGGAGGTTTTTAATATATAAAACATCAGTAATTTTCGAGTTGGATTTTTCAATATCTCAGTTCGAATCCCATCAGGTAAAAATGCTGTGTTGAGTTAATTTTTGGGGTCCTTATTTAATTCTAGCTCTGGAAGCATTTGTAGCAGCTTGGAAGGATTTGGAGTGCTTCCAAATTTTGCGATCACTTACTGTGACATTTCGAAAAGTCTCTTCCTAGTACTGTTGATTTTGTCGCTGAGTCAGGATCTTCAGCTTCAAACGCAGTTTATTCCGTAGTGTCTTGTATACTGGATGAAGTGTGTGCTGCCATAGAAGTCTAGACGGACGTTTTAAATGAAGATACAATTTTATATGTAGATTCGCATTACTTGTGTAGGTTGTGGTGCTCCTGTCTCTGCTGTACGAAGTACTAATGTGATGTGGGAAACCGTTTGATCGATGTTTTAAATAGTTTCTGGTTAATCTCGTAGTTCGATCATAATGTTTAGTTCTTGTTTAAATCCATCTCAATCAGATTTTAATTGATGATGATAGGAGCAGAATGATCTATGCTGCGGTGTGAGAGGTGAAAAATGTCTGGATTGTGGTCAGAGTCTAAATACGAAATGCCATAAGGATGGACAGTAAAGGATACGTCTTTGCAAAGAACAACATCAATTACATCGGGTTGTCTGCCGAATATTGGATGAAAAGTTAGGTCTGTTGGAGCACTGATGATGAACTTGGACGTCCTGGGACATGTACTCGGCTACCAATATTAATGGAACTCTTGGAGGTATTAGCTCAAGAGCAAATATCTCCAAAGTAAGTAGGGTTCGTATTGTGAGCAATCTTACTGGGATTAACTTTTTGATGATAAGCAGCAGTCCTCCCTTCTATCTGACCACTCAATCCTCTCTGTATTGTAAAACTTTGTCTCATATGGGATTTTGGGTAGAGCATTTAATAAAAAGAACACCTGGAATCGACTCCCACTACCAGTTTTATTATAAAACTTTTTCTTTATAAAAATATTTTCACAAAATACTATACAAATTGATCTCTCTAGAATCAAGGTGACTTATAGGCGGTCTTTGACCGTAAGGCAAAGAGGAGTGGATTTTAGGTGTACTGCAGTCGCCAGAAAACTGGTGTCAAGTTGCCTTCGTCCATCCAATTTATAGGGTCCTTTTGGGTGGCGGTGGCGCTGCTGCTCCAATGTCGTCTTCTGCTCCATGGGAGGGTGCAGAAGCCGTCGTCTGCATGTGATTATATGTCCCTCTGGTGATCCTCTTGCTGAATCATCTGGTGGTGTTTGTAAACATTGATGCGTGGAATTGCTTGTTTACGACATCACATAGATTATTACACCCCCTGGCTTGTTCAAAAAATAAGCCGAAGGGTTATTTTTCTTCATATGAGGGTTGGCAACACTGAGGTATCACACAAAAAATGACTTCCAACACTAAAAAATTCACTTTTCGGAGCAGTAATAAGGTAGCGGAAGAAAGCACTAAACAATTAGTCCCTAATCACAGGCAGGATCGGTGCATAGTATATGTCACTTCATTTCCCTCGAGGTTGGGCTGTTTTAAGCTTTGGCTTAATACACATATATTAGTTCAGTTATAGTGAGTAGCGTGTAGCGTGTGATGTGGGTTGCTCCATAGTTAAATTATTGGTATTAAATGTACCCAGCGGAATTGGAGGAGATATTTCGAAGCGAGGCGTTTGGATATTTTTGGTATCAAGCGAAGACCGATATATATTACATATAAAATTATAAGAGTTAGAAGTATTAAAAAGGCTGATATTAACACTGAGATATAAAGATGTTCCATACTGGAAGAAGAAAAATATCAAATTACGATTGGTTATTATTGAAATCCCTTTATAAAATAAAACGTTTACGAAGCGCTGCTATGAATAAGGCGTTTATAAACAAAATATAAAAATATGCCAAGTCCAACCAATAATATAATAATGAGAGGAGCAATTGCAAATATGGTCCACGGGAATGCATTGGAGAGATGAAATTCTTGCATCTTATCCAGCAAAGAGCTTTGTTCATGTTGGAGCAAGGAATTCATGGAAGTAATAGTACGTTGTAGATTGTAGGCGAAGTT
This sequence comes from Thermobia domestica, assembly GCF_964235325.1. Taxonomy (NCBI): domain Eukaryota; kingdom Metazoa; phylum Arthropoda; class Insecta; order Zygentoma; family Lepismatidae; genus Thermobia; species Thermobia domestica. The sequence goes on from NC_137470.1 coordinate 97,961,818, forward strand.
CAAATTCGGGTTCTCTGGTAATTTCCTAAATATTAACGTAAAGTTTGCCGATGTCCTAGTGGGAAGATTTAAAGTATCCGTTATTATACGTTGAAATTCTTCATACTTAAAAAGGTAAGTAGATGAGCGATTTGGAGTGCTATTTAACAGATTTACGTGAAGTAAGATGAAGTCCCATGGGCGTATATAGATAAAATTCCTCTGTCCGTGATAAAGTAGGTTTCAGATGGCAGCTATCATTTGTATTTCGAAAAACTAAATTATATAGACAGCCTGTTTTTTTGAGAGCGAGGTTGTGTCTGTAATTTACATATAGAGAACATATTATGAGATTGGCATAGTGATAAGTCTAACTCATAGATTCCTTGGTCCGTCCAGATTGCATATTCAGATATTTGAATGCGTATATGAGCTGTGTTAGAAATCCATTGTTATAAATTTTATATAAAATGTTATAGTCATTAGTGTGCACAATTGGTTTTGTATTATAATGTCTGAATTGGCAGATTCTGGGTCGAATGAGAATGAAAATGCCTTTGAACACTGATAAAATAAACCAATGATCTCTTTCCATTAATGTGTGTCTTAGGCTTATATTCTGTTTAATCATTTCTTTAGCTAAAGCAGGTTTTATTAAAGCGTCGTTAGCTTTATTTTGTAGAATGCTTTGTATTATAGTATCAAAGTGTTGTTCTACATTTTGAAAATTAAGAAGAGCGATTAGATAACGTTCATTTGTGGCCGTTGTACATATCAATTTTGAAATACTATGATGAGTTTCGCTTATCAATTTTTCGACAGCTACTGAAAAGTTCGTCACCAAATGTGTGAGTTCAAAATTACTTTTCCTAATTTCTTGTATTTGAGAATTTAGGTAATCATTCTGTGCGTGCATTTGACTAATAGCTTATTTTAATTTATGAACCTCATATAGACTATATCCACTAAGTCCAAAATTTGCGAGTCCAAGTAATAGGTTAAAGATCATCCGTCGCGGTTTTTGTAACATCCTGTTTTAAAATCACAAGGTATTATATCTTTGACTTTATTAATAAATTGACGTTCTTTATCGTGCATAAGTGATACTATTTGTTCATATCCAGTACAAGAATTAATCGGAAGGTGTACTGCCGGAAAGTCTAAATGGAGCCTATAAGGGAAGAATTCTATATTGTCATAACTGATTATAGGCTTAAACTTAGCTATATATATTTCATATTGTGTGAATAGAAATTCATTCCCTTTAACGCCAGCCGTAAGGAGAATAAGGAAGTAACAAACTAAAGTGATCAGCATTCTCCTATTGTACGTGTTCTTCCTATAAAGAAAAGAAAAGTAACGCTGAATAGCAAAATGATATTGTATATAAATAAAGCAATACGTGCCATTTAGTTTAGAAAGATGCGTGTGAGTAGTGGGGTACTAAAATCGATCCACAAGTATTTAAAAAATAAAGGTGTGTTGGGAGAAGACAGGAGGAGGATTGTAAAAGCATATAGGTATTTGGATAAGGTCAAGGGTGATAAGTTGTGGAAGCAGGTCGAGGTTATAGCCGAGACCTATTTAGAAGTGTTGGAGAGGAACGGTGAAGTTACGGTACGGTTTGAGAAGAAGGTGGATGAAGGTGGCAAAAGAAAGGTGAAATTCAGAGTTTATTAGGTAAGTACTTTTTACTATTACTTTAGTTTATTATATTGCATTATTTTTTATAGATAATAATGCTTTATAAAGTACTTGAGCTGAAGATATATATATAATGCAATTTCAAATGTCGATGATGATAATAATAGTCCTAAATTCCTGGAAATCCTGTATAATGTTCGTGATTTTCGTAGTATCCTGTATAATATTTATGTTGCGTGATGCCGGAGGCAACATGTAGCCTATAGCAAAGAAAGGAGAAAAAGAAAGAAAAATATAGAGTAGCTGTCATTGTAAACATCAGTTGCCTTTTAAACGCGGAAATGCAAGTCTCGGCATTCTTTCATTCAGTTGCAGAATAATGAATCAGGTATAAAACAAAGAGGAAATGTGTGTTTCGCTATGAAAAGTGTTTTTCATTATCTTATTCTTTTCGTTTTGTGCTAGTAATTAAAGGAAGAGAAATATTTAAAAGATAAAATATTCCAGAACCTATCTAATCTTTTTTCTGTCATTAAATAAAAAGAACTTATTTATTCCCGTTCTACGTCTTCTCTATCTTCATAAAATGGCTTAATTCGGTCTATTGAAATCTCCTGTATTCTTTGACGATATGAGTTTGGAAATTTGGTCTTATAAAGATTAGTATTAACTCTTTCGATAATTTTTAGAGGTCATACGTATTTGGATGAAAATGATTCTGGTATCCAAACTTGACGATTGGGAAAAAATACAAGTACTTTCTCCCTTGTCATAATTAGTTTGTTGATGTCTGCGGACAAAATATATTTTCTGTTCATTATAACTTGCGATTAAATTATCCTGGACGATCCCACGTATCTTATTCAGATGTTCTTTGTTGACGCATAACGTTGGAGTTGATGCTAATGCTATATCAGTGATGGTCTTAGGTTCATATCCATGCGTGAGGAAAAAAGGCTGAAAATTATTTCCGGTTTGTACAAATGTATTAATTGCGAATGTTATGTATGGAATTAGTTTTGGCCATTGATTTTGATTTTCCAGTACTGAAAATTTAAGAGCGTTCTGTATTATTCTGTGGAATGTTTGCACTACACCCAAATTTTTGTGGCCATACGCTGGACAAAATTTAAATTCAAAATTGTAGAATTTTCCTAAGTCCTGCAGCTTCTTAGCGTTATGTACAGGGTGTCTCTATAAATACAGATATGAAAAAACTCCGTACTTAAGTATAACGTCATATATAAGAAATTGTTCAGTTTCTTCTGCTGTGATGTTGTCTACAAAACTGTTGACACAATATCGCGTGGACATTTCAATAGCAACTAGTATGTGTTTGAATTTTCCATCTCCGACCGGCACTCGCCCAATTGAATTGTACTTCCAGGCAGTGGCAATGGGTTTTGATGGGTGATGCAACAATTGGCCCGATGGTTTAGCTGGTAACTTCTTGAGTTTTTGGCAAAGATTGCATGTCTTTATTCTATTGGCTATGTAAGTTTTCATGTTAGGAAAATAGTATTTCCTAAGCTCCGACTGGTATATCCTGGTGTAACCGAAGTGCGGTGCCAGTGGGTTGTTATGGATAGCTTCGAACCATTTGCCTAGTAAAGATTTTGGTACGCAAAGTAAATACAGTGTAGATAATTTGCTAGGATCTTTATTTTTCAATACAGTAATGATGTCCGAAAATGAAGAGTCCTTCCTTTGTTCATCTGCTAAATTAGGTAACATAATGGACTGATGAATTTGAAAAGTGGGTTCTAAAGAATGTGAAGCAAAAACTTTAGCGTCTTTCGTGTCGCAGAAGTTATCAACTTCTTGGTTCTCGACCTTTTGTATATCTTGTTTGTCCTCTAAGCGGCTAAAAATGTCTGCGGGATGCTGCTGACTTCTTTTAGTATTTCAAAATTGTAATCCGCCAAGAATATTTTATGGCGACTAAATTTCCCGACCTTGTCTGGTTGGGTAGTGAGCGAAGCCAAACATTTAGCGTCTATAAATAATTTAAATCTCCTATTCAGTAAGAAATAACGAAATTTTCGAAGAACATATATCAGTGCATATAGTTCTTTTTGCCATGTTGAGGCCTTTCTCTCAGTTTTGGTAAAACGTCGACTACAATAGGAAAGAACACGTTCCTGATTGGCTTTATTATCATAACAAGCCAATATGCCGCCAGCGGATGTTGACGATGCATCTGAATATGCTCGGATTTTCAATGATGGATCAAAATGAAATAAAGATGGAGCTTTTATAATATCCGTTTTAAGTTTCTCAAATAGCTCATCATGCTGTGTTATCCATTTAAATTTTGAATTTTTCTCTAAAGAATTTGAAATGGTTCCACCTTTTCCGTGAAATCTTTAATATGCGCCCTCAAATAAGAGCATAGTCCGAGGAAACTCTTCAAGGTCCGTTTAGAGGTTGGTTTCTTAAAATTGCGTATTTTGTTGGCAATTTTAGGTGATATTTTAATCTCCTTTCCATTAACTGTGAATCCTAAAACTTCTAACTCCGAGTATAATAGATGGGTCTTGTTCGAGTTTGCTCTAAAGTCGTGTTTTCTTAACCGTTCAAAGAGCAATTCCAAGTCTGACAATTGTTGTTTTCAATTTTTGCTCCCTATAACGAGGCCATCCGCAAGGGCTGTTAGGCGCGGTGGTAGTCCCTCTAAAATTTTTCGTACAGCTATACTTAGGGTAGCGGTGGACGAAGTGTGTCCCATTACGCAGCGTTGAAACTTAGAGGCCTTCCTAGTATGATTGAGCTCAAAAGTCATGTATTTTTGACTTTTGGGATGCAATAATAACTAGAAATAACTGGTTTTTATCTCGATTGTTGAAATACAAGATTTGCCTCTAAGTACATGTAAAATGTCTTCTGTGCACTGGAACGGAATACTTAAATATTGTGTGAATTTATTACAATATTGTAGATTCAGAACTAAGCGGAACTCTGAAGTATTTGGCTTCTTCACTATGAAAAGTGGCGAGGAAAAGGAACTGTCACTAGTCTCTTTAAAAATATTGGCGTCTAAAAGTTGTTTAATTTGTAAATCAGTTTGTGGTCTTACTGCCAATGGAATGGGAGGTGATCTCTGATGCAAAGAGGCTCTTTTATCTATCCTTATTATATGCACATAACCACGAAAGTAGCTAATGTCAGTTGGTGTATAAGAAAAGACATCCCTGTATCTAAAAAGTAAATCATACACAGCTTTCTTCTGCTGACTCGTTAAATTTGGATTGATGTCAAATAACTTAACATCAAAAAGTGACTTGGTCTCTTCTAGTCTATTCTGTATGTCTTGTTCCATTCTATAAAATGTCTCGTCATTCTGTTCATCTTTTTGGTAATCACCCTCTAAATCTACTAATTGAACATTGTCTTCAACATACGCAATTGGGGTGCTTTTTACTAACGTTACCGGTCTACCAGTAGGTTTTGATATCAATAAAGTCAAATTATTCTTAGGTACTTTAGTAGGCAATGTTTGTAGTCCGTATTTGTCCAGCAAATTTTTTAATGGAGAGATAAAAAAGTATTCATTATTCTTTTGCCGATTCTTGACATTAATTGGAAAAAAGAAATGTGACCTGGCTGGTATGGTAACCTTTCGAGTTGTAAAAACGTCAGCCGACTTGTGCTGTTTTATTGTATGCATAGCGTTAGCAGATAATTTTTCCTGGGTATCAATTTCAATTGGATACTGCAGAGGCCGTGGTTTCTTGTATATTGACACCATGTTATTCTTTAAGTCAATTTTGGTCTGTAATCGATTTAGAATGTCTTCACCGAATAAAGGCAAAAAGTCTCCATGTTCTAAAATTCTGAAATTATGAGAAAATGTCGTTGAGCCAATTCTGAATGTAATGACTCAATGAACTCCCAGTGTCAATGATTACAGGATATTTTTCTTTATTAATTGTTATATTGACTAATAATTTATGTTCCTGATTTAACATTTTAATGTTCTCTCTTCTATCTGATAACGGAGCCACTGCATAATGTGATGTATTTGCCAATTTTTGTTGTTCACTTTTTTCCCGTTTCTCGGCCCTCAGAACATTTTCTTGATTAGGTTGTCCTGGGGCTGCCCTAGGCGTTTCCCTGCTGATTGTTCTTATAACATGTACTGGAAGAATGACCCTTTTTATAGCATGTACCGCATACTATAACTGTTTCCGGCCTAGGATTACTATTATTATTTTGATTAGTATTTTTAGAACTGTACTTATTTTTATTTCTCTGCCGATTCTGATACCCATTATTTGTATTTTTCGACCTATAATTGTTAAGTCCACATCTCTTAAGTTGTGAGTTCTTTATAGCATTTTGAGCTACTAGAAGAGACAGTTCAGACATTTGATTTGCTAACTCAGTGAAATCTAATGAATTATTAGCACTGGAATTACTAGATGTGCTAGGCGCGGAGGGTTCGGGAAGGGGATTCGGATTAGCAACTTGGGGGAAGGATTTGGAGTTATCTGATTTTGTGATGCACCTGTAGCTGCGGGGCTGAAGGTGTAGGAAAAATTGGAGCTGGTTGTTGGTATTGATTCCAACTAGGTGTTGGGTTACATAATGGATAGGTCAGTTGTTGTTGATGCACAGGGAAGGAAGCGCCAGCGATTGCTGATGAGTGTAAATTGCTGACTGGTGTACTCTGATCGCAGTGTGAATAAAATGCCTGTTGTAACTCCACGTAATCACGTTTCTTCATTAGGTCATTTGCTTTCTCGAGATTGTGTAAATGCGTTTGTAAGGCGTGAAGAGTTGTAAATGTTTCTAACGCTATCTTTTGCAAAAAAAAAAAAGTTTTCCTTAAACCTAAGGATAAATAATTTACTTTCTGCTCCTCGGTAGCCTGAGGCAGAACTTGTCTAATGATCCTTAATTTTCTGAGGAAATACGCATCTATACGGTTGTTTTCAACTTGTTGGACCTGAAAATTTGGTCTACCTTGTTGGTCTACTGAGTTCAACTAATTTGTCTTTTAATTGTTCATAATTAAGCGCGTCTAACTGATTCTGGGCCTTTAACTGTAGGACTAAGTCACGTGCTACGTCTTGTAAGTACATAGGTAATAGTTCTTTCTTTTTCTGATTATTCCACCAATGCAACAATGCAAGGTGGTCGAAAAGCATAAAAAATCTATAGGTGTCTTCCGTAACCTGTCCCGAATACTTAGTGAGGTGTGGTATATTAAAGGAAGGGCACGAATTCTGCTCCATATTTGTACCGTCCTCCGGAAAAGTGTTCTTTCCAGTTCTAGTTTGAGGCATTCACTAAAATAAAGTCAAGTCTGATACACTAATTGTACACTTAAGAAAATCACATACCTTTCCAAAAACAAGTTCACTTTCAAATTAATAAAATACTGTCCGGTAGGGGAGTATTCAGATCGATACTGAGCCGGTCAAAGCCTCTACCATGTAAAACTTTGTCTCATATAGTATTTTGGGTAGAGCATTTAATAAAAAGAGCGTCCGGAATCGACTCCCACTACCAGTTTTATTCTTTATAAAAGTATTTTATAAAGACTTCTTAAAGTGTTCTTTATAACTTTTTCTTTATAAAAGTATTTTCACAAAATACTATACAAATTGATCTTCCCAGAATCAAGGTGAGTTATAGGCGGTCTTTGAGAGTAAGGTCGCAGACAGGATCTCCAACAGAACCCCGAAGCAGGCAAAGAGGGGTGGATTTTAGGTGCCCAAAGCTCCGAAGCAAGCAGTGGGTAGGTTAGATGGCCAACAGAGCCCCGAACCATTCAACGCGGCTGAATTTGGGATTCCCAGTCAGAGCCTCGAAGCAGGCAAAGCCAGGAGAAAGAATAAGCGTAGTCCCGAAGCAAACTAGAGGCCCTAGGGTTAGGTTACTCCTAAAGTCCGAAGCAGACAGTAGGAGGGTCACCAGAAAACTGGTGTCGAGTTGCCTTCGTCCATCCAATTTATAGGGTCCTTTTGGGTAGCGGTGGCGCTGCTGCTCCGATGTCGTCTTCTGCTCCATGGGAGGAGCCAGAAGCCGTCGTCTGCATGCGATTATATGTCCCTCTGGTGGGAGATCCTCTTGCTGAACCACGTAGTGGTGTTTGTAAACATAGATGCGTGGAATTGCTTGTTTACGACATCACATAGGATATTACTGGATACAATGTAATTGGGTAGGCGCCAAGTAGTGATTCAAGCAGAAAAGTGTGTTTCTTGGATAAACATTACATCAACTCTATAATGTGTGGGAAATCTAAGAAGCATTTGTTTCTGACCCTCGAGAGAGTCTGCATTCCATGTAGCAAGGATAAGTGTATGATATACGATGTCGGATTTAGAAACAGCCGTTGTCAACCATTTCCGCTATTGGTTCTAATACTTCTGCAGCCTTGCAAGCTGAGTCTGCTTCTTGTCGGAAACTAGTAATAATCGCTATTAATTTGCAGAAAGGTAAGCCTTTGTGGAATGAAAGAACGGACTTTAAGTTCAGGTCTTCTTTAGGGCTCTCTTGTTGATGAAAAGAAGCTGGTTGGGTATGGGATGAAGATAGAGCTTCATCGTCTTCATTACCCGAGCCACAGGTTGGATATTAACAGTATTAGAAGTGGAAGTTGTTTCTTCTGATGATTTGTTGAAACTTTTCTTTGTTATATCTTGGAGTTTATTCGGCTGCTGTGCCGGTAATTTAAGAGCTCCAGAATAAGATTTAAGTACCGGATAGCCACGGTAATTTTGTCTTGTGATCTCCCTGACAGTTTGCGCAATGGCGGGTGTGGAAGAGTCTGCTTTACTGCGGGACTACGTGAAATGTAATTGTCTACATTTGAGACAGCACAGGTGCGCTTGGCAGGTGTCTCGTGACTGCCTAAAGCGTTGGCACCAGAAACATTGCAACACTGAGGGAGGCTTTTAGGGTTCGATTTGGACCTTGTAATGAAGCAAGTTGTTAATAGCATATATATCCCTAACAGATACAGTTTGTTCAAAAGCAACCAAGAGCAGTGGCAACATTATTTTCGTAGCATCCTCCTAGCTTTTGCGGGTCATTTGGTGGAAGCTTGTTGGATTGTAACCAAGGCTTAAAAGTTCTTCCTTCAGGCAGTGTAATTCATTGTCAATATGATGTTTTCGGACAACCACCTTAGTAGGCTTTTCATTTTTTGCTACACCTGTGGCATACTTAGTCTTTGTTTGCAATCAGTTTTGATGGAGTTATAATCATCTTTTTTGCCGCTTGAATTCGAATGCACTTCTTATTAGGCTTGACTAGAGAGGGCTCCTCCAGTGCTTGTGACAAGGTCTTAATAAAGGTATAGGTATTGGTAATTTCGTAGATGAAAATCGGAGAAGGCTTGAAACTGGATGGTTGATTTGACGTGCCTGTGTTAGTGCTAGTACTAGCATTATCTGATTGTCCTGGAGACAAAACATCGAAATTGTTACTCAGTGATATAGGTAGATATTCTGAGGGACTAGTAATGATATGTTAGGCCTTATTGAGCTTTGCTAATGAGTACCTACGCCACTTTAACGCTCCTACTGCCGTGAAATCCGTATATTCAGGCTTATTCGAAATGGATGGCTGCGAAACACTTGACTGGTTAAGTGTATTGGCTTTCAATTTTGCTGGGTCGACTGTTTGCTTTTTGTTGCTAAAGGCACTAGCATATTTTTGGTTTGTACTTTGATCTTATTATTTTGACCCCGGGACCTGGAATTTGAGGTGATTGTGCTTTTTTATCTGGTTTTGCTAATTTCTTCTGAGAAGCCATCTTTACAACTAGAGTGAGAGACGGTGCCAGCTTACCAAAAACGAGATTTGCGATGGTTCCTGTGCATGGTGTGCGCTTAGAGCAGAGGTTATACAAGTGCCTACTTCTCCGAAGAGGAAGCACTATTAGTAACCGTTAGCCGGTAGAGGGGACAAAGTCGTCAACTGATTTCGGTAATCTCAGCCTCCAAAGAGGATAGTATCAAAATAATTCTTTAAACCAAGAGAATAGGAGTAGTTAAGATCAATTTGGTGTGTCAACCTCCGTAGAGGCTTAGAAACAACTCCACGATTGTCTCCTTGAACCTCAAAGAGGTAAGTACTTCAACCGTATTGTTAGCCTGGCTTACTTAAGTTTAATCTGTGTACGGGGATTGTAGCTTTGCGTAATAACCAAACTAAACAAGAGAAATATCTTAGATTTCTCTTTCAAATTCGCCCCTAAAATTTGAGCTTAATTGTACAACATGTAAGCTTAATTCAATTAGAGTAATGATTATTGGTGTTAGATGGTAGATAGTAAAGACTTTGCGTTCATGTTGATGTAATTTATTACGAACAGGTTTTCGTACACAAGCATGGTTTCAAGAAAGCTAGATTGGTTATGTTTATTTATCTGGAATCTGTGGGAATAATACAAAAGGAATTAGGCCAATAAACATGGCATACCTGTTGTAATGCTGGTTCCATGCTGTTCAGAAGATCCAAATCCACACCTCTTCTTTCGGTCAATATAAAAATGTCCTCCAGAAATTACAATGTTTGATAACTAGTGCACAAAACGATGAAAGCCCATCTTAAATCCTTTAAAAACTGTTCGTGATCGGCGAATATCGTAATGTTAATTACAAGTCGTGAATTGTGATATATATAACTAATAAGATCTGACTGGTTCAATAGTCTATCTCTACTCTTAAATTACTCCGAGGTTTTTAATCTAGTGACTCATTTAGCGTCTCATTCCGCGTCTCACATTCTTCTTCTTCTCCTTCTCCTCATAATTTTGAAGAAATCATTTTATATGACCGAAAAACGTGAGATTGCAGATTTCAAAGACGTTTCTGGACGGCGTCAGCATGGCACGTGGAACCTCAATTGAAAAAACATTTTCCTGACCAAAAATTCATAAAATTCCAGGACACAAAATTCCAGATATTTTACGTTCTGTCAATCTAATAAATTACTGGAAAGAATTACTACAATGATTTTACGATATTTTAGACATTTTCTGCGATACACTTTTGGAATTAAAACGCTGATTAAGTGGCAGTTATTTAACAGAGTCTTATTATAGAAATTCTTTTGATGTATTAGCTTGCAGTAGTTTGTTTCATAACAGTAAATAGGTATAATTAAAACGAATAAATTTTGTGAAATAATTTCTTTTTAAATCTTTAGAAGAAAATAAAATTTGATAAACACAAAAGATGATGTAAATAAAATTAAATTGAATTACTTTTATAATATAATGTATTGTATCATTTCTTCGTTTCGAACCCAAGTACCTTAACAGTATACAGGAAGTTCACAATACAAGCCAAACAAGGATTCAATCAATTGGGATCGAAATACTAAGTGACTAGCTTATTTGTCTCCGTCAGCTACGGATACCCAGGTTTTTCAAATCTGGCTAGAGCTCCAGGTGGCCAGTATGTCTGTCCATTTTTTGACATTTTTCGTTCCCATCCGATTACGTCTTCTCTCCGAAAAAGGATTGCTTATAGTAATTAGACTAGAGAAAGGAAGTGGAAAATAGGATACATTGAAAACTGGAGAAAGATCGTGAGCTGCCCCTATGGCTAGTAGAGTGTAAAGTTTAGTGACTTTAGGGAAGGTTAGGTAAACTGTGTGGACTTAGAGTCGTGCAGTGTACCGTTGAAAGATCCTTACAAGATATATGTTGACAGATGGCGATGATAGATGTGGCAACCAGGTTTATAGTCGTCAGTATGAGCATCTTTTTCGTAGATTGCCAGATGATCAAGTAAAGGATATGCACTTCGTGGGATGGCAGGAGTCTGATCCAATAGTTCGACAATGCTGGGATGACCTGCCGTGATGTGGTGCATGATATAGCGGGATCGTAGGCGATAGATGTGGGCAAAAATAAAAGGCATGGTGCTATGGTGATATACGTCGGCGATTGGAATTCTTGATGAAAGTGAAAAGGCAATGGGTAATGCCTGGCGTTCCAAGACTTGAAGGCGTTCATAGTACTGTTGATTTTCTGAGAGGCATGCTAGATGACCATACGTTCTGGCGGGACGGACGAATTCTTTATAGGTGAACAGTAAGATTACTGAATTTGATACCCATGTTGTTCCTTTCAAGCGACGCAGCAGATAAAGGCGACGACGGATCTTTTTTCTCGAGAGCCGTTAAATGAAATATCGAAGTAGATGGCTGTCGAAACGAACTCCAAAGTATTTGACACTATTTTGGAGAGGGATGGTTGATCCCAAGACTGTGATACGAAGACAGTCAGGACTTCGTGTGAGATAATATTTATTTTTGTTAGGACCAAAGAGCGTCATTTGGGTTTTGAGCGAGTTTATCTTGAGCTTTCACCGAAGACATGAGGCAAGAAGAGTATCAATTGCGGGTTGTAGTTGAATAGAGATACGGTCGAGAGAAGAGAACAAAGCAAGATATGCTGTACAAATTGCAAGGCATGAACTGGTTGCGTCGGAGTAGGTACATCAGAGACGCACAATATATACAAGAGAGGTAATAAAACCGACCCTTGGGGTACTCCAGTTCGTAATGTAAATTCAGGCGATCGTGCCCGATAGATTTGTATGATAAAGCACGGTGACGATAGAGAAAATTAGCAATCAAATGGACGATGGAAAGTGGTAATAGACGCTTCAGTTTATATAGCAGTCCCTCAAGCCAGACAGCGTCAAAGGCATGCTTGCCATCAAAGAAATCAGTACCGAGGGAAGATGCTTGTTATAATGATTTACTATGAGTGATGAAGGTTTTAAAAATTGGTCTGTCGTTATAAAGAATGAGTGGAAGCCTGTTTGCGTGAGCGGAAGGATATTGCGCTGTTGAAGATAAACTGAAGCCGTTTGGCTAATATTCTTTCTAAGGTTTTGCTGAAATCGGGTGTGAGACTGATTGCTCTGTAGGAAGTAACTTGTGTGGGATCTTTCTTCGGTTTTAAAGAGACTATGACCTTCGCTTGTTTTATGGCTGAAGGAAAAATCCTCGTGGAAAGGATGGTGATGTAAAAAAGAGCAAGCAACATATGTAATACAGACGACGCTTGTAAGAGCTGATAGACGGCACGCCAGGAAAGTGTTTTGTCTATTATGCAGAGCAGCAGGTATGTCCTCAGTGGTAATTGGCGCAAGGTCATTATGGGCAATAGGTGGAGTGTCAAATTGTGGTTGGTATACCTGCTGATTGGGATTTTCTGCTTCAGTGATATGACAATGAGAAGGATGAGTAAAGATTGGGGCGGTGTGTGGTGTAAACACGGTTTCAAAGTGTGTTGCAAAAGCTTGGTCTTTATCTCCGTCGGTTGCTAGGGGCCGTATTATTGACAAGTAGAGGATATTGATGCCCATGTGTCTGGAACGTGAGTCGTTCGAAGAGTTTTAAGAATTTCGTTGGATTTCATTCTGTTCATAGTTGGTTGCAGGATGTGCGCCATGTGAGACGTTTCTTCGCTATGATGTAATGTTTGACTGTTCGTTGTAACTGCTGGTGCAAATGAAAAATGCGGATCGTTGTTGCGTCTGTGCTCTGCGACGTAGTCATACCAGAAGGGTAAGGATATGAGGAGGTAGAGTGGGCCGAGACGGAAGAGTAACTTTTTAGAAAACTGCATGTTCGGTGCCACTGATGATGACGTCAGTGGGTGCTTCGGTTAAGAGAGTTATGGAGTCATGAGTAGAAAGAACAGTATTAGTTTCTTCGAGTATCTCCGTGATGTAAGTTTTATATTTGTTCCAGTCAGCCTTATGGAAATTATACTTTAGAGATGGTGGTATGCGAGCAGCATCCAGGTTGGGTTGGGTAATGTTACGAAGTACGGATAGATGATCACTACCTAATGTCCCCAATTGTTCAATAGTTGAACATGTCACCAGATTATTGGAAAGAGTGATAACATCTGGCCTAGTACCACTTCATGGGCGTGTTGATTGTGGCAGTGGCATGAAGGAGGTCGTAAGCGGAAAATCGTGAAAACGCTGTTTTTGCTCCATGGTGCGAGATGAATAATTCATGTCTGCCAGAAGTGCATAGATTTAAAAATACATATCAAGATATGTTAAAAAAAGATAGAGTAGTTGTTGGGTGAATCATACATAGATAATAATGACGGTGAGGATTCTATCGGAAAAGCAGATCGTGTCAAGTACGCCCTCCTGTATAATTCAGGATTGTGAGGTGTAATAGATCGTAGTGGCAGTGAAGATCGAACAGCTAAAGCAGCTCCATCCCGAGCAATATTTTATGGTAGATCGGAACGCAGGAGATTATAGTGCGGAAAATAATGAGAATAAGATTTTTTGAGGAAAGTTTCATTCAGTAGGATGCAATCCACATTGCGAGCTTAGCCAGTGTTTCGAGAAGAATATGATTCATTGGTAATGTGTGCACGTTGGAAAATAGTTTGATTGGCCTTCTTCCTTTGGTTCGTGTATTCATGATTGAGGAACAAAATGAAAAAAGAAGTATGTCGATTATCCAGAATATGTAGCTACAATATGGATATGGAAAATATCGATTGTTGCCTTGGTAACGTGGGTAAGAGTGGATTCTCGTTGATAGAGAAAGGTGTTATGAAATACAAGAGTCACATTCCAACTTTCGGTGGCGGTAAGAGTGAGTTTTGTGTGCCTGTTGAGACTTGAGAGGCAGGGCAGACTCTTGGGAGGGTGAAATTGTTGGACGGATGGGTGTTCTAGGAAAGACAGTTATTGCAACGCAATGGAACTGGTGGTGGCGTGCGAGATGGTCCTACTCGATGATGAAAATGACAGAGTTGAACGCCGTTTTTCAGAATGTCGTAGATTAGGTTCTGGTCCTCAGTATATATTTTGCCGAATTTGCATTTTTAATTCGAATGGCTCACTTGGGATGGTGTCCTTCCTCTTTTAGCTCGTCTAAGATTTTCTGCTCGGTGAGGGTTGGATCAACACCACGAATAACGGGAGATAGAAGAGAGGTGCTGGTGGTATTTTTTATTACATGACAGAAGTTGGATTTTGGTCTTAGATCTAAACATTGCTATTCCAACTTTGTTGATCTGAAGATGATAAAGCTATGCGTTGGAAGAATTCAAAATGATGCCATTCTGTGTTTTGATGAGTTGATTGAGTTCCAGCCTGTTGCAGTATCACATGAGGTGTTGATAGAAATCCTTGATGGTGGAATATGCTGGGTTGAGATTACTGAAGAGAATGCTATAAGAAGTATTTGGTTCCGTCCATGGGTCCGTGAGATTTTCAACGGAAGAAGCTGGAGTAACCAAGTTGGAGTCGGAGGCGGAAGCACCTGGATAAGTGTTTGGTGGACTTTTTAGAGCCTCAATGTACGTTAACTTAGGTAGAGAGCGGTAACTATCCTGATCTCCAGGGGCGAGTCCTCGGAGGATTGAGATGTATTTTTCGTTTTAGTTCGCTTCTGTGAACATGAAGCTTCTTGGCGCGGTTCTTGCGGGAGTGCCATGACCGTAGTAGGAAGGACTTGGTGTTTCCCTTTAGTTGAGGAAAAATCCGTAGTCTTAGGCATTAGTCGACGTAAGTGACTTCCGAAAGGCAAAGCCTTTCTTCCGTCGAGTGCTGCCGGAATACAGGAAACTTGCCACTAGGAGTTAGAATATAGAGGAAGTTCGGGTATATGGAATAGTCGTATAATATGAAATACCTCATTATCTCGCCTGTGATGTGTTGCTTCCAAGCGGAGAGGAAAGAAACTACTACCTCACTTTCCCATGATGCTCTACAGTCAGTCTCCTTGTGACTGTGCCATTCGCCGTGTTGGTAGACGTGAAAATTTGATTTCTTATTCGTGAAAATGTTTACAGGTAAGTGTTTCATAACCTGTATTTTCCTATTGAAATGTAATAGAATAACAATTCTTTGTTTACTATGACGTTGGATATACAGAGGTAGTTTGATAAGCGCCATTATCTTATACGACTTCGAATGCGTCCAACAGCTCTTTCGTTTCCAAGGTGGCGTGGAGGGCAATATGGAATATCAGCAAGAAAAGCATGGTATTCCGTATTCCGTTTGTTGTTCCAATTAAAAAAATATTTATCGGTATTGGGCAATTAAAATACATTTATGATGACAACAATGATAAGTGTATTTTTTATTACAGCAAATTTTCTGATTATATAAGGGCTGAGCTTGGGTTCAGCGTTCATCATGTTTAATGAGAGCACACAATGACTGTTTCAATTCTGAAGCAGGGTATTATATTTATGACTTTTGTAAGTAATCACATTCATTTATGGCTTGGCATTCAGAATTTTCATATATTGTCACTATATTCATTGTATGTTCAACAGAAAACTCATTTCTTTTCTATATAGCATTTGTATTCCATATTACCCGACTATTTCATATTACCCTCCAAAGTGGTTTCTTTACAAATTATAAATTTTGCCCACGCCTGTAACGAAACTTCTTTATCAAGATACCCATAAATAAAGTCAAATATGTTAGGCATATACTTCTTTTCGTTTTTGTTTCAATGTGCAAATATTAACTGAGTTACAAACGAAACAAAAATGGTATTCCATAATATCCGAACTTCCTCTACTGTTTAATGAATAGATATTAATATTAATCGGCGTGCCGCTAACACCTAAGCGTTGCACTTCGCCTTCTAGAGGTTAGTAATATTTTTATCGTGCCGTTAATACCGAAGTGTTGCTGCCTCGCCGTAACAGGCGTGGACTTGCAAACCGAGGTTAGTGACTAATAACAAAAAGGCGATAAACAACAACTCTCACAAAGCTGTTTGAGATTGTTACTGGAACGTACCCATGAAGAAAATTCAAAATACAAAGGTACAGCAGCTTTCATTGTGACATCTTTATACTGGTGTCACCAGTCGCCAGAGCCTCGTTAGCCTGCATTGCAATGAATGCAGTTTCCAGGGTGCACTACGAGGAAGTGAGGTTGGCATTTGGGCACTTACAAGGAAGCGCCCCTTACACCCCATTTTCATCTAAACAAAATCCGCCTTATGCAGAGTAATTTTGACGTATGATTAATGTCATACTAAAGTCCTGACTACTACGGGAACTTTATGTTAGTCGAACTCTTTAGTATGGCTCTAATCACACGTCAAAATGACTCTGCATACGGCCCTATATGTGTTTTTACGCATTTAAATATGTTGACGACATGCAGGCCCGTAGCCAGGGAGGGGCTAGAGGGGCAGTATTATTGCAACCATGGCAAGCATCCAAGAATACCAGGTGCACCTGCAAAGAACAGTATCATAATCCACAAAGTTAACTGTGGAAGTAAATAAACTGTAGTGTCTAGCTTATTTCGGAAAGTAAAACATTGAGTGTAAACGTTGAATAAAACATATACTTGTATCTAAAGTTGCTGTAATATAATTTTGCTATAATGTTTAAATACTTCAATTTTAATTATTAATATGAAACAAAGTATCTCGCAAAGAGCTTCTATTAAGGACACAGAAATGAGAAAAAACACGGTTTCGATTATACATAATATAATAATATTCTCTTTTAAGTTTTTTTTTAATGGATAATTGCAAGTACTTTCGGCTCAGTATTTTTCTCTCATCTTCTTTAGGCGTTAATAGAAAAAAAAAGCTGCAGTAAAACCTTAAAAGAAATTAATAATTTGTAAAATAGTACTACAAAATAGCCTTTACCACTAGTCTAGTGAATAGAACTCGTATGTTTTGACGTGATGACGGTTTTAATACCTGTGAAATTCTTTAATTTCGAGAGCAATGCGAAGGTTCGTATTCCACTTCAAACTGTAAGCTTTGCGCTTTTCATAGCCTCGGTGCTGAGAAAAAGGTGCTAAATTTTAACAAACAAAGAAACAAGTCGATCTACTACAAAATGAAAATGTGTAACAAAATAATGTTTATTATGTAGAGAGAAACAAGAAAATCAGTTTTAAGGATCGTATAATTGTGTTATTATACAGTAAAAGGTAATTGGAATGTTTCATTGTGACAATAAAGGTCTGTCAAAATATTCTGTTTATAATATTTTGTTATCTGCAAATGGAACAATCTAGATTAATGGGACGTGTGCTTACCCTAACATTCAGTTAATCAGCTTTTGTTTAGTGTAAATCCGACGTACAATGACATTCCTTATCTACATTTACCAAGAATGATGAAAACAATAGTTCCTTATCTGAGTTCAACAATGGAAGAAACTCAAGAATGCAACAACATAGACAGTGTATTAAGTTAAAACAAAAAAACAAAAAACAGAATAAAAATGAAACACACTGTCCTCAGCAGACTCGCGAGGGCGTCATAGAACAACCAGTTCAGACGAGCAGGAAAGTCTGCTGCGGGCCCGCAATGAATTCAAGCGGGCGTTTGAGTCCAACATAGAAAACAGTTTATTTTATTTCAGCTACAGTTGTTTTCCATCCTTATTGATTTACGCAATGACGAGGAGAAATTCTTAACTTGTTTGCGTTAAGAGGGCATCAAACGAACTGCTCATGCGAAAATAATTAAAGTGACAAAATTAAAGCAGAAGGTACTATCATAAGACTTCAAATACCACCAATTCAAATGTTAGCTGTTGCATTAAATGAAAGCTAATTATGTTAAGTAACTATCGTTTGTATGAATGCAGAAAGTAAGATATTCGGGAATCTATTCATGGACATTTTCAGCTGTTATTAGCGTACACTGGCGTGCTTTAATCATCGCATGACTAATTTCGATTTTTTGACATATGTTGGAAACTTTAAATTAAAAATTAGACACTTATTTGAGCGTTTCCAAATATTCCGCTCCTAAGAAGGTAAGAGAGGCATTTCAGTAACAGTAAAATTTCCCTTAATTTATTCACAAAGAGCCGAATGTGAAAACTTACTTCGGTTAGAGATTTAAAATTCGGGATATAAACCCCTAAATAAAAATAATGGAGCACAGGTTCCAGCGTTTTTGATTTTTTTCTCTTGAAAAGGAGAAGGGGATTTCTATAGTAGTGGGGTCGCAGTGGCGCAGTGTTACTGCGTTCACCTCTGTTGTGTGGCGTCCCGGGTTCGATCACAGCTCGCGTTAAGTGGGCTTTGCGGTGGACAAACACAGTGTACTTGGGTTTTCTCGGGCTCTCCCGTTTCTTTCTACCATTTCATTTATCCTCATCGTCACTGTTTCCTCTATCCTACCCGGCATAAGCGTGGGATGTAAAACCCAAAGATTTCATTTCATTTCTATAGTAGTGAAATTTTCCTTTATATATTGAGAAAGTGTTCAACGTGAGGATTTGCTTAAATTGAAGATGTGAAATTCCGAAAGTAAACTCTTAAATAAAAGTACTGGATTTAGTATTTCCGAATAGTTCAATTCTAAGGTGGGGAAAGGGGAATATATTTTTTTTAAAATAAATGTAACATTTCCCCTTATTTATTCACACAGTGCCGTGTGTGAGAGTGTCTTAAGTTAAATATATGAAATCCAAATATGAACTCGTACATACAACAATGGAACATGTTTCAAGGCTTTCGCATATTCCAGTGCTAGAAGAGTAAAGGCGATCATTTATATAATATCAAAATTTCCACTTATTTATTTACAGTCTAAGTGAATAGGAGAGTCCAAATGTATGCCAAAAATAGAGTATCTAATGGGGTTTTGTAATTACACTTTTATTGAAATACGATCATCAGGGGAAGGTGGTTAAGATATTTTACGAATAACTATAAAAGGACTTAAGACAATCCCCCATATGTCTAGTACACCACAAGAAGACAACGGAGCAAACGAAAACAGAGAAAGATGGGCTGATTATTTTGTAAGCTACATAGGTAGAGTTTCATGGCAAGATTTTAAGTTGTTCTTTATATCAAGAAACATTAAGTTGCTATCTCTAAAATAGCAACGATGTGCACAATATTATCAATTGTACGAGAGCCAATAATATTTTTCTTATGCATCCAACACGCTTTTTTTAACCTCATGAGTACCCTGATGCTCAACTAATTTTCGTGTCAAATCTAATATTTTTAGAATTTAATACAGTAACAACGGACGACAAATTGTCAGTCAAAAAACGAAGTTTTTTTCTTCTCTATTCTCCTATTATGTTGATGGTTGTTTTTGGACTTCAGCGTCCCTTTTCAGTACTGAGGTTATATAATACGTGCCTCGACCTAAAGTATAATGCTGTTACAAATGGTCCATTCATTCCAGAGTGAGTGATGTAAGAAATCTCTTCTAGGAACTGCGTTAACAATAGAGGCCTGTTCTCCAAACCTATCTGTTGTGTATTATTGTTAATATCATAATGAAGTGTTCATAGCCTCGCTGCTGAAATGAAATGCTAAACAAAAATCAAATGTAAATACTACATGAATTATTATTATTATTATTATTATTATTATTATTATTATTATTATTATTATTATTATTATTATTATTATTATTATTATATTCGCTCAGCCGCGTAACCCTCAGCCAGTGCCTTGAGCATTCAAAACCGGCGAGGTATCATCATTGGGAATGTTTATTTTTTTATTTTCGTATCCTTTATTTCATAAGTAAATAAAAAAGGGAGAAGAAAAGGAAAGGGAAGGGAAGGTCAGGGACAACTACAGACAAAGGATTGATAAACGAAAGCAAAACAAAGCAAAAAGAAAACCAAACAAACGAAAAACAAAACAATTAAGACTTAACGATATCTTGACTCTAGATTTAAGGTAGTAAATTCTCACATTGAAAAGTAATAATAATACATATCAATGCTGTTTTTTCTCCTTTGTTTTTTCATTACATTTCTCACATACGGTCTCACACACCTTGTTCCGTGCATCTCGTTTTTTATTTCTGTCTCTATATTTTTCGCGCTTTAATTCCATATCTCGGGATATTTTTGTATTTCATTTATGAATAGTTGTACGTCCAGTTGTTCGATTTGCATTTCTGCGGGATCGGGATTCGATCCTCGACCATTAGAATTTATGCTGGACAGTTTGTTTGTGCTTTTTCTCCCAAAGGTTATACCGTTTGCTTTCACATTTTCAATTCACCAATTATTTCAAAATTATTTACATTCGTTATATAACATCTATTTTGCCCTAAGTTCGTTATTTCAAAATTCCTGAAACTAATTGAAACATAGTTTACTCACTAAATGTTCAATGATAACACGCAAGATAAAATGTATTTAAACTGATGTATTTCCGAATATTTTCTGCAGTTACCTTTCTATTTTTACAACATTCCTTCTTTAAAACTGATAATATATCCACTGCTAATGGTTCTTTATGTATTATATCAGAACTGTATAGAAAAACATATTTCCATGTCTGGTCACAAAACTTAACAACTTAAATGTTCAGGCATGTTATTGTTATGTTAACAACTTAAATGTTTATAAATGTTATTGTTATAATTAATAATCCGTCTTCTTTACCCTAAAGGGCATGGGAAAATTAGAAATTCCATTATATTTAAACCATAAGTGGTATAAATATAGTAGGTTCATTTGACCCTCAAAAAGAAGGAAAAACTGTTATGTTCCGCGTGTATCAAATAATTTGCCAGTACTTAAGAATCACAAAAGGTTGGATATAAGTGGGTGACTCAAAAATGACAGGAAAGTGTCAGGGGCTCATCGAGTGCAGTACTTTGCTTGCTTTCATAGCTCATATATCTTGGAGCACCGAGGATCATTGGAAACTTTTAAATTGGAAAGTTGGTATTTCCTACATCATTGAAAACATTACGGAGAAACAAACAATTTTTGCACGAAAAAGATTTTCATGTAGAGAATCGTTTAGGAAATGGCACTATTTAATTCTAAGATCTTGAATATTCAGGTTAAAATTCCAATGGCTATAAAGCGCAAACGGCTGGAGATGGAAGGGTAAAAAAAATAAGTAGTGAGATAGGAAAGTATCAGAGGACGTGTTGAGTGGAGTGCTCTGCTAGCCAAAAAAACAACCCTTATCATTGAGCCATGGAGGACACCTGAAAATTTTAAACAGTAAACTACCTTAATTTTTGTACTATTGAAAGCATCATGGAAACAAAGCTTTGTAGAAAAATCACTTTCTTTTGGGATATCGCTTAAGAAATGCCCAAAACAGACACGCTGCAAACAATTGGGAGTAGAGTAGTTGTTAGTGTATTTGCTTAGTAACCAAGAAGTCCTTGGTTTTATTGGTCTACATTTTTTCTATTTTCTCTTTCGATTTCACCAGTTTGGTCCGAGCAGTCTCAGGTTCGATTCCCGATGGAAACACTTGGTCCAAAAGATGTAACAGCTTATTCAGGCAACCTTCATACCGAGTGAGGTTTTCCTGGGTTTTCCTCACTCACGCCAGACCAATGTCGGGATTGTATACCTAACATGCATGTCTCAGGATGTTCACTTCCTTCCTTTTTCCATGGATAGTCTGCTGGGAAAGGAACGTCACCCCTCATATTTGACGGGCTTAAAGTCATGGATGCCGATAATGCCTAGAAATATACGTAAACAAATAAGAATTTCACCAGATGAACGCCTTCTATTTCCTTCCCCATTATTCATGTTGTTTCTTGATTGTTGTTCATTCGAGAGTAAATTAGCTCCGATCTTGGGGACACTATCTGGATCTTTGCTAAATACATAACATTCAGGGGTATGGAAGCAAAACCTAAGTCAATTTTTCAATTTCGTCAGGAAAGTAGAGAAACTTGTCACACCCTTATGTTTCAAAATTATTGATTTTGTTTGTTTGTTTAGTGGTAGATTTCACTCATCTGCATTAAATACTGACTACTAAACAAAAAATGTCCAACAATTCAGAAACATAAGAGTGTGACACGTTTCTCTACTTTCCTGACAAAATTGAAAAATTGACTTAGCAAGTTTCGTTTCTATAAACCTGATTTGTCTACTCGTGTGTGAGAACGCGTCGCTTTAAATATCGGCAAAATATTGGAGAGTCGACATCGTAACGCAGATACGATCTGCAAAACCTAACATTTGCGAATAATGCATAGTGTTCAGAAAAATGTTTTCTTGAAACCTACAAATACGATATATACAAAGCGCATTTCTTATTCAATATTTCAAATTATAAATATACATATATGTCTCTATATGTAGATGAAGTAATGAGTGAGGAACTGACTGACAGATCAACGCTCAGGCCAAACCGCTTGTTACGAACTTAAAATGTGGACAAAGTATATAACTTGCTACGTAAGGTACGAATGCGGAAAGAGTTTTGGAGTGGCGAATGGGGAAAATATAGGTGGAAATTATAGTATAAAAATGTGTATATCTCGGAATTAAGAAATGTTAGGGAAATTAAATTTTGGTAAATGGTATATAAAATTTGGCAAACAAGATAACAGTTTGCGCGTTTTTTTTAAATTTATATATTTACCTAGAAGGGAAGTAGAAGAGAGGGTGAAGAGAAAAAAGGAATAGGGATTACAATTATTATAATATAATAAGAGTCCATAAGACGAAAGATTTCTAGATTAGAGACATGGAATTTTACATTTGACCTCAATTAAACTAATAAGACACGTGTTATTATTACTATTATTTGTCCTAGAGGGAAAGAAAGAGGTTGGAAAATAAAAAAAAGGAATAGGAATACAATTATTATTATAATTACAAGGTGATCATTTCGGAAACCCTTAATGTTAGAGGCATGGAATTTGGAATTTTAACTTCTTATTTTATGTAATTAAATACACATTTCAGTGCTTTTTTGATCCTTGTTATGGAAGAGAAGATGTGGGGAAAAGAGGGACTTCGTTCCACTTATTATAATAATGAAACGGGTGGGCTTTCTCTTAAAATATCCGTTCGAAATTTTTGCGAGACCTCGAGTTTGGACAAATCATATCTATATGTACAGAAGGAAAAAAAACTAAATATTGTCCACAGTGACGTGCAGAAACACACACACACACACACACACACACATATATATATATATATATATATATATATATATATATATATATATATATATATGCGTGTGTGTGTGTGTAAAACATGTTGCCTGTGGCAATGCTCCACCCGTAAGTTATATCCGATTAGAAAATGTTAATGTAACTTGTTGAAGCTAGGAATTATCGGTATTTATGGGACAAATATCTAGGCCACTAGCAGGAAACAAAATTATAAATTTTGATTTTAGATTGATAATAATAATAATTCAAAACTGAAATAATATTAAATTTCTAGTTTTGTGTCCAATTGTTAACCCTTTAGGCTAAGAGAGACTCATAATCAATAAAGGTGGATGATATTGAAATAATTTATAAAATGAGAGTAAGTGGGCAAACGACAACACGATAAAACTCACGGAGACGATTATGTCCACCAGAAGCTGACTTCGTCTGGGATCGAACCAGGAATCCCTTGCACCGGAGGTTACGCTGTACCACAAAATTCATTTGCCCTCGTGTTCATTGCAATTCCGAAGAAATTGTTTAGGAATGTTATAAAAGCAAACCATATAATTTGCCAATGTATTATTATTATTATTATTATTATTATTATTATTATTATTATTATTATTATTATTATTATTATTACACCGCACTTGCCGCCACAAAAGGAACAAAGATTTTTCTACAATCGACTGACGCAAGCAATTTTACGAGGAAGAACATAACATTTACGGGGCTCCATAGATTTATACTATTACTAGCAGAATACCCGATTCTTCGCATGGGGAGAAAACATTTCATTTTGAACATAAAGGATAATGAAGGCTGACTTTGGATTCAAACGGCATCGGAAGTATCACTGTTCTTCGCAGCGACCCTGAAAACTATGAGTTCGACACAAGCATCGATCGTTTTCGTTCACTTTTGTATATCTGACTCTCCGCCTTCCCCAAATTGCGGCGTTGAATTTGAATGTAAACGGAATCAGAAGTGTCACTGTTCATCTCAGCAACACGAAAAGCTATGAATTCGACACTAATATCGGCCATTTTCCATATTTTTTTTAA